>NC_134668.1:2606566-2937136 GCF_030463565.1 Pelecanus crispus | reverse complement strand
GGTTTCTTTTCAGCCCCTGCCCCAAATTCTTTGCCATCAACTCCCATTAGCCTGATCCCATTTGAAATTAATTCTCCTTCTGGGAGCGCGTTTCATCTCTGTGAGCCCTCCCCTGGGAGAAGCTTCCTGCCCTTCCAGCAAAGGCTGCATGAGCTCTCTGAAGACTCTACCCACAGCTACAATTACCTCGAAGGCTTTACGAAACCAACTGCATTGCTATTTGCTACTTCAACAGCGAATTTGGGCTGGAGATGAACCTGGGAAAAGGCTGCCAGGCTCTTGCAGCAGACGCGTCGGTCCCCCTTATGAACTCCCAAGGCTTCAGAAAGCATTTCCTCCTCTCTTCTTGTTCTCAGCAACAGCCTTTTCATCCAGGGGTAACACAAACCTCACACCCTTTTAAGAAGCCCGAACGAAAGGGGACTGACAAGGCAGGAGAGTATCTGTAACTGGCAATGATCTGCTGCCAGACAACAATATACACGGGTTTTTTTTCTCAGTCTTATAAAGGCTGCATTGACCGTGTGCTGCCAGAGCGCCTCATTTGGGCTCTGTAAATGCACTCTCGGCAGTAGCCAGTGCACTCGATGGCGTTTTAATTTATTAACTGCTAGCCTAAAAGCTCAAGAAAATTGACACCTGGGCTGAGGAGAGGAAGCTGGGTTTGTCAGATTTTGTTCATCGTCCTCAAAGCACATGCAGAAACGTGAAAGACCTTTTGTCCATAAATCTTCCAGTCTTAATAAAAAGGGCGAGAGCTAAAAAAAAAAAAAAACCACCCAACCGCCCCCCCCCCGCCAAAAACCTGATACTACCATAAAAAAAGAAAAAAAATAGAAACTTGGAAGCCTCTGGCTTTCCTTTCCTCCTGATTAAATGCAGATCACAAGAGCTTTTTATGGGAGGTAGAGACGTTTTTCAGTGCATCTGGTCCCTGGCATTAATCTTGCAGTCATGCTGTATTAATGTGCACCGTTTTCAGAGCTGGCCTGGATTGAACGCCACATACCTGCTATGATGACTGAGTCAGTTCGAGCAGGGCCGAATTTCAATGTCATCTCATGCTTGTGTTTATGAACCGCCAGGTGGTCCTCGTTTGTAAACCTCTGAAATGAAACAATTTAGAAAATCGTGAATAAATGCATTTTGTGTTTTACGGGTACATCCTGCAGCAGGGTGGGGGAGAGAGCCGCCCGGAGAGCAACTGTAACACAATCGCTGCCGAGCGTTAAGCAAAACCAGAGCGGGACAGATTGTTTGAGAAGTGGTGTGTGAACGCATTGCTCAAAATGAAAAAGCCATTACATGGGGCTTCTGGGGAACGAGGGACAAATATTTTTAATAATCCATTTTTTTAAGCGGCAGGGCCACGCGGTGGCTGCAACCAATCTAGGAAATGCAAACCCGCCCTGCTCGGCGAGATGCGCCGCTTTATTGCCGGCTAATGGAGGGATGAATTAGGCGCTATTAGGGGTCAGGCAACTTTTTTTGGACGGCGTGCAACAGAGCTGGCACCCGCCCGGCAATTCGGGCCATGGCTTTATGGAGCAGGACGGCGGCGGCTGCCCAACGTCCCTGCCCGTGGCTCCTGCGACAGCACGGAGCAGCCCGAAGCACGGCTGCCGTCGAACCCGGGGGGGATGCATTTCACGTGTCGTAAAGATGCTGTCTGAAATTCCACCCACGGGAGAATTGCAGGATGAAAAACCCAGCCGCGATGGCTGTAGGGACGTGCTGCGCGGGGGGCTCGTGCCCACCCCGCGAGGCAGGTCCGGGCGCACGCGGCCACCGCTGACACCCAGACAAAAGGGCATCGCCCGCCGCGGGGCTGCTTTGAACGGCTGCGCCAGCCCCCGGCGTCGAGACCGAGGGAAGGCGGGGGAGAGGCAGGGACGGGGTTAAAGCAAATAATCATAAAGACCCGAGGATGGATTGCGCCTCTCCTAATAGACTGCGACAAACTGGGAGGCTGAGGGCACTGCACGGGCCGTACCGCAGGATTTTTATGCATCCAGGAGCCGCGCAGCATTGGGCTTGTTGTTTCTAGAAAGAGCTGCTGCTGCAGCAGCAAAGGATTTCTGCCCTTTTCCCCTTCCTTTTTTCTCTCTCTTTACACCAACCAACAAACAAAACCAACCCAAAGCCACCTGTTTCTGCGAATTAGCTCAAGCGTGACACCCCGGGTTCACTCGCTCTTTCCAATGCTTATTTACGACTCAATTTTTTTTATTGAGCAAAGCTGCATTTTCCAGGCTGGAAGCTGCGGCGGTGCCTTGCTGGGAGCCGTGCGGCAGCGGGGGACGTTAGCAGGGGCAAGGGACAGCACGGCCGAGGCACCGGGCGCATCCGCACACGTCCCATCGACCTTCCCCTTCGGTGCAGTAACAAGTGTATTATGCAAAGCGCCCTTCAAAGACGCGGTATCAGAAGGTGCTTTTGATGGTGACTCGTAACTGGGGCTCAAATTAGAAGAAATTAGAGCTGGCGGGTCTGAACACACTTGCAGGGAGAAAACCAAAGAGGTTTTTGCCCGTGTAACTCCAGGCACACACACCCTGGCTTTCCCAGCCTCTGCTCCCCGATCTGGTCCACAACGAAGCCTTAAATAAAATTTCTCAATGGTTTTCCTAAAGATACGCGCGTTCTCGGTTTCTTTCCTCCCCACAGCTTCCGAAACCCTCAGCTCTGCTCCAGCCCAAACGTGACTCATTTCCACGCAGCGTTACAAATCTCGGCGACACCAACACGCCACCGAACAAAGGACAAGCGAGCGAGCCGCCGCTGTTTTCCGAGGGAGACAAAATTTGCAGCATCGTTTTGCATTGCACCATAAAGCGCTCGTGGAAGGGTGGACTGGGGAGAAAGGGTGGGCACCGACACTGTCGTATTTCTGGCCCAAAACCACCCTGGCTTTTAACGTACTTGGCTGCCAACCCCACTCACCCCCTGCGACGCAGTGACGAGCCCTTAGCAGAGGAAAATAGGTGGGTTACGGTAAGCGGAGAAAAATAAATCAGGTTTTTTGTGAGGACAGAGGAGCAGCCGGTTTCCGATGAATATTTAGCAGGCAGGCGGCCGCTGCTCCAGCAGTGTCTCCAAATACTAAACATGCAGAGACAGGGAAAAAAGGGAAAAGGAAGAAAATTCCCAATTCTCCAACTCCATTTTGTACTGGGTAAAGAAATGGGAGATTTTTAGGTCAATGAGGGAAGCAGCAAGAGGACAAAGCAAGGAATGGGGTCACATTTCTCTCCCCGCCAGCCCCGGCTCCATGAGGGGCACGTTTCAGCCCGGCCTCAGAACCTCTGAATTTATTTTAATCTTTCATTTTGCTCCATCGCAGGATTTTTTTTTTTTTTTTACATTTTTTTTTTTCTAGGGCAATTTTCCTGCTTTCGGTGTGCGTTACAGCTCTATTTAACATCTTTATGTGGTCTCACTAGCTTGGGAGCTCTCTCTTTCTCTGCACAGAAATGCTCACAGACACAATATATCTTTCTACATACATTTCCAAACGCCGAAACCTAGAGGCTGAGTCTGGCACTTCAGTTCTAAATCATGTCATTTTACACAGAGAAGAAAGCGGGGGGGGAGAAAGGGGGAAGAGTGTTGGGGGGGGAAATCGAATGAGTTAAAGCCACAGCACTGGCTTTAATATTTAATCTCCTTCCATCAGCAGCTGACATATAGCAGTGTTATTTCAGCCTGCTATTTTGCGGGTGTCTGAATTAAAAAGAAGATGTAGACTGTAAACTCTTTGGGGCGAGGGACAGGCGCTGGGATAACGCCACTGCCTCTGCGCTGCACATCGGCCCCGAAAGCGGTGGCGACCCTTCACGCTGCAATGGCGAAGGGCTGCGTAAAGGAAGAGTTTAAGCACCGCACGCAGCCCCGATTTCTGCTTTTCTCTCCCCCCACGATGGCTCTACGGTGCAGGGGACGGAGCCGGCGGATGGCATTCGGGGTTTGGGTAACGTGGGGCTGGGTTTATTTACCCCAGAGACGGCAATAGCTTTTTGGAGAAAAATTTGAGGCAGACTAAGGCTGGCCAGTCTGCATTCTTTACTCAACAGGCTGTGACAGCTCGATGAATAAATGTGCTCATTTAAAAATCTTTATTTAATAGGACACAATACTTCCAGCTGGACCAACGTGCCATCTCCATTAGAGCAAGAGCCAGAGAATAAATGCAGTAGGCTGCAGCCTGGATCTTTAGTCAGAAGGAGATTTTTCCATTGGTTTAATAAGCACAACATGAAAAACAAGGGGTTGCTCAGGGGTTTGCCTTGCTTTTGTAAAGCCTACAACTGTGTTTGATGCAAAAGGAGGGTCAGGCGAGCACCGAACACGCCGCATCCAACCCTCCGGCCGTGCAGGAGCCCAGGGGCTCGCTAGCTTGCCCAGCAGCTCCAGCGCACAAGCTGCACGGCTATTTTTTAACCTTGACAGTAATTTTCAGAGAACATAAACACCGGCTGCGCACCGAGCCAGTCACCTGGCCAAAATTCAGTTTTAATATAGACCAAATGTAGGCTGCAACAGCACAAACTGTTCCACGGGCACACGCTTGTAAAAAGGAGACTTTACCTTGCCAAAAGCACAAGCCCTGGTACAGTCTCACCAGAGCTGAAAGGGGTGAGGAGCCAAACCTGTCTCCATCAAGCTCATCACACGGCTGAATTAATAAGCTGTCATTAATACGGGGAAGCTGAAACACTGCTCCAACCTTAACTCCAGCACAGCGGCGTGCCATTCTGCCCGTGGACGCCACGGTACTGCCGTGACATGGTTGAAACACCTGGATACCACGGGAAACAAAAGAAATCAGCACGTGTCTTGCAACTGCAGTGCTAGAGGTAAATGACTGCACTAAGTCCTCCGGCGTGGATAAGCTGCGCTCAAAGTCACTGATTTTAGAAGGAGCCACAACAGGTTTCCCTTCCAAAGTCCGTCTGGTTGCTGCAATGCCCTATGGTGAGCGATCGCGGTGCGATCAGCCCAGGACAAGGGGGCTGGGGGACATCCTGGGGTCTGCCTTGCTCTCCTGGCACCGCCTCGGGCGAGGGGCACCTACCCCCTTCGTTTGGGGACCTCCCGGCGGGCAGGACACTCACGCGAGCCGGGAGACAGCAGCGTGCGGAGAGCAAGGCTAACGGCACGGGGAGATGCTGGACCTCCCGCACGCATCCCAGCCCACCCAGCATCCGACGCAGCACATCCTCCCCGCGCTTCCCGGCTGCGGCAGACCCGCTGCCTACGCCCCATCCATACATCAGGCCGTGACAGGGCTCAGATGGATTTCTAGCCGCATGGCAGGCTGGATAGATATTCCCCGTTCATTCGGCACAACTGCAGAGGTAACTAATGCAGGGTCACGGATGCCCCCGAGGGCTGGGTGCCCAAAGGTTAGCTGTTACGGCTGTGAGTGATGTGACCCCCCCAGTTCTTGCGCAGATCTGGGCTCCATCTCACCCATTTCCCATCTGAGCAATGACAACGATAATTCCCTCCCTTGCAGAGAGGCTGTAAGGATTAATTCGCTAATGTGCATAAAGTGCCCCGATATCGGAGTGATTCATAGATTTTAAAGGCCGGGGGGACCATTACAATTATCTGCCCGGGACCACGTGAATCCCCAGATGGGCCCATTTCCATAGGAAAGGAGGTGTCGCAAGACGAGGATAACACCGCAAAGACTTGTTGGTTTGAAAGAATGCAACAATAGCACGGCCAAGTTGTCTTATTTTTACACTTACGAGCGACGCCACGCAAACATTTCGGACCCGTTTCCTCCTGGAGGGTTCCCCATAAGGCGGTGCTCACCAGGCCAGGTTTCAGAAGAGCTCGGAGCCCAGCTGCTCCCACTGGAAAGCTCGTGGCTTCGTTTTCAAAAGCAGCCAAGGCACCGAGTCCGTGCAGCTCGAGGGCGGCTGCAGCAGCTCTGGTTACCGAGCGCTTCTGGAAAGCTGGTTTCAGTGGCAGCATCCTTCCGCTAGAGGAGGGAAGAGACAGCACCTCCGCGAGCCTGAGCCAGGATAAATGAGAAGAAGAGCGAAGGTTTATGAGTGATCAGCTCAAGAACAAAAAAAAAACAGATCGTGTATTGCATGTATAGGTATTCAAAGAGAGCTCCGCCGCTCCCACTCGAGCGCAAAGACTTTTGCAGGAGGGGGAGCGGCTGCTGGGTGGGCTGGGAGCGCAGCGCAGGCTTTATACCGAGAACGCCCCTGAGCCAAGGTCATTTCACCCAGCCCATGCGGGGGAGAAACTGAAACCTGAAAGAGGGGCGAGAGGCAATCTCCACGGCCGCATCAGCCAGGGGATGTCAGCTCAGCATCCGCTTCAGGGCTTTGCTTTGTCGCTGCCGCAGCGGGGCCGTTTCTCATTGCAGCAGGATGCTCGCCTGCAAAATGCTCGGGCATTAAGTGCCTGATGCCCTTCTCAAGTTGGAGGCAGCAGGAAAAGATTATTTCTACTCACACAGGTCCTGTGAAAATCAGAAAGGCCACAGCCAGCTCGATCACTTTGGAGCAGAGTGGGCTTGGATGCATTTTGTGCAGTGCCCCCCTGCAGCACACCCACACCCCCCCCACCTACATCAAAATTAAACCTTGAAATGTTATTTTTGGCTCAGGCAACTCCAGGGACCCATGAGGCTCTGCCTTTTACTTTAAAAATCTGCTTACATCCTGCCCTGTGATTAATTCACGTTCCTCTCCCTGTTTAAAAAAAAAGAAATAAGAATAATAATCAGAAACTTCAGCCTGTTCACAGGCAGCGTTCAGTGCTGGTGTTAGGAAGCCACGACCCAACAGCCAAAACGCCCTCTAACAAGCACTTTGTTTGGGATGAACATTGTGCAAGCCACAAAAATTTGCTTTTTTTTTTTTTTGCTTAGAGACAACCATCTGCCTTCAGATTTTGTTTCTCTGGGGGATCGTGTGTTTTGTTTTTAACCTAGTTATCACAGATCGGCGCTGCACAGCAGCATTTTCTCCGTGTCATACGATCTACCCTCTGAACGCAGGCGGCTCCACATCAGCCTTCTCCCACCTCCAGCGAGCTGAGGGAGAGCAGCAGCAAGGTTAAGATGCCAACGCGTGACACAGGACGCTTTGGTTTCCCTGAGATCAGCACCTGGGAGGTGACAGAAGAGCTATGTTTTTTATAAGGCAGCGAGGACCAGGCCGGAGGGAGCGGATTTTTATGGGCAGTTCAGTATTCGGCTCCTACCAAATCACTGGCAATTAGTGCCGAGATACTCAGGTTGCTCCACAAACTTCCCTGCAATTTAAACAAAGAGTTAACCAGGTTCTGGAGCCCATCCCATCCTGTTCCTCCTTGGCCAGAAGGGCAGAGCATTTAACTCAGAGTAGGTAAATAATTTAATTTACATTTCTATAGCTTCACTTATCCCAGAGGGCTTCTCATACACATGCCCCTCCGCTGAAATGCAGGTGTTTCAGCAGGGGGGAAGGCAGCAACCATCTGGCCTACAGCACACCATGTAGCGGTGAGGAGGGAAGCATTCGGCCAAGGACATACGGGGCAAACTCTTTAATAAACTCTGTATTCAACTTTTCTTTTTTTTTTTTTTAAATTTTAATAAAGTCTCATATGGTAGACACAGCCTCCCCTTCATCTCCAGCGCACCTGAGCTGAGCATGAGCACATCTGGGTGCAGACAAAAACAACTGCCAACCCTCTGGAGCAGCCAGCAGCCGACCCGCTCAGCCAGGAAGGCATTCGTCCCAGCTGGATTTAACCTGGCTCGGACACCGGGTGCTTTAGCTATCAAACCCAGCCCTCCAGCTACCGAGGAATTTCTCCACAGCACACTGCAGGACCATGAGCCAACCTTCTCTCCTTTCTAAAAAGGCATATGTAGAAAAACAGCAGATGGCTGAGGTGGTTTATGGAGCACCTGGGAGGAAAGCAGCCCCTTGTTTTGCCCAAAGTACACCCGGTCCCACAGACGACGAGCCCTCAGTGCCTCGTAGGTACGGCTCCTCCGGGATGGCCGCTGGGATTACAGCCCAAACCCCAGGATGCAAACCTCAGCTGGGAAGACCAGGCTCCTAAATCTCCAACAGGTCTACACTACGTGAGAGCAGGCAGGATTTTCTAGGACACCGATACCCTCCTCCTCTGCTCGAATGATGCTCGATGGGGACAGACGCCCCAAGGAGTCCGTCCGCTCCTCCCGAGCTCTCTGTCCGCAGGTGTCGGCTGCTCCACCCCACTGGCAGCAGCCTCTGCAGCCAGACGCAGGGAGCGAGGCAGGGACCTGCCTGCAGTCCCACCAAGCCCGTGGCGCTCAGCTAGAACCTGCAAATGCAATAATTATTTACTTCCACACGGTGGAGCATTTTTAGCCTCGTTTCGATAAAAGTGAAGGTTATTAAAATACATGTATTAATTACCACTGCCACATAACTTAAGAGGAGAGGCACAGCGGTAATTAACGGAGGTGAGCGAGGGGGTGGAGTTGCGGAGCGTCAGCGACTCCACAGCTTGTGCCTATGGATACGCGCCTGCCCCATGGGAACCCCCAGATAGCTCCAGTGTGGATGTGAATCATTATTACGTCCCCGGCTCGAATCCCAGCAGCACCACAGGTTTTCAGTGTGACCTTGGGCAAGCCATCAATTCTTCCCCTACCTACCAGACAGAGCAAATAAAAAGGGAAAAGGCACCATACTTCACGAGGGCGTTAGGAAGCCGACCGCGCATGCAAGTACCAGGAGCCATGTGAGAAGCACTGCAGAAAAAAAAAAAATATTAACAAAGGCAATTACAGCTGTGTTTCCCTAACCGTATTTCAAGCGCGGGCGCTCGGTGATTCATTAGGAGCTCAGCATCTCTTCCCGTCACAAGAGCTGGGGAACAGAGACCAAGGAAAACGGGCAGAGGCACGGCGGAGGGCAGGGAACTCGGACTAAGTGAAATTCCTGACCTGCCCTACCGCAGAGAGCTGCTCGGGCTGAGCAGTTTAGGAAGTTATGTGGCATTGAGGGAGGAAAGGGGTGAATTATGCAGCCATGCTGTTGTGTTATTTGTGGGGCCCTGCCCTCGTGCAATGTGGAGAAAGAACTGGGAGCCCCTGGTGCTGGCGGTAGAGAAGAAAGGGTAAAAAAGAGGAGAAAAAAACCCCAAACCGCCCCCCCCCCCCCCCCCCCCCCCCCCCCCCGACTTCAGATTACCACAGAAACCCAATCTGGGCTCCTGCCTTCCCCTGCAAGCCTCTGCTGTTTACTAAATGAGTCACCCTTCCTGCCTTGAACGCTCCACAGCTCCTGAATGAATAATCTGGGAGCAAAGACTTTCTCGGCAAACAAACAGCATCGGCATCAAGTCCCGCGCGACGCATGCATGCGAGAGATAATTTACAGAGTGAAAAGAAAAGAATAACAGGAAACTCCTTCTCTGCAAACCCCGAGAAACATGAATGTATGCGTAAAAATAATTAAATCTGAACTGGAGTCGATTAATTTGTCTACAGGGCTGAGGATTTGTGCTTTGGGAGGCTGCACGGGGATCTTAAAAAGTCTCTGGACGGTGGCCAAGCCTGTCAATACCGCACGGGCGAGGAGAGGCTTTGGCAGCAGGTGCCGGAGCACATGCAGCTCCGGCAGCGCCGTGGTACGAGCCACTCCGGCTTCCCTGCCAAGCCATACATCGCAGCCGAGCGCTCGGCCTCGGTGGAAACGCAGCCCTTAAGCCCAGGGTGACGACGGGGAGCCTTGCAGCCTGCACGTCCCCTGCACCTGGCAGGGACGCTGCGATGCTCCCCCAGCACGGCAGCGCCGCTGGCACCGGGGAGGCGAGCGCAGAAACGTAGGTAAAGGGAAACCGAGTGGTCTGAGCCAGCAGAACTGAGCCCAAACCAGGACTGGGACGTCTCCCTTGGACCCGAGATACCCAATGCAGTTGTGCTGGCGCAAGGGTCTGCGGTCGGGTCCTTGAGCAGCAGGACAGCGCTGCGGGGAGCGGCCGTGCCCGCGCGCGGGGCGGCGACGTCTCCCTTTCTGTACTTACCCTGGGAAAAGCCTAAGAGAAAGCTGTGCTGGGAAAGCGGGACTCCAGCAGCGGACTCTGCTCCGGACAGCCAGTCCCTCGACTCCGATCCAACCCCCTTATGGTCATTTCCAAAGCAAACTCTCCGCTGAGGGAGGGGAGGTTAAATTTGGTCTCACCCGAAAGGTTTGGTGGTTGTCCTCTCGGATGATGCCTTTGCACCAGGCTAACACAATCCTCTCTGCTGCACTATTGTTTCAGGGCTACAAGAAAGCCGATCCTAAAAAAAAAATTGGCTCCAATGGAAAAAAGCGCTCATTGTGCCAGTATGCTGCAGCTTGAAAAAGTCGATGTGACTCAGCCTTGACCTTTGAACAACACTACAATTAGAAGGAGGATGCCATGGTCCCCATTCAGTTTTTTAATGCACTGGAAGGGTGATTTCCTTCAATTCATTTGCAATATTGGGTATGCGCCCACCCATTCACGGTGTGCGAGCCTCTCCTTACAGGCTTTACTGCCTGAAAACGGGGGTGTTTTTTGTGGGCCTGGGCTAGGACCTCTCCGGGGGAAGCTCCAACAGTCGGGAGCGGGCATCGTGTTAAATGAAGACAGAATTCAAGTGGCTTAGAGGCTTGGGGTTTTTTCCCCTTTAATGTTGGCATTTGCTAGTTGGAGGGAATGAGCTGTAAGGAAGCGCAGACCCACATAACCAGAGGTGCATGGGCACAACAAATACACTCATGCAGTCTAAAAATGGGGAGGGTAATTACTGAGGGCGGTAGATGGGGTATCATCAAGTGGAAAGGGACAAAACACAGGAGGCAAATTGAGATTTATGGATCCTTGGCCACCTTGAGAAGCAACTGGGGCATTTTGGAAATGAGCCGTAGAAACAGGAGGGGTCTGGCCCCCATTGTCTACACCGAGAGGTGCGAGCACTCTGCAGAAGCTCAGCGGAGATGGCTTCGGCCAGCTCCGATTTCCACAGGCGTCCCAGTGCAAGGTGTGAAATGAGAGACTGAGGAATTCACCGAACCCCTGCAGTGACCCCCGTCAGGACGGAGCCAGTCCTGCCCTCGCACCCCTTCCAGCCACCCGCACCTATGGGGCTCTCGGATCCTATCCGAGGGCGTGATTCCCCCCACAGCTAACCCATTCTGTAGCTCCCTCCTTTATTCCAAGGAGCCCTTAAAGCACAAACAGCTTTCCAGAGCCAATCTCACCAACACCACTTATGAAAATGCATCCTTTCTTTGCACCTCCCCACAGCTTTCTCCCGGAGATTTTGGCCAACCTGCAGAGCCCCTTCGCTCTTTTTCTGCCCCTGCCTTCCAGACACAGATGCAAAACCAAGTCCTGCATTTTATAAGGACCACGATTGCCGGTGATAAGTTGTCAGATGTCAGCGCACCGCGGTAATTAAGCTTTTAAAAGGAGATAGGCAGCAGCAGAAAAAAAATTCCGGGCATTTGACTATTTTTGCCTCTTGGAAGAGCCACCTGTTTTATCGTAACAGGTAGATTTATGGACATATTAATGCGGCGCTGCTGCTCCCACCCTGATGAGGTTCTCAGTGACCCTCTCCTCTCTGGAGATTTATGATTTCTCAGAGCAGACTATTGCAGAGGGGCCTAACTCCGAGCACTTTGCCTGACTCCATCCTGCACCCAGAGTGCTGGGAGATCTCCCGCAGCAAGGATCCGGATCCCTTCCCCCCGCCCCCCGCCCCCACCAAATCATCTGCAATCATTGCACAACTGCAACATCTTTCAAAAGGTGCCAAGTTTTCCCCAGCAAGTCAGGTCAGGTTTACAGGGAAGCAAGCCTCCTTGCTCTTCTCACGTTCGTCTCCAAACGCCTTGCAACGCCTGCCATTACAGGAGCTCACGCCGGGGAGGTTTCGCTGTCTACACCACAGGGTTACATTCGAGGAGCGCACTGCCGCTCTCCCGGCTCCCGGTGCTTGTGTGTGCACTTAGTGACCCGACAACATCCCCAGCGAAAGCCGTTCTGCATCCGAAGCGGACTCCCCCGCTGCAATTCGCACCAGCCCAGGGCTCTCGCTCACTTCTAATTGCCTCCTTAGCCGCTCCTGGCTAATGGTAAACCCTTTTAACATTACTTTCCACCTGCAACCCTTAATAAAAATTAAGTGGATAAACTCTTAAGTGCAAGAAAAATCAGATGAGATAGAGCCAAGCATAACGCAAGCAGCTTTCCCATAAGCTCTTCCCCACGTTGTTTGATGTACAGCCCTCCTCCCCGGCCCCGTCTGCGCTCCCAGCCTCGCAAGGAGAGATTACCCCGCTGAGGTGCCAACTGGGTGATGATTCAGCGATGTAGAAATATACAGCTGAGGTCACCAAAATCGCTTTACTCGCATCCTTAGGGTCTTAACAATTTTTCCGCCTACGTTATGGGCTGCAGATAATAAAATTTCACATGCAGTCAAAGCAAAATGCATTTAAATTTTCTTCTAAAGCTTACAAATGTTTGAGGTTTATAGCAAACATCACACAAGCCTCTTAAAAGGGAGACAAGCTAACACAGCAATCACAAACTGTTTTTAATACCTGAAACGTGTGCAGGAAGCACCTCCCCCAGCCACAGAAACAAAAGCTTGGATTAATACCCCAGCGAGGAGGTGAATTAGGAGATTTTACAAGTGCAGAAGCCAGAATTAAGATGTTGGCAGTGATGCTGCGCAGTGAAGAGCTCACACCTGTATCTCCAGCACTGCAAGTATCTGTAACACATCGCACAGCGACTTTGCAGATGTCTGGGGTAGCAGAAGCGGTGGGGAAGGCGAGTCTCGCAACAAAAAAGCAAAGAAAAGAGCCAGCAAGATACACATGAGCGAGACATCAGTGGAATGATCTGCTCCTTACTTTTAAGTCTAGCATGGGTTGCTTAAAATCCGGTCCTTTGAATATTTATTCTTATAAATGAGCTTTTTTGGGACTGAACTGCTCGTCTCCCTGCCTGAAGCCCACATTAAGGGGGGTTAAGCAGATAAACATGACAGGTGATGCTTTGAATTCCTGCCAGTTATTCTAGTGACCATAAAACCCTCCCCGTCTATCCCCCAAAATAAACCGCGCTTCTCTGCCTAAAAGCAGCGACTGACACAGCTACACAAGAGCCATTTACCATTTATAAATAACCTGAACAAGATAAGAAGCCTAAAATCTTTAACTGCCCCAAAGACAGACTGATTCAATGTTTTGCAAGAACTTCATTTTATGAAATGGTTTAATTTAGCAGGCTTTACTGCTGAGATTAATTTATAGCTTGTTTTGCACTGCTGCAAAACTCTCCCACCCCATCCCCTATCCACACACAATTCTTTATTGTCTAGATGTTTACTCTCAGGGGGAATTTTAGGACTTTAATGTTTTTATTGTTTTAATCCGGCATATAAAAAAATTATTTGAGCAAAACAGCTGGTACAAGTGCTTGGAAAGTGGTGGTGCAGTTTCTCAGCTTGCATCATTAAGCAGGTGTTAAATAAACACGATGCCACGCTCCTCCCGAGATTTACCACGGCAGGAGATTTGCAGGGGATCTTTTTGAGAACGGCAGGGATGTTACCGAGCCAGCAGCTCAGCCTCTCCTGCACGGACCTTTGCTTTTCTGCCAACACACCCAGGACCTGCTTTAGCCTAAATTCCTTCAGACAGTACCACCAACCCAGGGAAGGGGTGAACCGTGGCAAAGAAAAAAATCCCCGCTTGCTACCTTCTGTAGACAAAGGGGATTTCTGCAGATCAGCCACGTGCCCTCGTCTTTATGCACAGAGAGGAAAAAGCCCAAAAGGTACTTTTTTTTTTTTCTTTCCGACACGCACACGCCAGTCCTTTGTGCGGCTACAGCATCGCAACCCCCCAGCGGCAGGATAACGCAGTGTTTGCCCAGCGAATCCATCAGTTCTTTACAAACCTCACGTTTCCTCCCCCGTCAAAAGACCTACTAGAAATAAATGTATTTATTGTGAGCTTTTACACCTCAACCCAAGAACTGACTCTTTTAAGGAAGGCTCTCATGCAAAGCAGCAACCACCAAGGGATGAGACGTGTTAGCCAAAAACCCCCTAAAGCTCAAAAAAAGCATGATTAGAAATCACTTCTATGAATAGCTCCGCTTTCATTCTCAGATCTCACATGAAAACTCTAGAAAGGACCCGAGATACTGCGGCTTCAGGGTTTTTCCCCACCCTGCTCTCCGGCAACAAGATGCTCGGGGGTTTTCTCCCCACCAAGCGCGTACGGACACGGCCTCCCCTGCACGCCGGCATCACCGCTACCGCTGCCACCGCGGCCAGGGAGAGCCGCATCGATCGCCCGACGCGCTGCTCTGCGCCAGCGGCCATGCCGGCCCGGCTGCCGCAGAGGGGCGGAGCGGCCGCCACCATCCAACAATGCCCGGCTCCGGCCCGGCGAGCATCCTTGGGAGAAAAAGAGAGGATTTTAGCTGCCGTTCCAATTACCGGGAGCCGTCTCTAGCTGCCTCCTCGTGTCTTTGCAAAGCTCGGTTGTGTCTTTCGGGGATTAGAGAACTGAACAGGGGAAGTGGGCTCATGAAAAAAAAAAAACCCACAACCCGATTATTTAGTATTGAAATAAAACCAGGTAACAGGCTTGTTGATCACTAGTAACTCCGTGCAGGGTCTAAGGAGCCCAAGGAAAACATGCCCGTCTTCCTCCTTGCGACTCAAAGCAGCCTCCCCAGCATCATTTTTGCTGGGGAAGCAGATGGAAGTCCCAGGCAGAGTACCCCCTCCTGTTTTTTTTGTCCTTAAGCGACAACACGGCTGGATTTTATGCAAGAAGTTTACAGAAAATCCTGCAAACTCACGCACCTTTCTGAAAATGAAACGTATCCGTGATGGCATGATAACGAGGCCTTTGTCAAAGCTACATGCTGCATCCACACTTGGGCAGTAAGTTATCTGCTCATGCAGTAAAATACAAAGCATTCATAATTTTCTCAGAGATTGGCAGACAGGTCGCAAATGAGGCTTTGAACAAGAACAACAACAAAAAAAACCCCACAAAACCAAACAGCATTGTCTTCAAAAGGCTGGTTTTAATATAAGAAAATATTTTACTGACCAAGAAAAAAACCCAGAGCTCAAAAGAGGCAGGAAAAATTCAATACGGAGCGTACGGCAGCCTTTGATTGTACCTTAAGATCTCTCTCTCGTTTCCAAACCAACCCTCCTCCCTCTAAAACCTCCAAACCCAGAGCCCTATTTCTCATTTGCTTTACGAGGGACGGTGGCTGCCATACAACACGGATGAAAAACAGGTTTTGCAGTTCTTGAGATAAGATCACATGAGGTTAAACTCACAAGCCACGGTCAACATGGCAACACTCGCAGGTTCGCGTTCAGCTGCAAGAGCATGCAGCCACCAGCAGCTTTCTGCTCTTATTAAGCTCAGGACCACAAGCAAGCTTTAAGATCGGTCTAATTTCAAGTTAATAAAAGAGCCTGTCTCAATTTATGGCTTCGTGCTAGCAGCACACGCAGTTTGCATTTTTGATATAGAGCAAGAGCTTTAGGTAGGGACTGGGCTGAGATTAGTTCGTTCCAAGCAGAAACTCCATGGTTGTGAAACGCCCTTAAATCAAAACGAGAAGAAACCATTCCCTGCAACTGCACGGCCATGTTCCTTTGTGGGTATTTTTGCAGCCCTGATCATGTTCCCAAGAAAGGGGAAACCCTCCCTCCTCGTCCCCCCTGCTGCAGAAAGGGGAAACCATCCCATCATCGGCGAACGACGAGGACATGGCTCAGTTAAAAAAAAAAAAAAGAACCACCAAAAAACAACAACAAAACAACACACAACAAACAGAAATTTAAATCATTAGAAGCCTGGCAGTGTCTGAGAAACTCCAGCCCTGGTTCGACAGGCTTCGCTGGCCCGCGAGTGGCACGAGGCGAGGGAGGCGAGGACGGCCGTACCCTCTTTGAAACAGCGAGCCCGAGCAGAGCACGCGCTTCGACGGGTACCCTGCGAAACCCGCACCCCCCGGTGCCGTGCAGAGGATGCTCTCCTACATCCGTGCCCGGAGTCACGACTGCTGCCGACTTTCCTTCCCGCTGCCCTCAAGCACGCGGCATCAAACAGCCCCCGCAAAGGGGGACTGGTAGCCAGGATACGTTCACGTGCATATAAACGTATATGTAGCTATACATATACGATTGTTTATACAGGAACACACCCTGTCGTGCGCTTGCTCTATATAGATATGCTTAGAGTTGCTGAGTCTGCAAGTCACCCATGGAAAAGCAGACGGCTTCACAGTCCAGCTTTCCCTGGAAATAAGGCTTGGTGCCCCGCAGCGCTACTCAGCGCCCTTCCTCTGAAGCGAGTAAGGTTAAAGGAAGTTTTAAGCGGCTCCGAAGAAAACCGTGCCGCTACCTTCAAGCTCTCAAGCCCGTCGCGCTGGCAGGAGGGGCTCCCTTTGCACGGGAGACCAGAAACGCGCCCTCCCCAGCGCCGCAGCTCAGCGGCAGGCGCGCTTCTGATGTGATTTGTGACCGGCTGAAGAATCCTTGGGGAGAAGAGATGCTCCAAAAGGGCAATTAGATCCATTACTGGCTATTCTATTGCCACGTGAAATAGGTTTACTGGTTGTGTGCCGCCTCATATACTCCATTTTTACGCCAAAATGAACAAGTATGCTAATGAAGCAACTGGAGACCGTGCCTGATACGGCGGCAGCGGACGGCGAGCCCAGGCTTTGCAGCACGGCTCATCCTCCGATAGCCTTTTCTTTGACAGGACCTGCATTAAAGCCGGCTTCTGCATATTTTAAGGTGTTATTAGGTATTCTGCAGCCTCGGCACAGCATCTCTAAGACGATAAAGGGGAAAACCGTGCAGCTATTTTTTCGAATCCAGGGGTGCTATTTCTTCATTTTAATTGCTGCAGCAGCCAATATGGCTAAGAAATCCTAACGAGGGCTTGTTCTAGAACAGGCATTCCCCGGAACAGAAATGGAAAAGCTGTTGCCAAACCTCACTGCGTCTCCAGAACAAGAAGCCAAAGTCACAGCCCAGACGTTTCTGAGAAAATCCGAACTAGGAAGGAACTAACATGAGTTGAGTTACTTATCTCCCCTACGTACCCGTTAAAACAATTCGTGCTAGTAAGCAGTTACTTCACACAAAAAAATGCCACAGACATATTTCATCAGCCAGATCTGGGAGGTTTCTAGTGAAATATGCAGCAAAGCCTTATCAAGCATGTCCACTGCGGCTGCCAGAGACCTTTTGCCAGACAAACTCTAGTGCTGCATGTGCAGTACACACGGGAGGAGGACACTGCAGCAGCCTAACACACATAGAACAACAGCGCCCGGATGAATTTTGCTTCAGTGCCTGCCCTTTAAAACAGCCCCCTCCCAGAACGGCCTTAGGGGTGGATGTCCCAGCTCCTGGCTGTCCCTGCGCAGGAGGGAAGAGCTGCTCTTACACAGCCAGCCCTTCACACGCGGCTGCAGAAGGCAGGGCAGCTCCCGTGGCTCCCAGGAGGGAGAAGGGCAACAGTGTGTGCACCTACACACATGCTTGTAGCACTGCAGTTTTGCCTACAAACATTCCCGATTTCCAGGTGTCGTCGCTTTCTACCTGGTGTCATCTTGCAATGAAGACTTTTTTAAAAAAAAAAACACACAAAACCAAACCGACTAACCCTATACAAAGCACGACCCCAACAGATTAAGGTGTCTCACGGGTCTCTGCCTCCTGCTCTCCGCATCCCCGATACCAAAGCTGGCCTGTGAAGGTATTCGGCAGCAGGGTTAAAGCCAGGAAGCTTATTCACCTGCAAAAGAACAGCAGAGAGCAAGCAAGCCAGCGGGGAACGGAGAGGACGGCCTGCAGTGACTGCAACTCTCCCACTGCTAGTTCCACTTTCACACCGGCCTCGCGGCACCGAGTGTTGCAACAACCCCTGCATCTGCGGCACTGCAGCAAGCATCCAGGGGTTATTTTTAAACAGCAGCATTTCACGGGGGGAGGGCGGCAGGGGGAAGAAAGGCAGAGAAATAGAGGAATTGGCGAGTCCCGGAATGGGGGCAGGGATGAAAACCAAGCCGCACGGCGGGCGGGGTGCGACAGCTGCGCAGCGGCGTCCGGCCCCGTGCACGAGGCCTGGGCCTGGCACCGGCGCCGATAAAAAGGGCATCGGGGAGGACCGCGGCGCGGAGCTGCGCCGGCGAGCGCGCTCCCGCAGGAGGGGGGAGACGCTTGCGCAAAGCCATTGCAAAAGAAAAGCCTTTTCTTGTTCCCCACAAGGACGGCGCTCCGAGCCGCCGCTCTGCAGCGCGGGGGGCTTCCAGATCCATCAGGGCCAGCGCGGCTGCTCCGTCCTCGGCTTTCCGGAGTGCCCCAAAGGCTGCCGGCGTGTGCCGAGAACCACAGCAGCCACCACGCCAAAAGCACAACTCCTAATTAATACCTAATCAGCCAGAGGGGATGCAAACATGTTTTTCCGCAAAGAACGAACCACCGGCGCTTCGCGTTATTAAGAGTCGAGTCGCTGGCAGAGGCTCGCACGGCAGCTTCTTCCCAGAGCCGCAGGATTTCTGCGGAGGTCCAGCATGTCCTTTGGCATCCCGGCTCTTATTTAGAAAAGGGGAATTTGGAAAGCTGTCCAGACCCATTTCCATTTGACAGACAAGTGTCTGTGTCGGTTCAGCACCGCACACGTGCTCCAAATGCAAAGCAGAGCTGGCATTCTCAGAACTGGCAATGAATCCCAGCCGTAGGAATGATAAAGATTTTAACTTACAGGAAATGCTGCTATTAAATAATATTTAAGTCTTAATTATATTTTAAAACAGCCATTTTATAAAAAAAAGAAGTTCTATTATAGTGCTTTTGTAGTTAAAGGTCTGTCAACATTTCCATTTTAAACCTTCATTTCTAGGGGGTTTATAATTTGGTCATAAAAATTCATTCTAGACTGGAACTTGGCATACAGGGGCTCAGCCTAGGAGCAATATTTTTTATTATCCAATTTGGTTTAAATTGGTTTGGCCATTTTTAAGTTATAGGAGTGTAAAAAATAAACGTTTACTGGTTTCAGATGCCTTCTCAAGCTTATTATTATTCAAAATTAGCTTTCTCCTCCCCACCTCCAAAAATACCTTCAGCAAGAGGTGGGAGATATCATTTTACTCTGCTGACAATACATGACTTACAATTCAAATTAATTCGCTTCTTTTGATGCTAACAACCTGAAGAGTTACTATAACCAACCACTACTTTTACGCGGACCCATTACATACTGTAAACGCTCGGAGATTTGTGTAGCATCTGCCATTTTGTGCTTGATGTACAGGTACTGCAGCTGTAAAGGCCTTAATTTGAAATAAATAATTAACTCTGGAAACCTGCATTCCTGTAAAATAATAGAAGACCTTTAACCAAGATGTTTCTCTGTAGAATTTTATTTCAGCTGTGGCAGCTTCAAATAAAAATCTGCAGATGTGAAGCAAGCAGGCATATACAGCTAGGAATTCCTCGCCGCAGAGCTTCAGACGTTTCCTTCAATTTAAAAAAACGAAAAGAAACTCTAGTTTATGGCTCAGCTCTTCAAATCACTTGGGTGCAGTAGGGACACAACATATACGTGACTTTGCATGCTAACTACAGCCAAGGGGTATCTGTGCCCAAGCATAACAAAAAGCTCGGAGAAGGATTTTATTCTCGCTCCATCGTTAACATCCACAATTTTTCATTTTAGTATCCGACTGGCAGAGGGGGGCACCAGCCGCCGCTCGACCCCAAGGGGAAGCGACCCTTTGGGGCACGCAGGGGAAGTCTTTGCGCCCCAGGGGCCACCTTCAAGGGCTCGCAGGTGGGGGGGAACCGCTCGCCTTCCAATCCAGCCCTTGCCCCGGGCGCCCCGGCGGCATGGAGCCCCCCAGCATCCCGGCGTGGGGCTCAGCTGGGCCCCCGGAGCTGCGGCCTGAGGGCGGCGGTGCCACGTAACCCTGCGAGTCCTGCCCTGGCCCGCCACCCTCGCCAGCCCTACCCAGCTCTGGCCACTGGCGTTACCCACCCTGCTCCACAGAAGCCGTTCTCCTGATTAATAAGGCTCACATTTCCAAAGACATAACGGCTCCTACCTCATTAAATCAGTGGGTGTTAGGAGCCTGAATTCTTTAGGAAAAACACCCTGCGCCTGCGTCCAAGCCCAGTCCCACTCAGTTCCCATGCCAGGACAGTAACAATTTCTACTGGAGGACAGGGTGTCATAACTCTGCTTAATAACCATTTAAATTCCTGTTTGCTCTAACAGCAGGTAGCCAATTGGGCTGAAGTTGCTCAAAGATTCAATTTTAACTCTCTGAATTTCTTCGGCAGTTTGCCTGGCTTCCCTTCCTAAGCTTCAGGAACAAAGTCTCAAGAGGCAGCCCTAAGGAGGCTGTTAAATCAACACACAAGTATTTCTTTCTGTATGTGCTCACATTCAAACCAAACACACTCGTGTCCTGCGCAGGCGCGGTCCTGGCCAGGGCTGGCAGCAAGCTCCAGCAGGGCTGAGGCATCCCTTTGGATTTTCTCCTGCGAGTAAAGGTGGCTCCTGGCAGCCTGGAGACAGGGAATGTTTTCCTACCTTTTGCTTTCACCCGTAACTGGAAGGAGAGAAGGACGGTAACAAAGCAAACCTTTGACACGATAGCGAAAGAAAGATGCTTTGCTGTACAGCAAATGGGCACGGGCACTTTCTTCCTCTCACCTCTGCGCCGCTCTACGCACCCACCTACTCGCTCCACTATATCATCCTGCCTCTTGTAAGCACAACAGCTCGTCTTGCACCATCTGCTCCCACTCAGGACGTTCAGCCACCGACAGCCTGCAGAGTCAGGGACAAGACTCCTTCCTCGTCCTGGCCGAGCTGGTCCTCGCCCGAAGCTGGGACGAAATACACGGGTACAGACCGCAACGCAGGCTGCCGACAGCCGTAACTCCGTGGGTGGAACCCCCCCAGCACCCCCCGAGCGGCCGAGGCACCGCGCATGTCCTGGGCCGCTTGAAAGTTTGAACCGTGACAGGGAGAGCTGCCCGCTTCTTGGAAAGAGAAGAGGGCCATTTTCTCCTCTCTACACCAGCACTCATATAAAAAGAATAATCTATATTCGTTTGGATTATACAAGCTACAAAACACACCTTAGCTTCAGTTCCACATTTAACCAATCACAGAAGCCATTTGTTGCCTCGTATATTACAAAGCAATAGAGATTTAAGGGATAATGGTCATGGCGGCAGAGTATACAAAGCAATAAACTGCTTTTGAGGTTGGTTAAATGCCAAGTGATGCTGAGGCCTCAATGCCATAAACATTATTTCTATTATATGACAAGATAAGAGGATACAATAAACCACAAAGAAGAAAAATCATTTTCTGGCCTCGTGAAAGTTCTGGGCTTCGCGTTTCTTGGACACTGCATGAGCATCACCTCAGTGGCATGGGTTTAAGAGGAATAAACTGTTAAATTAAGGGTGGGTTTAAAAAGCCAACGATTGTTTGAGGAAATGGCCTGTATAACTGTAGCGCTAGAATTAGGACCTGAATGATGATTTGTGTCGCTTGTAAAAAGTGAAATGGTGTGGAGTGGTGGGGCAAGGGCTAGGGAAAGTCTCAGCCCCAGTAGAATATATTCAATATTACAGCCCCTCCATTAGTTTGCGCAACGGGAGCGGACAAAACAGTTTTATTAATAAAGATGTTCCTCCGTTATGACACTTCATAAAGCCCCAAGCATCCAGCGCTCCTGCAGCCTTCAGGAGAGGGGCAGAAGAGGCACAGCTGTCGAGAGGCACGTCCGCCCACCAACCCGCATTTTCACGCTGCCGGCCTGCCTGCCCAAAGCAGCCGTCGGGCACCCCGGGAAGGATTTGACACAGATTTACAAGGGAAGATACAGAGCCAGGCACTGAGCGGCTTCCCTCTGCCACCGCTCCTGGTAACGAAGCAGCACCAGAGCATCCAAAGCCCCCGCCTTCCTTCCAGACCTTTGCTCTAGATGCCTTAGACAGGACGGCCAAAGTTTTAATTACCCTGTGTTAATTAGTCAGAGCTGTCTCATTATGCAGACTTAGTTAATACCTTTCAACTTTAATGGCAACGCTAAAGTTTACAGCTAACACTTGGCTGTGCGAAGGCTGCCTTTCATCAGTCAGTATGTTTTAAATGGGATTAGAAGATTTTAATAATGATTAGCAGTGCACACCACCCCCAGATTAGTTTCACTTAACAGATTCAATGAAAGCCTTACTTGAGGCATAGCTCTGTGTCTTCTGCAGACATTTTGGAGGCAGGGGCCTGCCTCTACCTCCCTCCTCACCTTCAGGCAGTGCTACAGGGGACGGACGGACGGACACGTCCCTGCTGGAGACCAGCTCTTCTCCCTCTACGCAGAGAGAGCCGGGGGAAGGGGGTCAGGGAAAAATGTGTCACCTGTCCTCGTAGAGAAGAAACCAGATCAATGACCTTGAGAAGAATCTTTTTTAAAAGCAGTATATGCGGCACATTTAGAAGTCAGCTGTGTCACAGCAGACTCACTGTTGGGAAGTGATCGCGTACAGAATCCAAAAATAACAGCCATTAAAGACCTAGCAACCAAAACATGTTTACATACCCACTGAAAGCCCACTGGATGTGATGATATGGGGGGTACAGCAAGATCTGCTCATCTATTTTCGGTGGCCATTCCCTCTTCCCCCTCCTCGCTTCCCTGAAAAGTTAGCTTTACAGCCTTTTTCTACATAAAAACAGTGAAGGAAAAGGAGGAAAAAAGGGCATACAGCATAAAAGAGAGGGCTGGTACCAGCTACAGAGGGAAAGAAGCAGCTAATGATTCAAAGAAATTACACCAGGAAGCAAAATAATTTTTTTCCCCCCTTAAACTAAAGGGGCAAAATCACCACTGGCTTTACAGTAATTGTCGCCGGTCTCCTGTTCAAATTAGTTTGGCTCTGCTCTCCCTTCTCCTTCTCCCGTGACCTCCCATGCTACCGCACATCTCAACGCCGCGTTTGCAAGAGGCAGATAGCTAATTTTAGCAAGCGGAAAAGGACCGGGCGATTTGTCCCGCTGCCCCAGCTGATAGTGAAATCCAGGAGCCCATCCCAATTTACTCAGGACCAAAGCAGCCTGGTCCCATGGGAGCAGCCCACCAAAACCAGAGTGCACCCCTCAAATGGGGGAATACCCAAAAAAGCAGGGATAAAAACACTCCAATGGATTGAGCACGAGATCAAAGGCTTAGAAATGAGAGAAAGGAATGGAGACGCTGGAGCCACTGCAGTGAAAGGACCCCGTGAGCCAGGCGTTATCCCAAAAATGTTGACCCTAATAACCACAGAGGCTCAACAGCCACTAACACCCTCCCATTCAAACAGCTTTTCTCCTAAGCAAAATGCACCCAAAGGTCTTAAAGAATCAGGAAAAAAAGGCTGAATCCTGCATGGAAGTCTCCCTCTCCAGTGCTGGCCACAGTCTGGCTTGGTTTTGAGCTGGGAAAAAGCTTCCCGAGCTGTAAGCAGTAACACAGCACCGCTTGGGCACGTGTTTGTGTGCCTGGGTGAGAAAAGTCAGATTACCTTTCCCAAAAGCTCAAAACACTGGATCGTACAGATTCCGAAAGGAACCGCAGGCACTCAGCACCTGTGGGAAGGCCAGGATGTTTCCGTAGCAGATCAGAGCCGAACGCAAGGGTCTCTGTCTTTAGGAATGAGCCGAGATAGGTGCAGTCCCCTCTGACCCTTATTAAGGCTTCGCTTTAACACGAGTCCACACGAAGAAGCCATTTCTGATGGGATGGCCCACAGCGGCTTGTGACGGGTCAGGGTTTAGTGCTAAAAGGCAGCACAAACTGCTGGGGCAGCAGTGCAGCACGTGCTTCAGAGGTCCAGCCCTGCAGACAGCTGCTGGCCACCATCAGCCCCCCAACTCCAAATTCAGATTTATTTTTAATTTTTAAAGCTACCAACTGCGCTCCCCTGTCCAGCTCATCGCAGTGATCCAATTTTAGTCCACTTGACCCAGAAAGCACAACTCACTGACCATTAATTTTAGCTGATGATCCTTCTACGACGGTCTGTACGGCTCTCGAGTACCGCTGCGCTTCCACAGCGGTCCTGCTGCGCATTAGTGGTGAGCAGGATTTGTAAAGGCTCTTAAACCCTTCAACGTGAAGCTGATGTACAGAATAGAGGACAAAAAAAAAAAAAATGCACGTAAGACACTAGAACTCACGGGGAGAGGCTCGGGGCTCCAAGTATTTAGTCAGTCTGAAGGACTGTTAAGGGGTGACTTGATCGGTCAGTAAACACCTACAGACTTCAGAAATTTGATAGCAAGGGTCTTCTGTCTAACAAACAAAAATTAACAAGATCCACAGCCTGGAAGCTGCAGCTGAACAGGTTTAGACTGGAAATAAGGCATAATTTTTCCTTACCAGCAAGAGCAATTAACTATTAGAACAACTTAACCAAGGGCTGTGGTGAATTTTCCATCACTGGAAATATTTTAAATCAAGCTTGGATCATCATTATTTAATACATGCTCTGGTTTGAACAGGTATTGAAGGACGTTCTAGGAAACTGTGCACGAGGTCAGGTTAGATCACAATGAATCATACCGGTATGAATTACCCGGATTCTAACATTTCAATATTAACATGAAGAATTGTCAGAATTACCCATAAGCAGCAGTCTGGAACAGCGAAAGGAGGAAGCAACCACCTTTATATGTCATTTGTGGGAGATTGTGGGAGATTAAATTTAAATACATTGTTGTTTGCCTTAATTGCTTGTTTGAATCCGATTTTAAGGTTGTATGATTGAAGTCCTCACATCATTAAGTGCTCAAATACAGCTAATACATTTTATAAATGACTTGCACAATTTCACAGGCAAAGAAGTTCAAGACAAAAAGCTGCCTAAAAAAAAAAAAAAAGAAGAAAAAAGAAGATGATCACCTGCAAGTGGATAGAAAATGCTTCGGATGAGACTAGCACTAGAATGACCAAAAAGCTGAGAAGTTCTGTGTATTTTTAAAAAGCCCCAGTCCCCAAGAGTTACCAGATGGGATTTTTGACCCATTTCTGTGACACATTTATTTTTATAGCGCAGATTTCACACGCAGTCTCAAAGGATGTGCCCTGGGGATGCAGAATTAGCTTTAGTTTCAATTGAGAGACCCACAAGAGGCATTGAGATATTAAATACGCTGAAGAATTGGGACACACACACGCACCCCCCCAGGGGAGGTCCCTGGGATCGGTTAGAGCTCCCAAACGCGTCACAGCCGTAAGAGTTTGGCAACCCGACATCCAAGGGCTGCAGCCAGGAAAACAAAGTGTGTGCGCATCACTTAATACCTAATTAAAAGCCACAGTTCCCGCCCCACCTCCTTCCCCTGCAAAAAGCATCTTCACATTTTGAGGTTCGAACACTTCAGAACAGACAAACCCAGTTCTCCCTGGACTCTGCACAGGGCTGTACTTCCGCAGAAACCCCCAGTTTCTAATACTCCCATTAAAATAGCCCCAGCAGTAATTGCACAATCCCCCTGCTCCTCCCATTATTACGGTGTGTTAGCCGCCAAGACGCTGCACCACCGAGCGCCGGAGAGACCCCAAGCTTGGCTTTGGTAAAACACGAGCTTCATTGCAGAACTAAGCAACAGACGATGGAAAGGTGCCTTCCCAGGCAGGCAAGCCGACGAGAAAGGTCGTATGACTGAGAAGGGGATGTGACTCATTCAAAGCAATAATCATTCGCCCTAGGAAAGCGAGCAAAAGTTTTGCAAGGCCTAGCCAACTCTAGCATGCTGTCCGTGGAGGAAAAAAAATCACAATGGGTCTTTTTTCTTTTTTTGCAAGCCCAAAATAGACTCTGGCAGTTTGGGGTTCGCATAACACAAACCATCAACTGTCACATTCTCAGCTGCTTTACAGAATATGCTATAGCAGCTAACTCATCCCGACAGAGAACGAGTATCTGTCCTTTGGTTAAATAGCCTTGAAAGAAGATGAGCAATGTTATCAGAAAACATTAACGGGAGATCAGCATGTTTTCTCTGGGCTGCGTGGGTCTTATGGAAAACACCAGCAGAATAACAATACGCCACAAAGCACGGCAGATTTCATTACTTTGGAGTGCCTGCACTTGCTCATAACCTGGATTTACACACTGCAAATCCTCCGATCTGATTACCTCCAGTGATCACGTAAAACACCGGCTTTAAACTCTTTGCCTCAGTGATAAAACAGCCACTTTGATTCACAACGACACATTCACAATAAAGTATACTGTAAACGTACCTGTCCACAGCCGGGGGCATTGCACACAAACGGCCTGTCGTCTCCCATATTTCATGCAGCTGAGCTAAGCTGAGGGGAAAGGAGAGAAAAGGAAATTGTTAAATAAGCTAAAAAAAAATTAAAAATATCAAGAGCAGAAGCTGCCCTTTGCAGGGCTGTAATTAATCAACGCTGCGCTCGCAGGGAAGGAGGATCTCTTTGTGCCCTAGACACAATCAGGGAAGAGAAATTAATCCAACCCAAGTTTAAATAAGACTTAGGAGGGCCCAGTCGATTTTTCACGTATGAAGAGAAAGCGCGGCATCGCAGCTAGAAGGGCTGACTGGGAACTGTGACAGTGAGACAGCGCGGGCCAGTGGGTAGCAAAGGAGCAGTTTTCCACGCCCGGGCTCCCACCAAGGCCCACCACCAATTCTCTGAAGGGCCAAGGGACTTCCCGCATCTCAGGGTCACCACCTGCAAGACAGGGACAACGCTCATCTCTTGCAAAGGACCGTCGGGCGCAGCAAAGACCTACGAAACATCCCCCCCGACGGAGGGTGTCGAGGAAGGGCACAGCCTGCTTCACCCTCCCTTAGTATTTACGGTAGAAAGCACAAACACATAAGCAAAGACAGTGACAATCTGCAGGAAAAAAAAAAGTACAAGCAAGAAGCGATCAAATAAATCCAAGTCCTCTCTATGTACAAGTTATATTTTCAATGGGAGAGAACTAAAATTTGTCATTTAATTAATTAAGGGATTATAGGAGTGGTGCTCCGTTTTACAAGGCAATAATCTGGCTCCCTAGTGGGTAAACTACAAGGCTGATGGCAGGGGTAGTTTATCACAGATTATAGCCAAGGATAACAAAACACTCAGTCCTATTATGCTACAAGTGAAGCTATTCTTATTAATAAAAAATAAGAGTAAATAAAGTAACCCCCACCACCTCAAATTCAAGAAATAATGGTTCCCTCCACCCACTGATATTTTTATAGCAGGATTTTAAAAAGCTATAATAAAGCAAATGCTATCTCTTCAGGGGGTTTACTGTGCGAACATGTTCTGGCTGTTCATGTTGCTTCCAGCATCTCTTACTCCAAGTTCGGCACTTGGCTTCAGCGACGCATGTCAGCTTGCTACAGCCAAGAGCAGAAATGAAACCAGAATGTGGCCAAAACGCGTCCACGAAGACACAGGCTCTTTTAGTTAGCTTTTTGCATTTCTAACCATTAATACACGCACGCACACACACACTGAGCAGCAGCGAGAGGGTGGGGAGACTTGTTATTTTTAGGAGCTATATGAGAAAGTGCTCCAAGAATGCGACTTAGCAGCAGAGGGTGAATGCATGCGCTACAGAAAACAGTCCCTTTTTGCTTTTATTGAAAAGAGACAGAAATCAATTACTGTTTAATATGAAAAGAAGATTATTTTTCTATTACCATGTGCTAAGGCAGTGTGCAGCTAAAATGGGTGGCTACGAGAGGTGGAATTCCCCTCCCTGAGTGCTGGCTCAGCCGCAGCGCACAATGGCAACAACCAAAAGCTACGAGAAAGTAGCTGCCAGTTCTTCTCCCACAAAAAAGGGGAGAGACATCCACAGCGCTAGACTATGTTTGGATTTATTAAGCAAAACTCCAGGGTCTATGCAAACACGAACTCCGAAAGGATAAATAGCCCTCTCACAAATGGAACGGGCGAGCAGCCAAAACGCTCCCTCGTATAGGACAAGTGTAATAACAAAGGCAATAAAGATGGCCAGGAACATCCACCCACCACAGCAGCCCCCCAGAAAAGCCCACAGAAGTGAAACGGGGCTTGCAGAACTGGAGGGTGGCACGGCAGGCGATGACAGCAGCTCTATATCGGAAGATTAAATCCTGGCGAAGGCTTGCCTTGAGGTGACGTGGGCGCAGATGTCAGCAAGATGAGTCTGAGTGAGGACACAGTAAAACAACAGGACTCCTCGTACCATCCTTCTGAACTTCACCACAGCTCCAAACTGGGAACGCGAGAAACCAAAATACTGACCCATTGCTCCTGCCAGCTACACAAACAGGGATCGCACCTCCATCTCTCGACAGCCAACTGGATCCTCCTCCAAGAGGAATCTCCTTCGGGCCCTGAAACAGCTGACTTACACGCGCATGCTGCATCCTAACCGTGGACATAGGAGCTGCTGTCACGACCTGCTCTGAAGGCACGGAGAAGCCCAGGCTTCCTCAGAAAGTTTTAACACGCAAAAGTAGCCTCTAGCAAGGAGGGACGAAGAGATCAAGCCTTCTTGTAATACCAAACCTCTGCTCAGATCAACTCCCTGACAGTGCAAAGAAGAGAAGCACAAAACTGATTAAACGCTTCTTATCACCTGCGCTTGAGGTCCAAAAATACTGCACCTAAACCTTCCAGTTAGCTGCACAAAAGGCTACAGCTCTGAATGGGTCAAGATGCAGGGCTTGGTCCTTCGTCACCCACTCCTAGCAGCAGGCAGCCCAGTTACTACTCTTTCTGTAAGAAAATAATAAGAGAAATCAGACCAGACGCAAAGGAAACATCAACCCGATGACTACTAGAGATACTTTACCATCACCTTTGCAGTATGGCAGCTGGTAAGACTATGATATCAGGACACAGACCAAATAAAAGTCAACAACTGCTGTCTCGGGCAGCCTGGACCTTGTTTTTCCCCTTCCCAACAGTCTTACTTTGTGCCCGTCTTCCTTGCCCATAAGACAGTCCAGCGCCACGTTCAGCCACTGCCAAGCGATTAAGCAGCTCCGAGTTAAGAGCTATGGTACTGAGACAGCAGCAAAGTCACAAAACTTTAAAGGACAGCGGTAATGCCCCTTGCTGTCAAAGTCAGGCTGGTGCTACAAGTGTTTGAAGACTGTTTAAAATCACCCCCGTGCATTTAAACTCAGTTGTGTGGGATGAGGTTGGGGATGCGTTTATTTCATCAACAAACAAATCTTATTGTTAAACATGCAGCATAATTATTATGGAGGGAGACTGCTGTATTTCACAGGGCAGCCAACCCTATGCTTTTTTAATTAACACAGGTCAGAGATCTGTCCTTACCACTGTCACTTAAGCAGCTGCTGCCTTCGCCAATATGAAGAACTTCGGGGTCTCTCTACCTCATATTTATGCTTCCGATGCATATAAAAGCTATTTGAGAAATTAAAGAAATGGATCAGCTGTCACTCCCAGGGCTTTGATAACACTAACTGAAACAGAGAGCAGGAAACCAAAACAAAAACCCAATGGCATTTCAGGCTGCCTGCCAGCTACTTCTGATAGCATAACAAGCAGCTCTCAAAAAAAATCAGGACCAACACACTGCAAAAACCTCAGTTTACTTGATCTCGCAAAATGTCAGGAGGATTCACTCATTCTTTAAAGAAAGATTTAGCTGCTCGTTCACTACAGAATATGACTGGTATGTACATACATGTGCTCAGATTTATATCACATTTAGTCAGGATAAATTGCTTCAATAAATTCTATTCTTAAGAACAGGCAGAATAAGCAGATGATTGGATACTGGGAACACATTCTCATTCCTCTTCCTGCAGCCGCGGGACAGTATTTCACTGTTTTGATGATTTTTAGCATGTTGGAAACAGCAAGGGGAAGCAAAGAAATGCAGACAGATTACTGAAGCGTGCTTCAAAGTTCTGTCAGCACAGACCTGACAAGCAGCTGCCATCTCATGGAAAACAGAAAAGACATTTTCAACCAAAATAGACTGTGCTCCCCAAGTCTGTATGTTGTTTTTCTCTCTCTCTTCCCTTATTAACTCATGCAAATAACCTATAGGCTGTCTGTAAAAAGAAGTAAACCCAAAGCCACGCTTCACAGCAGTCTCGAGTGTGTGTTTGTGCTGATAATCAGGCACCCCTTGGAGTTTGCACAGGGTATTTAAGAGCACAAATTTTCTGAAGACTAGCTTGTATAGAGCAGCGCTCTCAATGGGAGCAACTCCTCTGGAGCACACACAGCATGCAGAAAAACAGAATAAACATGAGCTTTGCATCCAAGAATGCATCTGCTCTGCAGCGGATCTCATTCCCACCTTCTGCCGCAACTTTAGCTCCTCACCAAAGCAACTGCAGCATCGCAAGGGGATGTTTGCAAAGCTGGACAAGTGTAGGCAGGACAACAGCCACACTGCCACCATTTCTCCAGCACTGCTTGTCCAAGGGTGTCAGTGCTGACAGAGCAATGACGACTTTTTCCTGAAGTTAATCTCGTTCTCGATTTGTTGGGGACATCGCCTCTTCCTACTTCTGGCATAGAGATAAATAAGAAATATTACGTGGAGTGGTTCAGCGCATGCCAGGATGCTGAGCTGACATCGAGCTGACACAGGAGGCACGTGTTGTGATAGCATCCGAGAAATGAGGGGCTCTTCTGCAAAGGAAGCGAGGCAGAGCCCCAGAGCAGAGTTCGCCCAAGTCCTATTCCCAGCTCCATCGCTGCCTTGTGCGGTGATCTTGGGCAACCCACTTACGATTGCTTTGCAGCTGGAGAAAATGAACCATCTAGAGGTTAAATGCACACCCATGTAGGCTCCACTTACTCAACTGCTGCATGAATTGCATTTGTAGGGTATGAAGATATTTAAAGTTTTTATTCCACAAGGAACTTGTGCACAAAGCCTTTTCTTAATTTAGGTCCTTAGCTGGGAGGGATCGCGTGCATTTTAAAGGAAAAAGTAATCAAGTCACAGCTGATGTGTAATAAAGTTCAGTATTTTGCTGTGTGTGTGCCGTGAGGCAGGATGTTTTAAATGTCCATTAACAGAACAGCATTTTGGGCAGAGGCCTTACCGATAGCAGAGGGCTTCTATTAAGTTCAGAAGAACTACAAGACATCGTTTTGGAAATGATTATTGGTCTGATGAAGAAAGAATTGGAGGCAATCTACTTTGAGGCTTTGGAAAATCTGAGTCAAGAGTGTGAACATGGTGGTGCAGATGCCACATCAATTTTCTGTGCAATACACCAAGCATGCTGCAGATTGCTTAATAAATAATTCAGTCAGCAGACCCACCTGAAACTTGCTGGAAGAATTCCCTTGTGAAGAGTCAAGAGAATTAAAAAAGAAAACCCTCAAACAAATCAAAATATCAAATTAGCACCTGCAGAACTCAAACCATAGAAAATCCCCTTAGAACCATGGAGGCTCATAAATGAAAAATCTATCACGGGCTGAACCTGGGCACAAAACTTGCTCTCAGCGATGAAGAAGGTGGCAATTCGCCCCTATAACGGGCATCAGGAGACCTATGGGCTGTGATACAGCTGCACTGAAGAGGAGACTACTTACCACTTTTGAACTGTTTTGCACTCAAAGTTTAAACCTAACAGAAGAAGGTCTTCTCCATGTTTCAGAATATATACCTATTACCTTAGATCAAATATATTTAGAACTGTTTAACTAACCTGTTTGCAATGCCTGGTGTAGACAGGATCAACTGTCATCCAAGGTAGCCGTGAGGATCCCTAATCTAGGCAAGCCCCTGCAAAGGGAAGGCAGACAAATGGGAGTGAAGAGTTTTGCCCGCAGCACCAGTGCCAGCACAGGAAGAGATTACACGCTGCAGTGTTCGCTGGGCCTCCTTCTACACCAGGGAAGGAGAAGAGAAGGGTCCTCCCAAAGAGCTGGGTACGGCCACAGTCAGAGCTGGATAAGCCTTTGCCAATTTTGTGATGACAAAGCATACTGTTATTTGGAGGAGACGCACAAACCTCCCGCTACCACCATTTTAGGGACGTAAAACTCCACATACTTTTCAACCGGGTGCTTTGGAAGTCGCTTTGCTATTATTCCTCCCTACGACTCTTCACAGAAGCGTGCCAGGAAGCAAGAGAGTGCAAACAGGAGAAGGGGTAATACTTGTAAATTAAAAGAGGGTAGCTTTAGACTAGATATAAGGAAGAAATTTTTTTACAATAAGGGTGGTGAAACACTGGCACAGGTTGCCCAGAGTGGTGGTGGATGCCCCGTCCCTGGAAACGTTCCAGGTCGAGTTGCACGGGGCTCTGAGCACCCTGCTCTGGTTGCAGGTGTCCCTGCTCATGGCCGGGGGATTGGACTGGATGACCTTTAAAGGTCCCTTCCAACCCAAACCATTCTGTGACTCTCAATGAGTTGCTGGGAATTGGAAGCAGGAAGGGGGTCCAGTCTAGGACCTTCTACCTACGAGTCTTTCTAGAAGCCAGCTCATTTCCCCCAGCACAGGCCCTCCCTCTCTTGCACACAATTCTCCCCAGTCTAACAGGATAGCTCTGTTTTTCCCACCATTACCGCTGAATTTCTCAGTCATCCCTTTTCCCCCACCAACATCCATGCACGCACACACCTTAGTCATCCCCATCCCCTACCGCCTCCCTGGATAAGGGCATTAGCTGGCGGGTACATTAAACACTAACAAAAGGTATAATTTTATACTTGGCAATGAACCACAGTCTAGGTGTGAAGTTCTAGAGAGGTTAAAAGTAATGCCCGGATTCCTATATAGACAGGATGATGTTGTCATCTTTAAGATTAAAATATGTATTTTACCCATCTAAACAGCCTCTTGGTACTTGCAAGAGCTGGAGGGGAAAAGGCTGCAGGTATCCAGCAAAAGCTGAAGCCTCCCCTTCCCGTCCAGATCACTGAGCTGCCCAGCAGATCTTCTGTTCATGATGAAGAACCCGACCAGGACACTGGTCTGAGGATAAGCTGGTTTTGCTTACCTCAATAATCAAAATTTCCGCTTATTTAAAAGTTTAATTCTTCCTGCAGATATTAAAGTCAGCCCATATGCTACTTTCCCCCTGGTATACCAGTCCATAAACCGAAGTGGTCCCAAAGCATGTTAACTAATCCATTAAGAAAAAACTAAACCCGTTATCCTAGTCTAGACAGACACCTAGGGGTAATATTTTAACTCCCTTAAAAGGGAATTAGACATATTACATGCATCAACAACAGCAATGAAAGACCAGCCTTCCTGAAAAGGATTTCCCCCAGGACGTGTGTTGGCACCTCATGGAACCCATTTTAAAAACTTCCATTTGGAAACAGTGTAGGAAGAGACACGAGGAACAGGATACACGTTATCAAAAGCACATTTGGCATTTATGGATCCTTTCATCCAAGATGCTCTATAGCCTTTCAAATGCACTATTTTAGCTTTACAGAGGAAAAGAGTTTCCGAGGTATGGCCGCAGCCACAGGACAAGTCGTGGTTTTGGCTGGCAGCGTTAGCCTGATGCCACACAAAGGGCCACAGTCAGACTCTTAATTGTCTTTACTATTGTTACCCACAGCTCCGCTTTCACAAGCGCAGGTTACCACAAATATCCCACACCCCAGCAGTAAGTACACTAATTGCCCTAACACACATCAGGATCCAGGTACAAGCGGCGTGGGTTTTTGCATTCCGTGGGTTTTTGCATTCGTGAAGCTTTTACAGACCTGTTCCAGCTGAATTACTGACAAGTAGCTGAGGTCTGGAAGCAGTCTCAAGCCAAGATTTGTAAATCTGAGTCATGCCGCCTCTGGTTTGTGAAAGTCATGAGCAACTGGCCCCTCACCCCCCCAAGGACGTTGCTGGGTCTCTTACCCTCCCGCCTCCAGCTGCCTCCGACGGTGGCCCGACATCTCCCGAGCCCAACACTGGGACCCTGACAGCTCCCACCAACTGCAAAGCACTTTTTTTTTCCCTGGATCACTTCAAATCCCCATCAAAAAAACCCTTTTTCTTAAACCTCAGTGTTAAGATGGAAGAAACTCCCAGGTCATTAACTCTGCTGAACGATGGGGGATAGAGTCAGTATGAAAAATGCTCTAAAAATAAGGCTCTATTGTTGCACTTGCATGTGACTATTGTTATTGCAGGAATGCTTGTGCCCAACACTCTTGCATCTGTGCCTTGCAAGACAAGCTGAAATACTTCAGATCCCAATGAACACTTGGGCGTACGCAAAAATTTTTCTGCTTTGAGTTTGCCAGCACAGCTCCCCTCTCCAGCATGAATGCGCTTACTAGTATACCAGTACAAGCACATTTATGGTTTATTCCCATAAATCATAAGGATAAACTTTACGTTAATATGACCACAAAATTAAAGCTAGAGTTTGCACCAGCTATGAAACAAAACCAAAAGAGCTGCAGAGCAACCTCCTAAAAATAGGCTTAAAGTAGAACAGAAAACAAAAGCAAACTGCATGCTCTGCTGACAGAAGGCTCCCTCTGCTAAGATTTACTCGCCTAGGAAGACCTGAGCGAAGAATGAGCTGCAAAATGAGTTAGAAGGAAGAAAATTGCTAGAGATAGGGACATCAAGAGAAAGGACGTACCTAGGGAACTCCCTGTAAGTTAAGACTGTCAGTGAAAGGTGCGGCGCAGAAACAAAAGGGCTGTTAGTTTCCAAGAGAGAACAGACACTGCAGGTACGATCAAGCCTCCCTCGCTCTATATTCCGTCTGTGCGTGAGTTCACCTACGGTTATTTTTCAGAGCCCAGTAAAAGGCTTCAGTCTCCCATCGCACTCTGTTACCCCTCAGATCTGCAGCCTCCAAAAGACAAACAGAGCGCTGCACTGCAAAAAGGGACAATTTCGGAAATTTCAGCATCAGTGTTAGAAGTCTGCCAAGAGTTACGGCAATGATGGAAGGAGAGGTGGCAAGGAAAAGCAGACAAGTCACGCGGGATAACTGCGTTGGTGCCTCGGTGTCAGGATCAGTGCCGACACCGCAGTGACCGCGGCACCCAGCGCCCCAAAAAGGCTCCTGCCAGGGGCTGTCGGACGAGGGAGTTCAGCTGACAGGGCAATGCCATCTGCAAGCAAAAAGAGGATACCCAGATGGGCCAGGGCAACTGCCCCATCCTGCATCGCTGCAGGACATGCACTGGCACAGAGATTGTAACTGCTTTACTCTCCAAAATGAAAAAGCACCCTTCACAGTCAGATGTAAAACCCATCACAGACACCAGCCTCAGGCGTGCAGGAACAAGTCCAAGCAAAGGTGCAGCTAAAGGTAAGATGGCTTTCTACCAACAGGCAACACAGAAAACCTGTTTGCAATTGTCCCAGGCTATGAAATAGGGCAAAGAGTTTTCAAGAAGGGTGGAGGATCCAGGGAGGGCTGTGACTTTTGTAGGAAAATTACAGTACTTTGCTGACAGCAGGAGCAAGGATCAGAAACAGCGTTCTTGTAATAATCCCCGTATTTCCCCAAAAAAGAGAAAGAAGTCTTCCCACAGAAGGCTTCATCACCTGGGATTATTGCAAGGCACAGCCTGGGGTACTACTGCACCTATGGCAGGCGAAGCTTGTTTCCTCCTCAACTCACTGTGCTGCTCGCCACTCTTCTACTTTTAGCATGCCGGTTTAATGCAAAAGGTAAAACAGAGCTAGGAGTTAACTTTTTATGAGACTGAGCTACATGGGATTAATTCTCAGAGACTAATGAGTCGCAAGGCCATCCCAGATCAATTTGGGTAACTTTGTTGAGACCTGGGAGCCATGCCAAGAGCATTAACAACCAGAGCCGCGATACAAACAAGCCTATTCAAACACAAATAGCGCTCAAGACACTAGACCAAGCCCCAAGGACAGGCAGTACACTGCTACTGAGAAGAAGAGATAAAACCACAATAAACTAGATTATTATAGATGGCTGCACAGAATCTGTGCCATAGCATACATCTTACTACAGGAGAATATACAAGATCGCAGGCAGACTCGAGACAGAATCCGTAATTGCCACTGGGAGCTGGAACTAGAAGAGAGGTTGGCTGCAATCAAAAACCAAACTGCTTTTTGGTTAGTACGAGGGAAAGAAGTCAGACTAAGACGGCCATTTCTACTCCGCTAGCCAAAAGAGAAGGAAGTATAAGGCACTGCCTCAAGCTCTCAAAAATAGTAAGAGATTTCCCACTAAAATGCAAGGAAGGAAACATGTTGCTTTGAGACTGTTCCAGGAAAGGCTCTTTATTATTTTTCTAAGTGCAGTCCTTAACAGCTCTCTGCCTCGAGCTTCCTGACCATCGCAATGAATTTTCAGCACACAGTGCTCTGAATCGGTTGGGATCAGCAGGGTCACAGGGGCAGCAGCACAAGGCAGCTGCACCCAGAGAACGCACGGAGGGGACCCAGTCCTTCCACAGCACTTGGCGGGGCTTTAGCGTCAGCATTCCCCACGCTACCCTGGATTAACGTGCAACACTGCGGTGACGATTCAGAGCACCATACTCCATTGTCAAACGGGGTAAAAATAAATAGGTCAAGTTCTTCCTTCAAAAAAAAAAAAAAACAAAAACAACCACCCAGTAAAACAAGCCACTTTGACATTTAGGCTTCACTGCCACAGGGTTAGCTCCGCAAGACAGAGGGCTAGGTGCCCAACCTGCTTTTAGGTGCTTTGTAAAGTCAGTCGGGCACCTAATTTCCACTGCTGACTGACTGCTGACTCCCAGACTAAATTAGATGCCTGCAGGGACTTGGGAACAGAGCTTGTTCTGCACCTCTGGGTGCCCATATCCGTGTTTGACTGCTTATCGACAGCTATTATACACCCAAAGACATTGCGAAAGATTTTAAGTTCTACAGGGAGAGGCCACCACCGAGCTTAGTGAAAATGCGCAGGCTGCTGTTAGTCCTAGGCTTTTACTTTAAAGTTATTTTGGGGTGTGAGGGAAGGAGTGAGAATGTTTGCTTTGTAACCAAAAAGCTACAAGAGAGCTTAAAACTGTCATCTGGGAAAGAAGGCCAAAAGCTGATGCTATAAAATCTGCTTTAGAGGCATAACACCCTCATGCTTTATAAGCTTGATAAAGCAAACCCAACTGTATAAACTGGAATATTGGCAAGGAACTCGCTTGAAGTAAATCTCCAACAGACATACAGTATTTAACAAGTCATTACGAGTTAACCTACAGCGCAGGGTGAAAGCAAAGTCCAACCGCTTACCAACATTTGCTGGGTGTTCAGCACTGCTCTCAAGCTTGTAGAGGATCCCCTACCCACAGCCCCAAATAGTTGGGACACCATCTCCTCCATAGCATCAAAGATGCACTACGCCCTCGCTTCTCGCTTGCAAGTGCCTTAAAACAGCCCTGGAGCTTCACCACCCCGGCGAGCTGCGGCTGCTGCTGTCAGAAGAAAGAACGACCTTTCCTACCAGGCATGACATTTGGCCCTGAAGTGACTGAAAAAGCAGCTCTCCTCAGCTCACACAGGAGCAAATTAACAGCCCAGCTGCGAAGAGTATTTCCACGTGCTTTGGGAAAGGGGTCAAACCTCACATGAAGAAACAGCCACGAACAAGAGTCACTCTCCTCCTCTCAGCGCGTGAGCGATGGGATAGGGAGGCATTGTCAGCATCCTGTCAAACATCAAACAAACTCCAGCAAAAGGAATAACACAGGCCCCAAACTAGCACATCAGCCACGAGCGACTTGACTGAGACCAGAAAAGCTTTTCCCCTGCAGTTAGAGCAACAAACCCCCTCAGCCAAGAGCTCCAGGCAGCCAGGCGGCTTTTCCCAGCACAGCTTCCACCAGTCCTCCCAACTACACAACTTACACTGTTTATAACCCTCTTATAAACAGTAACGAGTTTACCGTTACCATAACAAAAAGTGTAATTTGTTAACGTTGCCTCCACATTAGGGTCTGGCAGGATAAAAACCATTATAGAAGCACCATTGTCCAAGAGCCTCCTCACACTGGCCAGCCTCCAGATCAGATCTGGCCTGGCCTCCGACATCGGAGCAAGGTGTTGGAGAAAGCCTGGTGTCATCTCCGGGCCCCAGCCGAGCCACGGGGGCTGCCCGCACATCACAGGCAGCACAAAGGGAAGGATACTGTTTTTTTTCTTTTTTTCCAAATCTATGCAGAACACCGCGGCAAAAAAAGCAAGCGAGACCAATCGCAAGAAGCTCGAGTGATCTGGAACCATCTTCAGGAGGTCCTTCTGCTCTCTAATAGCGAGCTGAGGGACACTGGTGTGCAGATGCCTTGTGAGCACCTCTCGGGTTCGGTGTTTTCGAGGTACGAGGAGGTCAGATTTCATCGCACTAACAGCACGCATCCTCCTGCTCCTCCTTTCACCGTCAGATTCCTGAGAAGTAGCTGCTGTTCTTCAAATACCTACTTTAACTAATCCTTGCCAAACATCACCAATGCAGCTGTAGCTTGGCAAAACATGCTTTAACGCAGGCAAGGTTTCTCTAGTTAGGTGCCAAGTATCAGATTTCTAATATGAAAAGGCATCTGTCCAAAGGGTTTCAAAGCCTTTGATGAACACGAGACAAAATCCAACATAAACCAGCAAGTCAGCAGCTTCCCCAGGCAAGGAGATGGAGAAAGACTGTCTGTAAATCATCATCCAATTACTCATATGCCAGAGTTGCTCTTCCACTCCCAATTTCCGGAGGAAAGATGGACTCTACAAGATGTCCCCAAGGTATTTAACACAAAGACCCAAGGGAGAGACCAAACTGCAAGACCCCGACAGCGGACAGGAGGACTCACTGGCAGCACCTAGAGAGGGTATTTGATGGGAGCACCTAGCCAGCTCCCATCAAATACGGCATCCCACCTCAACCCTGCAACGAGCGGCAAGGCCCCAGGCATGGTTTATCATCAACTGGTTGCTCCAGGACCTCCTCCAAAATGGGAGGAACTTCATGGAACTCGCCAAGCCTCTCCACTGAGGTCAGCCTCCACTTAATTCTGTCGCCTTAATGCTGTCGCCTCCAAGATCAGAGCGGACGCCACGTCCTTGGCCAGACCCAGAGGTAATTCTGTCACCAGGAGCAAGGTAACAACCTAAGAGTGACAACAGGCGGGAGCACACCTGTATCCTACTCCAGCCAAAGCAATGCTGCACAAACCTTCCCCACAATCTCAAGCAAAAAGCTTTTCTTTCCTCCTTCACACCACAATCGAGTGAATCCTTGCAGCCTGCAGAAAAAGAGGCTCTAAGCAGGGATCACCAGGTAGGAAATTTTTCTGGCGTTGCTTCCAGCGGGCTTGAATTTGTAGCACAACGGCACACTGAGTAAACAGACACTCTAAAAGGCAGACTCCAAGACGCACGCAGGCAGCCTCCGGATCTTGGCACTACAGCTCTCGGGTCGCCTTGCGCTTCTTCATTAGCGGCGATACATCTTCAGCTATATACTTCTTCACAGCAGGGACAACATATTGCAAGCGATCTACTACAGGAGAGAGAAATAATTCAAGTTTAAGAAAGGGAGGAAAAACCTAAGAGACCCACTGTTTCTTACTGAGTAGAGATAATTATGAGAAAGCCATGAAAAGCCTTAGAGAATGCATTATTTTACCTAGGAAATGCCTAAGTGACCTAGAAACTGGAGTCCCATTTCCTGAAATTATTTATCCGCTTAAGAGCCCTTGTTTCAATGAAAGTGAGAAAAAAAGCTGCTGGAAATGGGACGTAAGAGCCTAAGTCAAGCTTGAACATATTTTCCCCGCAACAGCATGTGAGTAGTTTTAAAGGAAGATCAAAGTCAAGGCTGCACGGAGTTAAGAACAGGAGAGCCTCTTACGTAAGCAACTACCTATGGATAAAACTCTTGTCAATGAATTAAAATAACTGAAATAGCACCAGCGGGACAGGGGACAGAAAGGCACGACACTCTTGTATGTACGCATGGTCATAAAGTAAAAATATTTTGTCCCACCTGTTATTATTTACATCACATGTGGGCATTTTTATTTATTTAGCATTCAAAGGCACACACATTTTATTGCATCATTATTTGATACGCGAGCCCTAAAATCAGAGGGGAGCAAGAAATATTCCAAATATAAGCAGTGTCTAGAAGTCTGGTACATTATTGCGAGTTGTTTAACTAGAACTGCATTCTGCCTTCAGAATGATTGTGTTTTAGCAGTGAACAAAGCAATGATTTCCTATATATAGTTTACATAATTCAAAACGTGAAATCTTACACAGATGAAGGATACAGCATCCTAAACGTGGATCATACAAACGGGCGCTCTATATGCGTTAAAAATAGAGAGCTTTCCAAAAACAAAGGAAAGGCAGCGTGGGGTAGCAAGACGAAAAACATCCACACGAAGAAGAGCGAGCATCCCTCAGGAAGTTTCTCACCACCTCCACCAGAAAACGTACTTGCTCATGAAAACGCTGCCAGCGCACTCAGGATCACGTTCAGAAAGTCACATCTCACCGTGCTCGCTTGCACATGACTCCATCGGAGCGAGGGTCTGGGCAACGAGCAAGGCTCGCTCTTACATAAACTCTCCAGGTTTCTAACAGTGCACTCTGCCATATAAAGGCTTCCAATCCGATTAAGGTTGTAGATGAACTTCCTCAGGTCCGTTTTCATACGGTAAATCTGCCCGGCGCTGCAAGATGCTCAGCTAAGTCTCTGCCTTCACGTTTTCGGGACCCAGCGGTTAATTCCAGGAGACCTGGCACCCAGCTGCTGTCACCGCTGATGACAATCTGCCTTTGGATCTCGCCTCCCTCTGCTGCTCCTCCTCCAGCTCTATTTTACCAACACTCAAAAAAATAAGGGAATATTTCTACCGCAGGAACAGGGGAAGAATGGCCCCTGAACAGCTGCCAAGGCTACCTTCAGATCCTGCTGCAAGAGAACAGCACGAGGTAGAAGAAAACTACATTTCACTGTGAGAAGATCAACTGGCAAAGCTTCCCCTGCCCACATGCAACCTACTTCAGCTTCTCCAGCAGCAGTTCAACCTCACTTTCCAAACTTCTAAGGATTTCCAGCACCTTCAGCCATGGACACGACCAGCTGTACGTCTAGAAACAAGTCTATTTTAAACACCAGCTATTTTAAATAATTGCAAGCATCGACTGCTTAGTGATTTGAAGATTTGTTCCCTTCATCTCAGCAGACTCAGCACCAACAAGAGATTTTTGGCACAAACCCCAAAAGCCATGTCCTGCTCCACGTCTGGTTTACTCACTTTGGAAACGGTTAAAGGGTATAAGACAGCTCGGCACGGTTAGTTACACAGGTATAAATACACTCATTTAGGCATTGCTTATTCCCTAGCACTGCCAAGTCCACATCTAGCCAAGTCGTTAATACACTGAAGTCTGTGAAAGACTGCTTTTTTATTATTATTATTTTAACTAGTAACAATGGTATTCAGAATGAGGTCTCTGCCAGCCAGGGCTGAAAACATTCTCCATCAGCACAAAAAAAAAAAAAAAAAGCAAGCAAGCTGTGCAAGAGCTCTGCTAAGGGCAGCACTGCAAGCGTGGCAGCGCATCCCCACAAGGCAGGGAAGTGGTGAACTTTGCAGCTTTACACACTTTTGAACTCCAGGCACAATATGGATTTCATACAAAAGGAGTTCAAACATCTTTTTTGGGGGGGGAGAAGGGGAAGCAAATGTCTTCGTACAGCGTCTCTTTAAGGATTTATTTGGTAGCCATGCCTCTCGAAGAGAGCTCAGAAGCGAGGCTAGCTCTGCAGAGCGTGCAGAGAAACACCCCAGTGGGTAGCACGGCCCGTCGCTGGCAGAGCAGCTTTGTTTATTCATGAACCAGCTTGCAAGGGCTGGCACCACGTCTCCACCGCCGCTTTATTCTCTCGCGCAAGGGTGGGACAGCAGAGCAGCATTCCAGACCGCTGCAGGCTCTCCGCGGGCTGGCTCGCTCCTGCAAGAACGGCAGCGCCGTTTGCAATCCCCGCGCTGCTCCCCGTGAGCCAAGCACGTTGCTTTTGTCGGGAAACTTCAATAAATGTCTGCTGTCGCCTGGGAGCTCAGCTCTGCACTTGTCCTGATGCAGGACAGCAGCCCCTGCTCACGTACAGCAGCAAAAGGCAGACGTGGAGGTAGGAAAATTCACCCTGGCCAGCTCATCCTCGCACCACCACCCCAGCAAAGCGTGCAAATTGCTTAGAGGAAAGAGGTGCAATCCAAAAATCCTGCTCCGCTAAATAATTAGCCAGCATTAAAATCAGGTTTAGCCTTGGTGAAACCACACTGTGTTGGAGTCGGTTAAGGCATTGAATTTATTGTGTTTCAAAAACAAATGCCAAACTTTGGCATGCATTAAAATCCAGCGTGTGCTACATGAAGGACACTGCATGGCTGACTTCTGCATCAGCACGTGCCCCACCAGGTGTATCGGAGAGGTAGGGGTGAAAGAAAAAAAGCAAGCAGCTCTTGGAGGATTACGAAATTGAACTTCAGAGAAGCAATTAAGCCAAACTCCCACAAGCCAAGACTAATTGCAGCAAAACACACTGTAAATATCAGCTCTAAAGAGGGAGAACAAACCCAAGCGTGCGAACATCAACCAGCAGCTTGGCGAGGAACCTGTGGGTACCACCACCTCCACGGGCTGTAAATCAGGGAATCCTGGGGTCCTCCACCACGCGCGCTCTCCACGGCCCCGTCTCACGGCTTCCCCGCCCGCATCGCTGGGAAGGAGGGCCGAGGCCGCGGACACAGCCTGGCCGGCCTCAAACGCCTGCTCCCACCGCTTCCGCCGGCAGAGCAAGGCTGCGCGCAAGTTAAGCCTCAACTTTTCGGATCTGGGCAAAGCGATCCAAGAAACAGAGGAAGAGCAGAATTAAGAGATTCGCTGAGGACTTGAAGTGACGTGATATAGGAATTCATCAGCCAGACAGAAAGATGTGACAAATTTTGTGATGTGAAGGCTGAGCATTATACAACTGATTAAAATCTCAGTTTTATATTCAAAAGGAAGCGAGGCTATAAACGTGCTTTCGTTTCAGTCTCTATAGGCAGCTTCCTAGGCACCTCTACACCGAACAGAAACCATTTCGCCCCCCAGGGAAACCCACTCCCCTTGCTCACATCTCTGCTCAGCCTACGCTACTCAGCATTCACCCACTGTATTACAAGTTCCTTGAAATCAAAACCAAGAAACAAGATTACTTTAAAAGGGGGGGAGGGAAAAAAAAAAAAAAGTTACAGGAAGCAACAGGTCCTCAATCCTGAAGGTCAGTTACAAAAAATTTTCTCCCAGCACAGGAAAGCCCTCTCAAAATGCATCACCATTGGGTGCTAAACGACTGGGGGGGGGAGAGCGGTTTCGGAAATCTGGCCTCAATTCTTGGTTCTAGGAACATTCAAAAAAGAAAAGAAAAAAAAAGAAAAAAAGGCCCCGAGAAAGTCAGAAGGATAAATAAAATGAAACAGAATGTGAAAAAGCATCACATGTGATGCAGCAGAAAATGAGTCCAAAACAAAATCCAACCCAGAGATCTTCTACTAACACATGCTGCAAAAAACAACACATGCACCACGAGGCCTGCCAGAAGCTGAGCGTACTTTACTAAGCCATTTTAAAAATGTTTCCACCACAAAGAGGCAGCAACAGGCTCTGGGCGAGGACGTGTCCTCGTTGCCCTGATCCCAGCTCTGCTGGAGGATTCGCTTTCTTCCCCGCAACCATCCTCTTGCACCCATCCACTCACGCTTCCTCTCTCAAACTTCCCCATCTTTCAAAACAGGCGAGGGAAATTTCCTGCCGGCCCCATGCCACGTCCACAAGCCCCCTTTCAGCCAACCTGAGAATGTCCTCCACAGTCAGCGTCTCCTCCAGTCGGGCTCCAAGGGGTTTTGGAAGAGATGGGAATAAAGACATTAATGAGAAGTTTGATTTTTTTTTTTTTTTAAGCCACGTCCTTTCATTTTTGCCGTCTTCCTACACAGCATACCTATGCAATCACCATCATAGTTGTGCCACACGGATTGTACGGCGCTTCCAAGTTAACTCGGACTAACAACAGTCCCATCAACCAGCTTAAAAAGGGTAACAACGCTCGCAACCTACCAAGGTGGGCTGAGTGTCTAACAACGGGACTCAGCAAGGCTCAACAGCAAGCTCATTTTCACCTCACATCTTCATAAATCACACAGAGGAGAAAAAAAAAAAAATCAGAGCACTAAATACATACGGTGAGAAATGCCAGAGAAGACTGGAAAATAAGGAACCTTGAGAAAACAGAAATACGAGAAAGAATAAGTAAAATTAATGTTAGAAATACCATTCAACAGGGGAAAGTTAAGTCAGAGCGAAAGACAAATTGCAAGTGGAAGGTTTAACATATTCACAAAGTTTGTGTAAAGCTCTTCCTTCTTATAATCTGAGCAGGCAGAGAGCAAGGAAGGAAGGTCCCAATCTCCAGCACTCTGATGCAAACCACATTCAACTCCAAGCTACTCGGTATCAGAAGGATATTGGCAAATTGGAAGGCATTCAGGAAAATATAGTCAAGCAACTGGAGGGATTGATTTACACAGAAAGATTAAAATAACTAGCCGCCCAGCTTGGCTAAGCGGTAAGTAAGGTGGACATGATAATTTTTTACAGTTAGTTGACAGGCAAGTGCCAAAGGAGAGGAAGTGTTCAACATATTACAATTAGGTGTAACCAAAGGACTGGCACGCAATTAAGGAAATTCATGGCTGCATTAAAGCTCTCAAAGCAGTGAGGTCTATCGGATACTAAAACAGCCTCCCACTTCTCGATTCCCAACCAATTTCTAGGATCAGAAATAAACCACTCTCCTGAGAAAAGAACATCCCGGCCACAGGTAATCATTACAAACCTCGCAGGTCAATGGCTGACTAGCTGCTTCCACCAGCTGAACCCACTCCTTGTTTGTTTCCTTTTAACACTAAGAGCAAACAAGCACTCCAGGACTCTCCAGCCCGCAAAGCGATTGCAGTTGGCAACAGCAGTTACCCCGTCATGTCACCGAAGGTGAATATGATCTCTCGCTTTAAGGAAACAAGGAGCAAGGATGTTAACCCTACTCGTTTTCCAAACGGGAATCTGGCTGTTGAATCCACCTCCCACAAACTTCTCCACATTCAAACACTGAAGTTATTCTTAGTCTCCGCTGAGAAAACCCCAATCCAAAAAAACTGTCCAACAAAGCCAGTAGTTCAGAACTGCTGCTGAATTCCTCTCCAGAAATGACTGCATTTTAGCGACAACTATTTTTAAAGCAGTTTACAAAGAACTAGACAACCCCTTCAGACTGGTCCTTCAACACTGCTGGCGGAAGAAAGCCAACGAGCACTGTAGTGAGGCAAAATAAATTGGGAAGTCCACTGAAGTGTTAAAGAGACTTTTATGTTGTACTTCTGAATGTTAAATTGAAACGTTGCCTTTAGAGGGACCTGAGCAGGGAAGAAGTGATAACTTCATAAAGAAAGATAACGATGGGACTCAGTGAAGAAGAGGCAACAAAGAAAGAGGCAGAAAGAGCAAAAGGGGGAAAGCCGAGGAGAACAAGGAGTTTTTGTTGTCACACACATCTCATCTCACACCTGAGCCACCTGATCTCTTTTCCTCAATAAGGTTGAGGGGCTCCATACCAATGCTTCTGGCAGTAGGAACAAAACAGCTTTGAGACGTGACCCGGGTTGTGCTTGCCAAGTCAGAGCTACTGAGAGACAGCAGATTTCACAGCACCAGCGGCAGATGAGCAAGCGCACGGTGAAACCTCGCCGCTTCAAGAACCTCTCAGAAGTTTGAGCTCCCAAAGTCCCCCAGTGAGAATAAACCGCTGCTTCAGACCTCGGCAGAAACTACTTCTCTCATTTCTGCTCTTTGCATACTCGGTGCTGTGGGAGTCACTGATCCCCCTGGGACTGCATGGGGCGGGATGGGGCTGAGGGCCCCCCGCCTCCCACAGCCATTCACCAGCCCACAGCCTGCTCCCCCCTCGCCCCCATGGGCACCTACAACCCCTCCACGTCCCTTCCGCATCCACTTCCCACCGGGAGCCCCCCACGCGCAGGCCTGGACCCTCCCCAGCTGCCCCGAAAGAGTCACGAGCCGCCATGCCGAGCCCGAACCCCTCTTCACGCAGAGGAGGACGCAGTCCCAATTAAAGGGGCTCCCCCAGCACCTGCACCTCAGGGGTCCCCCCAGGATCCCCTCTAGCCCCTGAGGTCCCCATGTCTGCCATACCCCAGGACACCCCCTACCTCTTCAGGGCCCCCCAGGACCTGCGCACCCACGGCTCTTCCATGTCTACAGCCCCCAAAGATCCCCCCCCAATTCTCATCCTCTAAAGCTCCCCCACCCCTCAACTGCCCCCCGCCCACAGTCCCTCAAGACCCCCCAATACCTCTCCAGGGCTCACCCCCCCGAATCCCACTGCAAGACCCCCCTCCCTTTAAAGCCGCCCATATTTGCAAACCCCAACCCCCCCTCAGGACACCCACCCCTCAACGCCCCCCATCTGCAATCCCGCCACCCCCCTCACGCTCCCCAGAACCGCCCCAAGACCCCCGGCCCAGAGGCACCCCCAGCCCCCCACCCCTCGCGGCCCCCCCCCTCTCCTGACGCCCCGCACCCCTGACCGCCCCACGCCCCCACCCCAGCCCCCCGGGCCCCCCAGGCCCGCGGGCTCCCCCCCTCAGGCACCGCCCGGGCCCCTCGCCGCCTCCGGCAGCCCCGCCCACCGGGGAGGGGCTTGCCCCGCCGCGGCGCCTCCTAAGCCCCCATTGGCCGCGCCGCCCGCCACTCCGGGCCTGGCGGCCAGCCGATTGGCCGTGGGGCGCCGTCAATCAGTGGAGGGGCGGGGGCGGCAGAGGGGCTGCCTCACGAAAACTCGGGGAGAGTTGTGGGGGGGAGGGGCCGGCCGGGGCTCCCCGCCGCCCCCCCGGGCGCTGCCCCACCGCCTCTCCCGCCGCCCGCCCCGCCCGGGGCGCCCCCACCGCCCGCCGCCGCCGGTCCGGTTACCTGAGGGAGGGCCGGGCCGCGCCGGGGCCTCGCGCTGGCTGCCGCTCGCGCTGGGGCTCCCGCCTCCCCTCCGCGAGACCCCCCCCCTCCGCGCCCCACGCGCGAGACTCTCGCGAGACCCGAGGGGAGGTAACGGCGCCGGGGCCAATGGGGGGCTCCGGGGGCGGGGCCTCGCGGCAGAGGGGCGGGGCTGACCACGCCCCCTCGGGGGCGGCCGGTGAGGGGGAGCCCGGGGGGGGGGGGGGCAGAGGGACCCGGGGGGGCAGGGACACCCGGGGGGGGCCCACCCTGCGGGGACGGAGGGACGGGGCACCCCGGCACCAGGACACCCATGAGCCCGCGGCACCCCCATACTGGCCCCGGGACACCCCAGCACCGGGACACCCCTGAGCCTGGGGCACCCCTGAACCCGGGGCACCCCCGGTACCTGCAGCCAACACCAGGACACCCCTGAGCCCGGGGCACCCTGAGCCCGGGGCACCCCTGAGCCCGGGGCACCCCCATACTGGCCCCGGGACACCCCAGCATGGGGACACCCCTGAGCCTGGGCACCCTGGCACCGGGACACCCATGAGCCCGGGGCACGCTGAGCCCGGGACACCCCAGCACGGGGACACCCCTGAGCCCAGGGCACCCCGGGTACCTGCACCCGGCACCGGGACACCCCTGAGCCTGGGGCACCCTGAGCCCGGGGCACCCTGGCACCAGGACACCCCAAACCCCCGCTCCCGGCCCTGGGGCTGTCTGTCCCGGTGGAGGTGTCCCCAAGGGGTGATGCCCCGGGCAGGGACAGGATGGAGGTGCCAGCCCAGGGGGCCGTGCCGAGGTCTCCCGGCTGTCCCCAGGGATCGGCGATGTCCCCGTCCCCTTGGGGACACGGCTGAGGGCTCGGGGAGGCAGCAGGGCTCAGCCCAGGCAGCCGGTGTCCCCTGTGGGGACGCTGCCACCTCCCCGGGAGGGGAAAGCGAGCCCAGGTCCCCCGCTGCGCCGTGCCCGGTGCCAGCCATGGGCAAGTGACACCGGATGGGGCCACCAAGGAGACGCGAGGAGCCGAGACCCTGTTATCAAACCGTCTTTATTCCCCTCCCGCCCGTGGCAGGGCCGGGGCTCTCCTCTGCCCCCCAGCCGGCGTGGGGCCGGCTCTGTCACTGGCTCCGTCACATGGCGAAGAGGATGAGGAAGGCTACCATGAGGCAGAAGAGCCCCATGGCCTCAGAGAGCGCAAAGCCCAAGATGGCGTAGGAGAAAAGCTGCTGTTTCAGTGAGGGGTTCCTGCGGGGAGAGGAGAGGCTGGTCAGCGGGGGCACAGCCAGCCCCCAGCCCCCCCCCGTTTCCACCCCCCCTGTGTCCCCCTGACCTGGCGTAGCCGATGATGAGGCTGCCAAAGACGGTGCCAATGCCAGCCCCGGAGCCGGCCACCCCCACGGTGGCAGCGCCAGCACCAATGAACTTGGCGGCGGTGTCGATGTCCCGGTGGGCCACGCTCGTCTGGATGGCCCGGTGGGCACCAGGCCGTGCCTGGGGGTCGGGAGGGTGGGCACGTGTTGGGGGGGACACATGCCTCACCCCAACGCCCCCCGAGGACTCAGTTTCCCCTCATCAAGCTCCCCACAGCTTCTCGGGGAGCCCCAGAGTGGGCAGGGGGAACAGTCGCCCCCCTACACCCCTCCCAGGGCTGGTGCTCAGCACCCCCCGGCCCCTCGGTGCCCCCCAGCCCAAGCTGGGCATGTTACCTGCTCTGTCCGGGCCTCGGGGCTGCTCAGCACGGAGGCAGAGAGGGGCTGGCACAGCACCCGCGAGCTCCTCCTCACCTGCAAAGCACAGCCGCCCTCAGATTTGGGGGGGATGCCCCACCCTGTGCTCCCCCAGGGCAGCAAAACTCCACCTGAGGTCCCCTGAGGCCACCACTGTCAGCTCTGGTACCCCCCAAACCTGCTCAGCCCCTTGGGGCACCCCATGAGCCAGCAGCACCCAGCTGGGAGAGCCTGTCCCAACACCTGGCACCAAAGCAGAGCTCCCAGGCGCCCCAAGGCCCTGCTGTGGGCACCCCACGGCTGCAGGCGTCGGCGTACGGATCCTGCGTGCCGCTGGGGCCGGCACCCAGCCACAGGCGCTTTAGTCCCAGCGCCGTATCCACCTGCGCGTGGATAATTAGTAACCACAGAGGGATGGCAAACGATCTTTAACTGGAGCGGCTGAGCGCTCGGGGCTCCGCTCACCTTCAGTGCAGCCCAGCGTGGCTCTAAACCTGCAAAAGTGTCCCCAGACCTCTCCCCCTGTCCCCGAGATGGGGCACGCGTTACCCCCCCCGCACCCTCATCCCGCAGAAGGGACATGGAGGGCGAAGGAGGGGTTTGTCACTACTCACTAGCGCAGGAGCGGAGACAAACTTTGCACAGGCGTACATGGCGAGGGACGGAGGGACACACGCGCGGGACACGGCTGGAAGAGACAACAGACACCGGGGCATAAGGAGCCGCGGCGTGGGGGATCCGGCCTCATGCACGTGGGGTGACCCCCAGGACAGGCGGGGACGTGGGGACACACAGGAGGTCTGGGCCACGTGGGAATGGCAGGGCAGGACGCGTCTTTATCGCCCAGGTGACAGCTCCTGGCTGAGTGCCACCATGGTGCCAGTTTGGGGCTCAGGAATTTGGGGTCCTGGAGTGGCTGCGGCGCAGAGTCCTGGGGGGTTTCACCCACCTGGGGGGCAGCGGGAGCTGACAAGGCCCCTGGTCCCCATGAGGCAGGAGAGGCCCTGGGGGCCCCGCCTCGGCCCTGGGGGGGACGTGGGGGCTGGAGGGGACAGAGCATGGGGGGCGAAACCCCAGCGTGAGGGTGGTCACCCCCGCAGGCAGCGTGAAGGGATTTCGCCCCAAAACAGAGGGGGGGGTCACCCCAAAGCTGGGGGAGTGTCACCTCAAAACCGGGGGATGACACCCCAAAACTGGGGGGAAGACACCTCAGAACTGGGGTCTGACACCCCAAAGCTGGGGGAGTGACACCCCAAAGCTGGGGGGGATCACCCAAAACTGTGTGTGTGTGTCACCCCAAAACCCGGGGTGGGGATGCCCCTGCCCCAGCCAGCTCCGCGGAGGGGACGGCCCGGCCCTGTCCCCACCCAGAGCGGGGGTCTCCCTTCGCTGTCCCCCCCCGCGCGGGCCCCCGTCCCCCAGCGCTGAGGGGATCGCTCTCGCCCTGCCCCGCGCTACGCCGAGGGGGTCTCCCTCCCACTCCCCGCCCCGAGGGGGTCTCCCTGCCCCTCCTCGTGCCCCCCCAAGGGGGTCTCTCCCCGGGACCCCCCCCCCCGCCGCCGCTCACCTGCCGGGCCGGCGGGCAGCTCGCGGAGCAGCGAGTGCGCAGGCGCGCCGGCAGCGCGGCCCGGAAGTACCACGGAGAGGCGGCGGCGGCGCCGCCCAGAGCGCCGCACGCCCCAGGGCGCCCCCTGCGGGCCGGGAGGCGGCGGGGCCGGGAGGAGGGGGCGGGGTCTGGAGGGAGGAGGCGGTACCGCGCGCCGCGCCCCCTTGCGGCTGCGAGGGGCTCTACGGGCGCAGTGTCGGGGGGAGCGCGCGAGGCGGGGGGGAGGGGGGGTCACGCGTGACACGCGCGTGTGCACGGGGCCGTGTGCATCGCTGCGGTGCGCGTGCTTGCGCGTGAGTGTGCAAGGGGTGTGCACGTGTGTGGGGCCCGGGGCGGGGGCACGCCGGGGTGCTGGGGGGGGGCACCCCAGGGTGCTGGGGGGGGACACCTCAGGGTGCAGGGGGCCCCCCAAGGTGCAGGGGGGGGCGGGGGCACCCCAGGGTGCTGGGGGGGGCGGGGGCACCCCAGGGTGCGGGGGGGGGGGGGTGGGCAGTGTCACCCCAGGGTGCTGGGGGCCCCCCAGGGTGCAGGGGGAGCTCTGTCACCCCAGGGTGCTGGGGGGGGGCGGGGGCACCCCAGGGCATGGGGGGCCCTCAAGGTGCGGGGCCCACCAGGGCACCCCAGGGTGCTGGGGGGGGGCACCTCAGGGTGCAGGGGGCCCCCCAAAGGGCAGGGGGGGACCGGGGCACCCCAGGGTGCTGGGGGGGGGGCAGTGTCACCCCAGGGTGCTGGGAGCCCCCCAGGGTGCAGGGGGGGACCATGGTCCCCAGGGTGCTGGGGGGGCGGGGGCCCCCCAGGGTGCAGGGGGGGGACCGGGGGTACCCAAGGTGCTGGGGGGGGGCAGTGTCACCCAGGGTGCAGGGGGACCATGGTCCCCAGGGTGCTGGGGGGGGGCGGGGGCCCCCCAGGGTGCGGGGGGGGGGCACCCCGGGTGCGGGGGCTCCGGGGGGCAGGGGGCCGGTGCCCCCCAGGCTGGGCTGGGCGCCGTCAGGCGGGTGTCCATGGGCAGCCCTAATGCGGGAAGCCGTAAAGGCAGAGCGCGCCGCTATTAATTAAATCATTGTTATAATTAACTTTCATTAAAGGAAAATCAATAACGAGGAGCCGGGATTGAAAGGAGGCCATCCATCAGCCTGCGCGCGCGGGGGCTGCGTGTGCGAGGGCTGCGCGTGCGGGGGCTGCGTGTGCAAAGGGTGCACGTGCGAGGGCTGCGTCTGCGTGTGCAAAGGGTGCGTGTGCGGGGGCTGCGCGTGCGAGAGCTGCGCATGCGGGGGCTGCGTGTACGTGTGCAAAGGGTGCGTGTGCGGGGGCTGCGCGCGCGAGAGCTGCGCATGCGGGGGCTGCGTGTACGTGTGCAAAGGGTGCGTGTGCGGGGGCTGCGCGTGCGAGAGCTGCGCATGCGGGGGCTGCGTGTACGTGTGCAAAGGGTGCATGTGCGGGGGCTGCGCGCGCGAGAGCTGCGCATGCGGGGGCTGCGTGTACGTGTGCAAAGGGTGCGCGTGCGAGGGCTGCGTGTGCGGGGCCTGCGTGCGTGAGGGCTGCGTGCGTGTGTGCAAAGGGTGCGTGTGAGGGCTGCGTGTGCATGAGGCTGTGTGTGCATGTGGGTGTGCACGCAGGTGTGAGCACATGTGTGTGCACACAGGGGGGGTGTGTGTGCATGGTGGGGGGTGTGTGTGTGCGGGCACATGAAGAGGGTGTGCATGTGCGTGGCGGGATGCGTGTGTGTGTGCACGCAGGGGGTGTGTGTGTGTGGCGGGGTGCACATGGCAGGGGTGTGTGTGTGTGTGTGCATGCAGAGGGTGTGTGTCTGTGTGGCGGGGTGCGTGTGTGTGTGCACGCAGGGGGTGTGTGCATGCATGTGGCGGGGTGCACATGGTGTGTGCGTGTGTGTGTTCATGCAGGGGTGCGTGTGCATGTGTGTGTGTGGCGGGCTACACATGGCGGGTGCGTGTGCATGTGTGTGCACACAGGGGGTGCGTGTGCATGTGTGCGCGTGGCGGGGTGCACATGGCAGGTGTGTGTGTGTGTGCATGCAAGCGGTGCGTGTGCGTGTGCATGTGTGTGCGTGGCGGGGTGCACATGGTGGGTGCGTGTGTGTGCAAGCAGGGGGGTGCGTGTGCATGTGTGCGCATGGCGGGGTGCACATGGCAGGTGCGTGTGCGTGTGTGTGCACGCAGGGGGTGCGTGTGCATGTGTATGTGTGCGCGTGGCGGGGTGCACATGGCGGGTGCGTGTGTGTGTGCACGCAGGGGGTGCGTGTGCGTGTGCATGTGTGTGCGTGGCGGGGTGCACATGGTGGGTGCGTGTGTGTGCACGCAGGGGGGTGCGTGTGCATGTGTGCGCGTGGCGGGGTGCACATGGCGGGTGCGTGTGTGTGCACGCAGGGGGTGCGTGTGCATGTGTGCGCGTGGCGGGGTGCACATGGCGGGTGCGTGTGCGTGTGTGTGCACGCAGGGGGTGCGTGTGCATGTGTGCGCGTGGCGGGGTGCACATGGCGGGTGCGTGTGCGTGTGTGTGCACGCAGGGGGTGCGTGTGCATGTGTGTGCGTGGCGGGGTGCACATGGCGGGTGCGTGTGCGTGTGTGTGCACGCAGGGGGTGCGTGTGCATGTGTGTGCGTGGCGGGGTGCACATGGCGGGTGCGTGTGCACGCGGGGGGGGGGGAGGCCGCACAGGGACACACGCGTGTGCGCTCACATCTGCAGGCACGCGTGTGCCGCTGCCCCCCGTGGGTGCCCCCAAGCGCCGCCGCAGCCCCCTGCACCCCCCGCCCCCGGGGCCCCCCCCGCCCCCCCGCCTGCAGTCCGTCCGTCCCCCTTTGTCCGCCCCCCCCTTTTCCTTTTCCTTTTCCTTCCCCCATTCCCTGATTTCCCCCCCGCTCCCTTTGCTGCCGCCGACCTGAACGGCCCCAATTAGCGCGTGCCCCCCGCGCCCCCCCCGCCCCCCCCGCGCGCTGCGGCGCGTTTAATGCCGCCGCAATGGCCTTGACCTTGCGGTTACCGGCGGGGCGCGCCCACCGCCGCGAGACGGCGGCCGCCGCGCGGGGGGGTCCCCGCTTTTGGGGGGGGGGGGGGGGTTGGTGCTGGGTGGGGAAACTCAGGCACGAGGAGTGGGGAAGGGTGGGAGGTGAATTGGGGGGGGTGACGGGGGGGCTGGAGGTGGGCGTGGGGCGCGGGTGGGGGTTGGGGAGCTGCGAGGGGGAGTGGGGCACGTGTGTGCCCGGACATGCGTGTGCCCGGACACGCGTGTGCCCGTGCGTGTGCATGGTGCGGGGGGGGGCGTGTCTGGGGTCCGGGCGGCTGCCGTGGGGTGCCCCCTCCCCTGGGGGGCTGACGGGGGGCACGGGGGGGGTGGGGCGTCAGTGGGTGGCACATGGGGGGCACGGGAGCGTGGGGGGGGTCGGGGGGGACACGGGGTGTATGGGAGGTGGGGGGGTCAGTGGGTGGCACACGGGGGGCACGGGAGGGTGGGGGGGTCAGTGGGTGGCACACGGGGGGCACGGGAGGGTGGGGGGGTCAGTGGGTGGCACATGGGGGGCACGGGAGGTGGGGGGGGTCAGTGGGAGGCACATGGCGGGTACGGGAGGGTGGGGGGGTCGGGGGGGCACGGGGTGTAAGGGAGGTGGGGGTCAGTGGGTGGCACATGGGGGCACGGGGGGTCAGTGGGTGGCACACGGGGGGCACGGGAGGGGGTGTGAGCGGGGGGGGCACGGGTGCTCAAGGGGGTTCAGGGGGCCGGGGGCGGCACGGGGGCTGCCGGGGCCGGGGTCACCGGGTGCCCGCGGGGGAGGGTGCTGCCCCCCGCTCCCGCTCCCGGTCCCCGCCCCGGCGCTGGCGCAGTCACTGCCCGCGCTGCATCCTAATGAGGCGGCGGCGGGAGCGGGGGACACGGGTGGGATCGGGGGTGGGAGTGGGGAGGGGGCCCGGCTGCCTCCCACCGCCTCCACACCCAAGCAGAACCCCCCGAGGGGCCGGGGGGGTTTGGGGGGCCCGGGGGGATCCCCCCTGCGCCCACAGGGCCGGTGACGGGCGGCGGAGGGACAGCCCCCCGCCCCAGGCACCCCCGCGGGTGGGAGCACGGGCACCCCCCCACCGCCCGGCCCTGCCACACCCGCACAGCTGGGCCGGGGGGTCACCGTCACACCCACAGCTGGATCCCGGGGGTCACCGACACACCCACAGCTGGATCCCGGGAATCACCATCACACCCACAGCTGGATCCCGGGGGTCACCGACACACCCACAGCTGGATCCCGGGAATCACCATCACACCCACAGCTGGATCCCGGGGGTCACCGACACACCCACAGCTGGATCCTGGGGCTCACCGTCACACCCACAGCTGGATCCCAGGGATCACCATCACACCCACAGCTGGATCCCGGGGTCACTGACACACCCACAGCTGGATCCTGGGGTCACTGACACACCCACAGCTGGATCCCGGGGTCACTGACACCCACAGCTGGATCCTGGGGTCACCGTCACACCCACAGCTGGATCCCAGGGATCACCGTCACACCCACAGCTGGATCCCGGGGGTCACCGACACACCCACAGCTGGATCCTGGGGCTCACCGTCACACCCACAGCTGGATCCCAGGGATCACCATCACACCCACAGCTGGATCCCGGGGTCACTGACACACCCACAGCTGGATCCCAGGGATCACCGTCACACCCACAGCTGGATCCCCCCCCCTCCCACCCCAGCCCTGGGGACACCCGCCTCGCCAGTCTCGGTGTCCCCAAGGCCTGTGCGCGGTGTCGGGGTGCAGCGGGGTCGGTGCGGTGCCGGGGGTCAGCTGCTGCTTTGCCGTGGGAGGGCAGAGGGCAGTGGTGGCCCAGGGCCGGCACCAGGCCCATTTCTGGACAGCGGGTGGCACCGGACAGCGGGTGACACTGGACAGTGGGTGACACCGGACAGCGGGTGACACTGGACAGCGGGTGGCACCGGGCAGTGTGTGACACCGGACAGCGGGTGACACTGGACAGTGGGTGACACCGGACAGCGGGTGACACTGGACAGCGGGTGGCACCGGGCAGTGTGTGACACCGGACAGCGGGTGACACTGGACAGCAGGTGACAGTGGACAGCAGGTGGCACCGGACAGCGGGTGACACCGGGCTGTCGGTGACATCGTGCTGTGGGTGACACTACATGGTGTGCGCGTGGTCCTGCATCCATCCGGCCCGGCGCTGCTTTCCCCAGATTTGGGTGGCATCGGGGTGGGGAGACCAGATGGCAGCGTCCCCAGGGTGACACCCAGCCGGCGTCCCCAGGGTGATGTCCGGGCAGACGCGGCGTGCACGGATCCCGGCGGGCGCTGCAGAGCAGAGCGGCAGTGCTCACCCCGCCGCCCCCCCCGAGCACCCACCGCCCCCACGAAGCACCCGAGCCCCCCACCCTGTGCCAGCAGAGGAGCACCCGTGGGTGCTCACCGCCTCCCTTTGCGTCTCCCCCCTCCTCCGCCGTGCTCGGGGGGACCCTCCCCACCCGCGCTGGCACCGCGGGCCACCACCAGCCCCGGGCTGGCAGCCGGGACCCTGGGGTGCCGCGGCCACGGGAGGAGGGTGCTGCGGCCGCGGGGAAGCACTGGCGGCCGCGCGGTGCCACCACACACCTACGCGTGAAATACGGCCCCATAAATCCATGCCCCGTTGTGTCTTATTGCTTAATTAGTACATGAAACGACATGATTCAGAAGAGCCCAAATGGGATGGCGTCATGGGAGGCATTAAAATGGAGGGAATTAGTGGCTGGCAAGCCAGGCGCGGAGAAAAACCGGGGGGGGGGGAGAATCTTGGGGGGGGGATTCAGGTTTTTTTTGGCCTCCCTGGTGATGCCGGTAAAGAGTTGGGATGCGCCCAAGTTATCCCCCAGGATTTGGAGTGACACAATGCTGCTGCACAAGCACCCTTAACGCCCCCCGAGCCATCACCATCCCCATCCCCTCCCATCCTGGGAGCAGGGGCTTGGTGGAGCCTTTGGGGGGGGGGGTAAAATGGGTCCCCCCGCACCCCACAACGACAGGGCCAGGGTGCCCGAAACACCCCCAGCACCTTCAGACGCTGCCACGCTTCGCTCTGGCTCCTGGCCCGCCTCGACGGGGTATTTTCTTTCTTTCTTTTTTTTTTTTTTTTTTTTTTTACAGGCTCTTTTTATGACAAACTTTACTTTACATTTGACATTTAAAAGCTGATCAGATCTTCCCTCCAGGACAGCAGGAAATGGAGATATTTATTGGGGTCTCGGCGATGCTGGGAGAGCCGCGAGATTTACTCTGACAGCGCGGCAGGATTATAGATATCGTCTGTCCGGCCGGGACGCCGGTGCCATGGGACGCGCCGCAGGCAGAGGACAGCGATTTATTGGGGGCTTGGGGCTTGTTTTAGTCCCCCTGGGAAGGGCTGTCGGGAAGGTGATGAAAGCCGGGGCTGGCTCGGCCCATGCCGACCCGGTGGGGATTCTCCAGCAGCAGCACTGGGGCTGCGCTGGGGTGACCGTGCCGCTTTCTGGAGGGGTTTTGCTGTTTGAAAGCCAGAGTTTGGCTTTTCCATGTCGCCCTGCAGCCCCTCTCTGCCCTCCGGACCCCTGCCCGCTGCTTTCCTGCTTCCCTACCTGCCCCTCGGCTCCCTGGTGTCTGCTGCCTGGGGACGTGCCTTGGGCTGCGGACAGCATCCAGGACTTGGGGACGTTTCCAGGGTCATGGGTGGTCTCTTGCACCTGGGGACATGACTCGGAGACCACGTCTTGGACCTGGGGATGGTGCTGCCGTTTGAGGACCACGTCTTGGACCTGGGGATGGTGACTGGGGATGGTGTGGGATGGGGTCTTGGAGTTGGGGACTTGTCCTGGGTCAAGGGACAGGGTCTCAGACCTCGGAGAGCATCCTGGGAGAGCCTTGGACTGGAGGATGGTGCCTCTGGTGGGGGACAATGTCTGGGATCTGGGGACACGGCTTGGCTTGGGGGATGGGGTCGTGGGTCCAGGATGGGGTCTGGGACCTGGGAATGGTGTCTGGGGATGGGGGACGGTCTTGGACCTGGGGACACGCCTTGGGTGAGGGACGCTGCCTCAAAACGGGGACAACACCTCACACCTGGGGACACACGGGGGCCGGGGCTGGTGTCTCCAACCCTTTGGGGACAGACGCTCGAGGGCAACGCCCCACAGCTGGGGACACGAGCAGGTTTCGCAGTGGTGGGGCGGTGGGGGACAGACGGCCACGCGCTTCTCCTCCGGCACCGTCACGCTCCACCTCTCCAGCAGCCGCCGATATATCACGCTCCCCTCCTTGTGCCAGGGCGGCTTTCGAGAGCCCGCCTCGTAAAAAAGCACAAATAAAATATTATCGCTGCCTTTTCATGCCCGTGCCGCTGTTTTCCACCGCTAACGAAGGAGATGTCCCCTGCGTGGGAGCAGGTCACCGCCACCGCCGGCTCCGCAGTCCCGGGGACCTCCCGGGGACCCCCCACGTCCTCCTCATTTGCTGCGTTGGAGCGCAAATATTCCGGGGGGATTTTCCTGCTGCCGCAAAGCGGGGCTGGAGCAGCCTCTCCCCCTCTGCCCAGGGCACCCGGCCAGCCAAGCAAGCGGCAGATGCCCATCACCGGGGGTCTGCTCCAGAGCTGCAGCCAGGGGGTAGAAGGGGTGATGTCACTGCCTGCCTCGGTGACGTCATCAGGTTTCTTAGGAAGCCGGTGATGTCAGCAGCCCCCCCGACCAATCCCAGGAAGGTTACTTGGATTCTGGGCCAGCCCAGCCTCTGCCCTGCCCGGTCCCAGCCAGAGCTGCCCTGGGGGTCGGGGAGAAATTTGAGGGCACCCCCCCGACGGGGCCACCTCCAAGCCCCCCCGCCCGCCCCAGCCCCAGCAGCGCCAGCAAAGCCCGGCTGAATTTGGGATTGAAAACCGCCCGTGCTGGGACCGTAACCCTGGCCTCCAAGCAGGAAACCCCACTTTCCTGGCTGCACCAGGGAAAATTTGGGGCTAAAATTTGGGCTAAAATTTGGGCTAAACCCCCACAAAGTGGGGCAAAGTGGCAGCCTCCAGCCCAAACACCCGCTGTGCCGGCGGGCCAGGCGGCTGAGACCGGCCAGCTCATCACACGCGCCGGGGCCAGGCGCTGCCGTGCAGAGCGGTGGGGATTTGCCGCTTTCCTTCACGGGAGGTGCAGCGCTAAAACCGCTTCTCCCCTTCCTCCCTTGCCCTTTTCCTTTCCTTTCTCCTCCGTTTCCCTCTCTCCCTTTCCCCGCCACGCAACCGCGACACCCCGCGTGCGGTTGTGATCCCCTGCCACGTGTGACTGCCCTTGTGCGGGCGTGACCCCCCGTGCGTGTGAGCACCTCCGTGGGAGTGTGACCCCAACGCGAGTGTGACCCCCATGCGAGTGCGATCCCCCGTGCGAGCGCGGTTCTCTGGCTGTGTGCATGCGTGTGTGCATGTGTGTGCAGATACGTGCATGCCCGTGCATGTGTGTGTGCGCATGTATGTGCATGATCATGGTTTTTTCCAACCTCTATGATTCTATGTGTGTGTGAATGCATGTGTGCATGCACGTGCATGTATGTGTGTGCATGCACGTGCATGCATGTGTATGTTGTACGCACATGGGCATATGTGTGTGTGTCCTTGTGTGCACATATGCATACTTGTGTCTGTATGTATAGGCCTGCCTGGGTACTAGTGTGCATGCATGCAAGCGTACACATGTGTGGGCGTGTGCAGGCACGCATCTGAGCGCCAGTGTGTGTTTGGGGAGCGTGCATGCCTGTGCATGTGCAGGCAGGTGCGTGTCCATGAGTTGCATGCATGGGTGTGCGCTGGTTGGGTGTACGCAGGCACGGGTGTGCATACGTGCGTATATACACAGGCGTGTGCGTATGCGCGTGCACAGGCACCTGTGCGCACGCGTGTGAGTGTGTGTAACGTGCAAGCATGCATGTGTGTGCACGTACTAACGTGCGTGCATGTGGGTGAGCCTGCGTGCACAGGCATGTCCGGGGTGGGGGTACACACACGCACACGCGTGTGCACGCACGCGGTGCTGCACCCCTGTCTGCCCGCACAATTTACGCCCCCTCCTCCTGCTGCCAGCAGCGCACCCGCGGCGGGGGACCCCGCGGGGCCCCCACGACCCCCACGCCGGCTCCGCTCCCGCGGCCCCGGGTTCCCCCCCGGTAGAGCCGGGCTCCCCTTATTTTGGGGGGGGGAAAAAGGGGGTTGGGGGGGGGACCCCTGTGCCCGTGCCGCTCTGCAGGGCGCGGGGGGCGGCGGAGGGGGTTCGGGCTCGGCCCCTTCCCCCTCGGCTGCTGCCTGCACCGCACCACGGCGGGCGGGGGGGCAGGAAGGCGGCGGGGAGCGCGGGGGGGGGCGGGGGGCGGGCCCGGGGGGGCCGCCCGCTCCGGGCACGGCGTGTGGAGGCGAGCCGGCTCCCTCCCCCGGCCGTGCTGCGACCCCCGCTCTGCCACGCACCCCCCCCCCCCCCCGCGGCTGGGAACCCCGCAGACCCCCGGCCCCGCCCCCGCAGAGCCCGGCCCCTCCCCAACACCCCCCCCACCCCCCCGCCCCAGACCCGGGCTTGGCGGCCGCCGGGTGCTGGCGCGGGGGGGTCCTCGTTAGGCCCCGGTTACAGCAGCCGAGTGAGGAGCAGTGATTTATAGGCACAAAAGCTTCCCCCCCCCGCCCCTCCCCCGCCCCGTGAACCTGCGGCACGACACTGGGGGGGGGAGGGGGGGGCAAATCGATGCGGCGCCTCGTCTTTTCTCCCAACCTTCGCTCCCGCTCCTTTGTTCTCCCGACCGAGCCTCCGGCGAGCGCGGCTGCGGGACGGGCGCGCCCCCGCCCCCGCCCCTGGCTGCCACGTCTGCCCTCCGCCCCCAGGGTCTCCTCCTAAACCGGGACCCCCCCCGCTGCCCCCCCCCCGGGCACCCCCCCCGCTGCCCCCCCCCGGGCACCCCCCCCGCTGCCCCCCCCGGGACACCCCCCCCACTGCCCCCCCGGGCACCCCCCCGCTGCCCCCCCCCCCCCCCGGGCACCCCATCCCCAGCAGCGCGTTGGGGGTGGGGGGAAGATGGGGGTTGATGAGCCCAGGCACGGGGGGCGGGATGGGGGGTGGGGGGGCAGCGGGATGGGGAGGGGGCATGGGGTGGGGGGGGCATGGGGTGGGGCGTGGGATGGGTGGGGAGCAACGGGATGGGGTGGGGGGGGGTCACAGGGTGGGAAACCGGGGGTTGGGATGGGACGTATGGAGAGCCAGGGGATGGGATGGGATGGGATGGGATGAGGTGGGACAGGGTGGGATGGGATGGGGTGGGGTGGGATGGGGTGGGATGGGATGGGATGGGATGGGGTGGGATGGGACGGGATGGGATGGGACAGGGTGGGATGGGATGGGATGGGATGGGGTGGGATGGGGTGGGTGGGATGGGGTGGGATGGGATGGGATGGGATGGGATGGGATGGGATGGGACAGGATGGGATGGAGTGGGATGGGATGGCATGGCATGGCATGGCATGGCATGGCATGGGACAGGATGGGATGGAGTGGGATGGGATGGCATGGCATGGCATGGCATGGGACAGGATGGGATGGAGTGGGATGGGATGGCATGGCATGGCATGGCATGGCATGGCATGGGACAGGATGGGATGGAGTGGGATGGGATGGAGTGGGATGGGATGGCATGGCATGGCATGGCATGGGACAGGATGGGATGGAGTGGGATGGGGTGGGGTGGGGTGGGATGGGATGGGATGGGATGGGATGGGATGGGATGGGATGGGATGGGGTGGGGTGGGATGGGATGGGATGCGGTGGGATGGGATGGGGTGGGACGGGATGGGGTGGGATGGGGTGCAGGGTTCCAGGATGGGAAGGGGAACCACAGGCCAGTGCCGTGGGTTGTGGGATGGGGCTGTGTGTCGCGGGATGGGACGCAGGCACCCATGGGTGCCCCACAGGGAAGCGATGAAGGAAGGGAGCTGGAGCACCCAGGGGTGCTCAGGGAAAAGTGACGCAGGACGGGAGGCTCAGGGGGGGCCGGAGCACCCCGGGGTGCTTGGGGGAAGCAATGCGGGGCAGGGGCACTGCAGGGACCAGGGGTGCTCAGGTGGCACCCAAGGACCCGGCGCAGGGCAGAGCCGAGATTTCGGCTGCCGCCGGGCCCCTGCCCTCACAGCCGGGTGTCCTGGGCTGGAGTCAGCCCCCTGAAATGGGGAGGGGGGAGAAGGACCCAGCAATTCCCATTTTCGGGACAATTGCTCCACCCTCCGGGCTCGTCCAGGAGCGCAGCGAGGCGCCCGCCCCTCGCCCCGGGGACCACCCCAGGGCCTGCACTCACCCGGGGGGAGCCCACGGGGGGCCGAGGGCTCGGCGAGGCTCCCCAGCACCCCCCCCTCCAAACCGCAGGGACCCCAGGCTCAGCCCACCCTCCCCAGTACCCAGCCGCAGCGGATTCTCTGATGGCTAATAAAGGCTGGGCTCGCCGGGCCGCTCCCAAGGGTCATGCCGGCTCTTTGCCCACCTCCCCACAAATCTGGCCAAACGGGTGAACTCTGCATTTTTTTTTTTCTCCCCGCCTCCCAAATTTGGTTCAGAAAGGGGAAAAAAGGGCAAAAGTTATTAAGGGGGGAAAAAAGCTGAGGTTTGGGTCAGGGGGTTGCAGCGGGGCTGGCCAGGTCACACACTGACCCCCCCCCGCCACCACCCTGGCTCTGTATGGGGGTGCCCCAAAGGCAGGGCAGAGGCTTTGCCCCCCATGGCAGCGTTTCGGGGGAGCGGTGCGTGCCCGGCTCCTGCGGCCACCCCAGCGCTGCCTCTGAAAGCCGACCGTCTTCCAAGAGAGCTGGGAAATGGGATTCGTTCCACCAGCCCCGGCAACAAAAGGAGGGGAAAAGAGCCGCCAAAGCCACTGAAAATGAATATTTAAAAGAGAAGGAAACCCATTAAAACAGCTTCATTTTTATTCTCATTACAGCCCATTAAATCAATGCCGGGGCAGGCAGAGGCAGGGCAGCTGTGGGAGGGGAAGGGGGGGACAGCCCTGCGCTGGCGGGGGGACAAATTTGGCCACCAGCTCTGCCCCGGGGAGACCTGCGGCAACGCGGCCCCGCCAGCACCTCCCTCCCTCCCGTGCCTCAGTTTCCCCATGTGCAAACCCAGGGGAGGACACCCAGCTCCCTCCATCTCTCCCTGTTTTCCCACCCGGAGGGGAAATTCAGGTGCGGGTTAGTGGGGATGAAGCTGCCTCAGAGTCGGGAGCTGCATTTCGGGGCTGGAAATGGCTCCTCAAAACCCCGATAACATTGTGGCCACAAGGCCATGGTGCCGCCTGAACGACAAAACCGGAGCTCCCCTGGTACCACCGGCTCTGCGGCCGCTTTTATGGCGCTGAACATCAGGACTTTGGGTAATACAAGCAGGTCGTTAAGCCAACATGAGCAGAGCTGCAAAATGGCTGGGGATACCCATTTTGGGTAAAAAATGGGCAAAACAGGGAGCGGTGCCCACGCCGCCCTCTCACCCTTCCCTGCGGGAAAGCTGCCTGGAGGGGTTTGTCCTCCGGGGATGCTACAGGGATCCGCTCCTGAACCCCATTTCTCATCCCCGGCGTGGGGGACACCCAAGGTCATGGTGACATTTGTGTTGGGGACGCAGGCGTCCGGGGCTGCCCTCGGACAGGGATCCGTCACCCAGCGCGTGGCACGTCCTCGCTCGTCCCTGTGAGTCCTTGCGGGGTACCACGGGGACCACTTTCCAGCTGAACGGCCGCCACGTTGGCCAGGGATGCTTGGAAAGTTGAAGAGCAACCGAGGGAAGGTTTCCATGGCAACGGCCAAAAAAAAAAAATCTACATTTCTCCATTTGGGGGTAAAGGCTGTCATTTGTATGCAGGCGGGCGCGCGGCGCCTTTGAAATTCAAGCAGAAAATCAAAAAGGCGAAGGCAGGAGCGTAGCTGCCGGGTGATTATGCGGGAGGTGGGAGAGTGGCGCAGCCCCGCTGTTATTTAGTGCCCTCCACGGCGAGGACGACAGGGATGAGGACAGGGATGAGGACGGGGACAGGGATGGGGATGGGGATGGGGATGGGAATGGGGATGGGAATGGGGACAGGGACGGGGACGGGGACAGGGATGGGGATGGGGACGGGGACAGGGATGGGGATGGGGATGGGGACAGGGACGAGGATGGGGACGGGGACAGGGACGGGGATGGGGACAGGGACGGGGATGGGGACAGCAAGGAGGTGTGAGGGGTCCAGGCGCCGTGGCCGGGCTGGTGTGGGAGCAGTTGAGGCCAAGGTGAAGGAGAGGGGTGCCAGGGAGGAAGGAGATGCACAGGGAGGTGCCCGAGGAGAGAGAAATCCTGCTGGCTGGCTGTCCTTCCAGTCCTGTCTGTCCTTCCTATCCTGTCCGTCCTTCCTGTCCTGTCCTTCCTACCTATGTATCCTCTCTCTCTCTCCCCACCCCGTTCTCTCCGTCTGTCCTTATCCGTACAGCCTTCCTATCCCTGATGATCCCTATCCACCCTTCCTACCCACCTCTGTCCTTTCTGTCCGTCTGTCCTTCCTACTCATCCAGCTACCCTTCCTACCTATCATATCTATCCTTTCTATCTATCTATTTATCCTTTCTGTCTATCCTTTCCATCTGTCTACCTGTCCCTTCCCTCCATCCACCTTCTCTATCCACCTAGCCTACCCAGCCGTCTGTCTGTCCTTCCATCCATTTATCCATCTTTTCTGTCTATCCTCCCTACCCACCTCTCCATCCTCCCTACCCACCTACCCTTCCTGTCTGTCTGTCCTCGCTCTCTCTGCCCGTTCCATCCCTCCCTGCCTGCCCTCCCTCGCCCTCCATCCCCCGTTTGTGCTGTCCCCTCCCCGCGTGCCCCAGGCCCGCACTGGGGGTGCCCCCACGGACCCCCCCCAGCCCCGAGGGCAGCTTCCCCCTTTGGGTTGCAAACTCCAGATTATGGCCCTGGGGGTGCCCCGGGCCGGTGGGGCTGAGCCTCCCAGTCCCCCCATCTGATCCCAGTGGATTTGCCCCATCCCAGTTTCCAACCAGTTTCCTGCAGGTTCAGTGAGCTGAACCGGCTGGGGCAGGGACCGGGCGGGGGGGGACAGACAGAGCCCAGACCTGGACACACGAACCTGTATCAATCGCTCCGTCCCCCAGCGATGCCGGGACAGGGACCAAACCCCACCGCGGGGGTGGGCGATGCCGCAGCCCCCCCCAGCCCGGGGAGCGCAGGTGCTTTGGGGGTGACGCCGAGCCGGGCGTCCCCAGGCGTTCCCTGTGCTTCCAGCCCCAGGGATGGGAGCCGCTCCGGCACGGTTGTAATTTACTGACGGCGGCTCCTCGGGAGACATCTGCCTCCTGCCAGGGCTTTGTTCCGCGCGGGCGCCGCAGTCCTTTGTCCGCGCCATGCTCCCAAACCAGGGCTTTTTAACCTTTTTTTCCTCTTCCTGCGGCGGGTTTCCTTTTCCCGCAGCTTTCCCAGGGAAATGGGGATGGGGACAACAGGGACATGGAGGTGCGAAGCATCGTGACCGGGGTTTCACCTTGGCTTTAATGCTTGGGATGCCGTGGGGATGCAGCCCAGATGCCAAAGTGAGGGGTGCCTGCCGCCTCCACCCCCCAGCTCACGTCTGTCCCTTCATCCCCCCCAGAGCAAATGTCCGACAGGATCAATTTGCGTTAGAAACACCCCAAAATACAGCAGAGAAGAGCTTCTGAATGGTTGTTTGGCCAAAACGTCCCTGGAGCAGCACCCGCCATGGGATGGGTGCTGTGGGGAGCGAAGGCGGAGAGATCCCGATTCCTCCCGAGGCTTCGGATTTAATCACATTTTGCCCAAACCGGGAGGCAGCAGCTCCTGGGAGGCGTTACGGGACTTCTTTCTCCCTGCTGTCTCCCACGGGTGCTCCCCCAGTGAGGGCAAGGCCTGGATGAGGCAAGATGTATTTTGGGCAGGGTGCCCAGCTCCATCCCCTGGGAACAGGAGTTCCCGGGGAGATCCTGCCTCCTCCGGGGTGGGATGCCCCATTTTCTCCCAAAACCCCCCAGCCTTATTTCCTTGCACCAACTCCTCTCCAACATCTCCTGCAGCGACGCTCCCGGGAATATCCCAAGATCAAAAAACCCAGGAGGATGATGGCGAAATAGCATTTTTTCCCATCATTTTTCCCCTCATTTTTGGGCATGGGCGTTTTTGTTGGAAGCACCACTTCCTGTAGAGAAGACTCATTTCTGGCAAAGAAACCCCAAATTTGGCCACTTTCAGCCTCAAGGTGGAACATTTGAGAAAATTTGGCTGTGGGTCCAGGTCTGGTTACAGCAGCCTGGACACCTACGGTGTATTTTCAGCCCCAAAATCTATGTTTTCTATTGATGGGAAGAGAATTAAAGGACATTTTTGCATCTTAGATTTTGCCCTGGCAGCTCTTGAAACCTCTCAGGGTCTGGCCGCTGGTTTTTGGTTTTTTTTCCATGCTTAAAAATCCCCACCACAAATGGCTTTACTCCCCCCAGCCTGGAAAATCACCCAAAATCCCAAACATTCACCCAAAAGTGTATTTTCTCCAGCCTTTCTTTTAGCCGGCATTTCTGCTCCTCGCGACAAGAGGAGGTGAAACCTTTTGCCGATGGGAGCGGGGTGGAGGTTGGCTCTGTCCCTCTAATATATCATTTTTATTTCCTGTTGTAACTGACAAATTGTTCTGTATTTTATATCGGATCCCTCCAGGCAAAGGGGCTGCGGGATGTGCTTTTTTTTTGGTATTACCTGGGGGAAAAAAAAAAAAAAAAAGAGTTGTAAAATCAAATAATAAAATAAAAAAAAAAGTTAAAATAGTCTGAAAGAACAGATACGGTGGTAATGAGCACCGCAGAGATGCTCTATAAACCTGAGCAAGGCTGCAGGAATGGGGAAGGAGGGGGAATAAAAAGCGACTGGGCAGAAATGCCCCCCCCAAAACCCGTTATCGCCTCCAAAAAACACTGGGGAAATTTTCGGCCCCCACACTGCACCCAATTACCATCAGCAGGTGCAAACGCACCCAAAACCCCACTTATTTCCCCATAAATGAGCACCGCTCGCTGCGTCATTTCAGCTGGCAAAAGAAAAAAACCTTCCTTGGGAAAAAAAAAACCCACTGATTTTTTTTGTGCAAAGCTTTGATTATTCTCCTTAAAACACCGTTTCCGTCAGGATTTTAATTGTCTTTGAAAAGGTCAGGCGATGCTCCTTCCCGCAGGTTTCATTTCGCTTTATTTATTTGCCCCCAGAGAAAAACTGCGTTGGCTGCGTTCCGCTTGAAAATCCGCTGCTTTTGAAAAAATAATGTTAATAAAATTAAAAAGAAATGAAAAAAAAGAGGGTTTTTTTCTGGTCTGAAATCCTCGTATGGCTCTTGCTGATCTTTGCTGCCAAGGGCTGGTTGGCTCCAGGCTCCCTGCAATGCTCCCCTGTGGCAATTTTTTCCCCTGTATCCATGGGGTTTGCCCCATTTGTGGGAGATTTGCGGGATTTTGTGCACCTGATTTAACCAGAGGGGGTTCAAGCAAAGCACAAACCCATCCCCACCCACCCAGCCCGGTGCCAACCCTGGCCACGTCTACGTGATGGGACGGACGGACGAACCCGCTCTTTCCCGTCACCCTGGTCAGGAGTGACCCCGAATCCCTGAGAATTGCCCCACTTTGTGCTCCTTTTCGTGTGATTCTGACCGTCAGCTCAGCCTCCACGTCCTGGGGCATCGTTTGGGGTGAAACTCAGCCTTTTGGGGACGGGGAGGTGGCAGAACAGGGGTTTTGCTGGCCACTGCTCTGTTCTCAGTAGCCGCACAGCAGTGACGAGCCCCACAGAGGGAGACCCATATCCAAGAGCTGCTGAGACCCTTGGGGGGCATTTTTGGGTGGAAAACCATCATCTTCCAGCCTGAAGAGCCAAATGCCCAGGGAAAAGGAGCAACCCCCATCTCCCGATGCCCTGCAGCCGGGGGATGCTCCACGATGCTGCAGACCTCAGTGGGCTTTACCCCCCCTTGCCACATCCACCTTACAAATCTCCTTATTTTTATGGGTTATTCAATCTGTTCGGAGCGTTTCTGGCTTGTTTATAAATATCTTCGTCTATAAATAGCTGTGTGGGGAGAAAGGAGCCGTTAGCCCAGGGCTCTTCAATCAGGCCAGGGAGCTGCAGGTAAATAAATACAAGTAGGAAATGAGATGTTCCTCGCCAGCGGGGCAATGGCGTTTTGGGGACCATGGATTCTTAGAGGACTTAGAGGCTTCCTGAGATAAAGTGGCTGCGCTGGAAAATGTCACCTACGGGAGGGTCATTCCCCTGGGGACGTTGGTGGCAGTGGCTGGGGAAGGGGACGGTGGCCGCACGTGGTGGCAGTGGCAGAGGGACGTCCCTGTTTCCCCCAGGGTTGGCTGCTGCAGGGTGGCTTGCCTGGGTCAAAAAAGCAATTAAATGGTTGTATCGAGGGAAAATTAGTAATTAGTAATTAAATGCAACCTGTGGGGCTGTGTGAATATGGACATGGGGACCCCAAATCTGTGAAGAAACAGCTTTGCATCCCTCCGGGACCCCAAAAGAGGCTGTCAGCTGAATTAATGCCCCTCTTCCAGCCTGGCAACCCCACTCAGACGTTCTTCCCCAGCCTGAAGCCGCTTCTCTGGGGTCAAGCCTCTCCTCCGAGCTTTAATTCTTTGGGGGAAAATACCTGTGAGATGGGGCAGAGTTGAAGCGCTGAAAATCTGGGGGTGCCAGAACGCTGTGCTGAAGCCCCCAGGGTCGAGCAGCATTTTTGCAATTCAGCTTTTTCCTTCCCTGAGCTTGCAAAGGGCTTTGGAGGGGCGGATCCGGCACGTCACGACGGAGGCGATGAGGTTTTGGGGGTGAACCCCCCCCCCAGCCCCATTTTATTCGCACCGTGGCTGGGAGAGGCAGCCCTGGCTCTGCAGCGGCGGTGATGTATCCCGGTTTTCCAACCCAGCTTCGACAGGGGGAGCGTTGTGTCCGCGCATCCGCAGCCCTGCGTGTCCCTGCTCGCAGCGGGGACACCGCCGGCATCCCGCGACCATCGCCCATCGGCGCCCACACACCCCGCGGCACCCAGCACCCCGGGGTGCTCCTGGTCCCCTGCTCCCCCTCCCCGCTCTTATTCCAGAGCATTTCTTAACACCTGAGCAAGCGTTCTTGCAGGTAGCTCATCCCTCGCCAAAACTGAACTGAATTTGGCCAATTCTTAGCCGTGCTAATAGCAGGGGGAAAAACTCTAAATGATCCCAAATGAGGCAGCTGGGAAAAGGGGAGACACTGCACCGATGTCCTCTGCAGGGGGCCGGAGCACAACCTCGGCTTAGCCGCTAGAGAAGCCAAGCAGAAGGCAGCGAGCCCCAGGGAGGTGATCCCAGCCGACGGCGCTTTGTAGCCTGGCCGAATCCTGCTGCAGGCGCTCTCTGAAGGGCCAAATCCTGCACAATCCTCCGCCATTTGCAGAGGAGCACCGCTGGCGGACGCAGGACCCAGCCGTTTTGGGTGGAGAAAAGACAAGAGAAGGGAGGAAATAAAAATTAAGATTGAAATCCCCCTGTCGGTCTCTGTGCTGACAGCGAAAAAAAAAGACAGAAAAAACCCCCGACTAATTATATTTTATTTGCTGATCAAAAGGAAAACGACTCGCTGCAGGCAAGGAGGGAGCAGGGTTTGTAAGGGCGTTTGGTGGAAAGGCGGCGTCTGAAGGTTTGCATAATTCGCGAGGGTTTTACCTCTCCAGGGTGCATTTTCTGGGCAGCCGCCTCCTGTCTGGGCTCTGCTAGTCCCAGCTTGTTGCCGTGCTGGCGTTTCGGGCTCTGCAGCGGCTTGGGCTCCTTTGTACGCCTTCCAAAGCGGCCGGGCCGAGGGTAAATGCACGGGAGCACATGGGGAAAAGTCCCCGCGTGGAAGTGCCAGGGTGGGAGGCAGCGGGTGCTGGCTGGGCTTGGGCAGGGCTGGGGTGCGGAGAGGCCACGGGGCCGGTGCGGGACCGTTCAGGGTTTGCTTTTGCACGGGCGAACATCCCAGCCTTGGCTTTGCTTTTGCACCAAGGGAGCATCCACGTTGCAGCTTTGCTTTTGCAGCAGAGGAGCCTCCTCATCTTGGCTTTGCTCTTGAACCAGGAGAGCATCCCCACCTTGCCTTTGCTTTTGCACCACCGGACATCCCCACCTTGCCTTTGCTTTTGCATCACAAGACATCCCCACCTTACCTTTGCTTTTGCACCACAAGACATCCCCACTTTGCCTTTGCTTTTGCACCACCGGACATCCCCACCTTGCCTTTGCTCTTGTACCACCGGGCATCCCCACCTTGCCTTTGCTCTTGCACCACCGGACATCCCCACCTTGGCTTTGCTCTTGCACCACCGGACATCCCCACCTTGGCTTTGCTCTTGCACCACCGGACATCCCCACCTTGCCTTTGCTCTTGCACCACCGGGCATCCCCACCTTGCCTTTGCTTTTGCACCACAAGACATCCCCACCTTGCCTTTGCTTTTGCACCACCGGACATCCCCACCTTGCCTTTGCTTTTGCACCACCGGATATCCCCACCTTGGCTTTGCTCTTGTACCACCGGGCATCCCCACCTTGACTTTGCTCTTGCACCACCGGACATCCCCACCTTGGCTTTGCTCTTGCACCACTGGGCATCCCCACCTTGACTTTGTTCTTGCACCACCGGGAGCGCCCAACCACCAAGGCAAAGCCGAGCAAAGACCTCACCCCGGTTCTGCACCCACTTTGCACCAACCTCTCTGCGAGCTCCGCTGGGTGATTCTTTGCAAGAATTGCATGGGGATGCCAAGGGGAAAAAAAAAAAAACCCTTGAGAAAAAAATGTGGGGAGAGCTTGTTTCTCCTTGTGCTCCATTGCGAGCAGAGCTGGGGCGAGCCGGGCGCAGCGGGCGGCTGTAGCCTGGGCGGCTTGGCCTGTTGCAGCTTGTTCCCTGCATATTTCACAGATGTGTCGGCGAGGTTCTGCCTCCCTTTGGGGCTCCGCGAGGCTCCAGAGGCTGCAAAGCAATTACCCACTTCTCGCTCCCGCGATTTCGGCATTCCTGCCAAAAGACGGCCCCAAATCTCCCTGTCTGCCCCAAGCGGGGCTGGATCCTGCCCCCACCCCACACCCCTTTTGCAGCCAGGCTGGGAGCCCCCCTGCATCAGGCAGGCAGGAGAAGTCCTGTGGCTTGCTTTTTTTTCACGAAAATGAATAAAAACCTTAAAAAAATATGAAAATAAACCTGCCAGGGGCCAACGTGCGCCCGAGCCGCGGCCGCACAATCACCTGTAATTAATGCCATGATGAAATTCAAACAGGTTTCGCTCCGTGGAAAGTCCGTCTCGCCTTCCAGTAAACTCTATCTTGGTTTAATTGGCTCTAATTTGCATGAAAACAATTATCGGCCGCGTTTTGCCTCTGGAAAGGTTGGGTAAGTTATGGAAATGTCTGGAAAAAAAAGGATTCGTGAATCACCGGCATCGGCAGCTGTGTTGCATCCAGGGAGAGCTGGAGCCTTTGTGTCTTGGGGTGTAAAGCTTGAAATATCCCATGAGGTCAGAAAGGGAAGGGGGAGGCTGGAAGGATGGGATTTGTCTGGAGAGAGAGTCAAGGCTTGAGTTTGGGGAGGAAAATAGGTGCCCTGATGCCCTGGTGATGGGCTGGAGGATGGGGAAGCCAGGCCCAAGCACCGCCTTAGCAGGTTGGGATGAATCAACCCAGAGCAAAAACGCTCCCTCACTCCCCATGTCACCCTAAAGGGGACAAATTGGAGTGAAAGAGCCTAAAATCAGGGTTCACCCAGCTGCCCGGGGTGCCCAGTGCCAGCGGGTGCATCCCCAGCCCATTCCCAGCCCAGCTGCACCCTCCAGATACAGAAGCAATTCTTGCAACCAAAGCAAATTTTAGCTTTTTTATTTTTCTTGCTTGCTTTTTAAAGCCAAAAAAAGCACCGTGCACGGTGCAAAAAAAATAAACCAAAAATCGCCCTTGCGCATCCCATCGGCCTCCGCCGGGATTTCGGGGGCTCAGGGCGGGCGCCCACGGGAGCTCGGCCACGTGGCAGCATTTAGGCGAGAGCCGTAAATCACAGTCAGCTGCTGAGTGGGGAAAGCAGAGGAAAAACCCCGTGGCGGCTGCGGTTGGAGCCGCCTCGTGCTCAAGGCCTCCCGGGGCGGGGATGCCTTGGCGTGCCCTGTGTGTCCCCAGTTTGGGGACACGCAAGGGATGCGACCCACCCTTTGCACAGCTTTTGGGTGGCATCGCACAGGTGGCACATCCAAACGCCCACTCACAATGTTTTGATTTTGCGGGTTTACTTTCCAGGAGCTCTTGTTCGGTCCAGCGTTGATTCGGCTCCTAAATAATTTGGGAGCATCCCAAACAATTTGCAGCGTCGTGCATCTTGCTATGCGTGCTGTGGTCACTAGATGGGGAGATAACAGCTTAGCATGAGCGCAGAGTTGCTGCCTGCTCCTGCCTGGCTGCCGGAGCTGGGATTTCCAGCCACGAGCTGGAGATGGATGGGTGCTGGAGATGCAGCCCAGCACCCCTGCAGCGATGCAACGGGCACCCATTGAGCCACATCCCGGCACGTCCAGATCCATTGAGACAGGGGGTTGTGGTCCAGGGCTTGTCCTGGCCCCATGGCCACCTGGATCCTGCTGCTCCTGGGGGTGGGAGATGATGGAGGATCCCCCCAGCCCCTAAACATCTGGCCCAACACCAAAACCCAACAGGAGAAGCTGCAGGAGATGTGATGGGGGCTCTATCAGTGGCGGCACGGTGCCATGTCCTTCATCCTCGGGAAGCAAAGAGGATGGCGAAGCCATTGCACAGCACCCCAAACGGGATGCTTAACCCCAGCATCCCTCCCACACCCTTCTCTCCCTCCTCATCCCCATCTCCTCCTTCCCATGGGCTGCGAGGGTCCCCAGTTCAGAGCACCGAGCCTTGCCAGCTCCCTGCCATCCACCCGTGGCAGCTGGGAAGTGGCAAATCCTTGGTGGCAAGCATTGAACAACCGGCTGGAGCCGTATCTTCCTGGTGCTGCAAGACTCCTCTCTATCTCGCCTCCCCAGGCATGAGTTATAATGTGCAATAAAAAGAAAATCAGTGCATTGATGCCAGTTAGTGTGACTAATCCAAGACCCAGCCTATTAACTGGTGAGTGGAGCATCCGTCTTGGCTCTCATTAGAAACGCAGCCAACTACCCAGGGATAAATCTTTCAGCGCATGTGGGAGCGCAGCTCAGTGGTCAGAGCATCCAGGTTACCGTGGTTTTGCTCCTGGAGCTGGATTTGGTGCTTTGAAGGAGCCAAAGGACATGTGGGCTCTGGCTGTTAACTGGGGGATGCACAGGGATGGATGGGAACGGGGGCGGGGCTGGTGTGTTGCAGCGGGGGACAAGGAAGCAGGAAGAGCCCCAAGAGCATCCTGTGCAGATGGAGGTGGGGAAGGGAAACTGAGGCACGGAGCAGTTAGCGCTCAGGCAGCACTGGCTGGCACCCCATTGCCAATGGCCTCCCATCACCGACAGCATCCCATCACCAACAGCATCCCGTCGCCAAGGGCATCCCGTCGCCAAGGGCATCCCGTCACCAACAGCATCCCATCACCAACAGCATCCCGTCGCCAAGGGCATCCTGTCACCAACAGCATCCCATCACCGACGGCATCCCGTCACCAAGGGCATCCCACCACCGACGGCATCCCATCACCGACGGCATCCCATCTCTGACGGCATCCCATCACCAGCAGCATCCCATTGCCAACAGCAGCCCAGCACCAACAGCCTCATCCACCCTTCCCTGAAGGACACGGCGGCTCTGCCGCGGCGCTGCCGCTCCTGCCTGTGCCCTTATTTGCTTTATCTTCAGCTCTCTCCATTAATCTCAGCATGATTTACGGGAATGTGTTATTTATCTTTTTCTCCCTCCTTCGCTAGGCTGGACTGGAAGGTCCACACCTTTTTATAGAGCAATAAAGCCCGCACAATGAAGACGATTTCGTGAGGTTTTCCAGCTGCAGGGGAGTAAGGGAATGTCTCAGGAGGCTAGTCAGGGACCTGGGACACCGCAGCCGCCCGTGCGAGGAAGCAAGGGCTTGCAGACAGAGGCTTAACCCATGCAAATCACCTCCTGCAGAAGACTGTGGCTGGCCATGAGGGATGTGGGTTCTTGTGCCTCAGTTTCCCTCCTGGCCCCATGCATTTGGGCATTGCAGCTTTACCGATGGGGACATGCCTCTGTTGCAGGGCAACACAGCGGGGAGACCTCTCAGCCCAGCAGTGACCACGACAGCGTGGCCACAGTGGTCCCCGCTACCCACCCCAAAGCAATGGAGCTTGGGCTGGAGCCCCAGATTCACTCCCTTAAATTCAAAAGGCTTCCACAACCCCTTCCTCCCTGCAGAACTTTGCTTCCAAACCCCACCTTTGCCTTGAATTTTAAATAAAATCCCATTGCATTTGCTTCCAGCCCAGAATGGCACAGATGCTGGCTTCCAGATGACCGGCACTTTACGGGAATACCTCCCTATTAAGCTGCCAGTGCCAGCGCTGCATTGGCCAGGGGCGTTGATTTAAAAGTGCCTTACGGCTGTTTAATATAAAGCGATCGTCTACCGGCTTAAGCTAAATCAATAGAAAGCAGGTTCAAATCAATTTGAAAATACCCAGATCCAGGGCCTGGGTGCTGTAACTCAGTATCAAAATCAGACGGTGAATTAAATGGGTGTAATCTGGAGGGGAGATGGTGAGTTAAGATTTTCTTGCGCGTTTCTGAGTACGGCCAAGAGACTGGCTGGGGAGTGTGGATGGTCCCTCCTCGCTGTGACTGCGTTGCTCTGGCATTGCCTGGAGAGCGGCCGCAGGGTTGAAGGCCAATGTAGGTTAGCAGGAGGTAGAAAGGGACCTCTGGTCCCTCCATGCCAGCTAGGAGACAAATCTTGGCTCTAGTTGAGGCTCTTTGGGGTGTCACAGTGGGACTGGGCTCAGCTGAGGTTGCAGGGACCAGCGGTGTTGGCTGGAACGGACCCTGAAGGACTCTCAGCCAACCTTAGACCATTGGAGATGACCAAGGATGGAGATGCCAAGGATGGAGATCATCCACTTGCCCAGGGCTCCCATCCTCCTTATCCCATGCAAGCACCTAGGGCAGGGCTAGAGTCAAGAGTGCAAGGACCTTCAGGGTGGTTCCTCTGACCTGGCTTCAACTTCACCCTTCCAACGGGACAAGTTGGAGAATGCCCTTGGCTAGACACCACTGCTAGACACCACTGGTCAGCGAGGTGAGACCAAGCATCTTGGGCTTGGGTAATGTCCTCTCCAGCCTGGAGCAGACCTTGCCATTGATCTTGAATTGGCCAATTTTGGGAGGTTTTCCAACTCACCTGCATGTCACGGCAGACAGGGAGCCGGCATCCTGCTGCCTGCCACCGGACCTCCTCCTGCAGGACCTAAATCTTTTTGGAAGCAAGTCGTAAAATCCCAGGCACAGAGGTGTTTTTACAACCCCCCCTTCCCACCCGCGGCTGCGGCTGGGGCCGGCACGGAGCAGTGTCCCCGCAGGGAGCTGGCCCTCGCCTCTTGGCCGGGGCTCATCTGGCATCGCTGCGTGTGAGTAGTCGCCTTGTCAAGGAGCTGGAGCGTCTCCAACCTGATGTTTTTCATTTCGTTGTCAGCTCCTTGCCAGCATCCGGCCTCGTTGGCTCTCCGGCAGCAGCTGACCGCAGGGGGGAGCGTCCGTCGGGTGGGAGAGACCTGCCAGAGTGGGTGGTGGTGTCATCCTGACTGCTGCTGAGCACCTCCCAGCCTGGGCTACCCCACTGATTGATTTCCCCTATGTGCCCTTTTTTAACTGTTTTTCACAGAAATACCACCTGGGCAGGCTCCGGAGGTTGAGTCGTGCTTTCTGGATGGTCCCAGAGCAGCACTACCACCACCAAGGACATACGTAGTTCTTGGTACAGTGCACACGTGGTGGGACCAAGATGTGCCGGGGCCAGGGTCATTGCACACGCATGTTGCACCACACACCTGGTCACCTTTGTGTGATCCTGGCTGCTCTTCCCAGCACCAAACACAACGGCGTCGTCAACTCAACGGTGTTGACTTGGTGGCCACAAGCCATCATCGTGGATTTGGTGACCTGGGGGACCCCACGGAGGTTGTGCCAGCCCCCGATGATGGGGACGCATCTCAGCTCCCCAGCGCAGAGCCCAGCTCCTCATCCTCAGCCAAAGAGCAGCCTGGTCAAGCACCCACATCTCCTACCTCGTTAACGTCAGGGGGATTGATGGGGCTTTGGTATCGCACCAAATGCCTTGACCTTGGAGAACTGGCCATTTCCCATGGACTTAACGGATAAAATGATGCCTGAGTGTTGGCCGGGCGCAGGCTGCCTTATCGCTTTTGCAGGCTGTAGTGTTTGGGGCTATTACAGTAGCATACTGTACTGCAATCGCTTTATAAGGATGGATGGTTAGATAGAGATAATAAAGCCCAAGAGCATTAAATCTTTGTGAGACACCGGCCACACTGCCTCATCCACCAGGCTGAAAAGGCTATATATGTTTTTCATAATTTGTAATTACTTTTTTACAGTTCTCTCCCATAACTCTGTCCATCATCTGGGTCAAAATATACAATGTGTGTGGGAGTAAGAGTCATAAAAACGTGAAAACAAACAGTTTGTCTTCGGGGAGATTAACGCACAGTTAAAAGACCCATTTTAACACCCTCTCCATGCCGTCAGCCAATTAGCCAATATAATGGGCTCCACTTGATATTTTAGTTTTATTTTATTTCGCAACGATACCAACGCACTTAATTATGAACACATGATCCCTAATTGGCTGTGGTGTCATCTTTGAGGTATGCAGCTTATGCAAGAGAGCAGCAATTTGGGGCTAATCCGGAGGGGATTGGGCAAGGGAAGTCTCCCTGAAATTCAGCCACCGGAAAAAGGCATCCTGGTTGGAAAGAAGAGGATCCTGAATGGCAGATGGCGCAGCACTGGATCTATGGTAAGTGACTGCGGAGGATGAGCTGCCTTGTGGATTCTCTGACGTCTACAAAGGGTTGAGAGAGATCTCCAAAGATCCTTTGGGGAACTTTCTTTGCTGGTTCAATCAAATTTGGCAGATCTGAGCACCACTGCCTCATCCAGTTGGTATTGGCCTCCAGGTTCAAAGTTATTAGGTGGCACACACACTCGCAGGCAGAGAACAATTGCATAAATAACCATTTTTTACCCCTTCATCTTTTCCCTTTCTCTACTTTTAAAATAAATGACGTCAGAGATGTCTCTTAAAAAAAAAAAAAGACCCCGCAGCCCTCCTGCCCCTCGTTTTGCTCTTTGAGAATCCTTAAAAAAATTGTAACTGGTTTCCAAACATCCCATTCATGGGAGCTGGAAAGGGGCCACATTTGGCTCCAATGGAGCCGTGTCTTTTCTTGGCTGCAGCTGGAGAGATCTGGGGCAAAATATCATGTGTTTCATTTCTCTGCTGGCTGGAAGGGATGCTGTGATGGAGAGATGGGGGTAGGGAATCATTTTGCCCCGAGAGAGGAAGCCGAAAACCATAACTCCTCGTGAAAGAGATATTTTTGGAAAGTTTGCCTCGGCTGGTGGTGCTGGAATGCGGCTCCTTGCGGCGAGTGACAAGGAGGAATTATGCTGGGACAGAAAATGGCCTTTCTTCGCCCTCCTGCCCAGCTCACATCAGGGCTGACACCCAAATTTTTTTTTTTAAGGACAGGAACGGCTGCACTTCCCAGGGTGGTCCTGGCCCCTTCCCACCTCTGCGGCTGCAGGCCATGGGTTTGCTCGGGGACAGCGCTGTCCCTCCCAGATGTCCCATCCCATGTTGTCCTTGCACAGCAGCCACCCTCCTCCCCCCAGACCCCATCTCCAGCCCCACATCCCTTCTCTGGCCATGGAGAACCACTTGCTTGGGTAGATGGGGCTGCCACCTGAGCTTTTCCACCCTCTATTCCCTTCCCAGGGGCTTTTTGCTACGAATTTCTTTCTTTGCTTTAGATTAATCCATCTGAGCAGGAAAGAAGCCCCTGAGCACGAGAGATCCAGGCTTTTTCTCTTAAAAAATAAAAGCTGGTTGCTGGCAGGGGATGACTCCCTAATACCTCCCCCACCCTGAGCAGCCCAGGACCCCTACCCACGCTGGGAGGACGGGGGTGGAGACAAACGGCTGAAAGGGACCTTGGGGGATGTCGTGGTCCTTGGGCACCCCTGTGGCCGGTGGATTTGGGTCCTGACTTGTTTCTACCCCCGTGACATTTAAAAAGACATTTTGGCCCACGGGAGCTGCCTGGGGCAGGGCTGGATGGAGGTTATCCCCGACGGAGGGCTGGGGTTATCCCTGCGAGCGGGGAGAGAGCGTGTGGGGTTTGTAGCCTGGAAAGAAAAGGGGGGCAAAAAATGCATGTGGGAAGGGAAGAGGGAAAAAAAAAAGAAAAAACCCATTAGGAAAATGAAAGCAACTGATGACTAAATTGCTTTCGTTAAACATCTGCACAGTGTTACGGACACGGTGCTGTCTTCAAACCAGACACACTGCTCCAGCCACTCTGCTTCGCCTCTCCCAGATTGTGTGAGCCCTCCTCGCTCTCCCGCTCGGCTCTAATGAAAGCAGCAGCTTTTATAAATAGCAGCTGAGAGGTCCTGGATGGGAATTCGCCTGACTTAACAGTCCTCTATTTAGACTAAGTTTTGGCAGCTCCCGCGAAGGGGAATCAAGCATGAGCCAGCATCCCGGGTGACCCGATCCCGGCCTGTCTGGGCAGTGGGAGATGAGGGTCCAGGGCAGGGGGTGGAGCTGAGTTTCCATCTCAGCATCTTGGTGGCACCTCTGGCACCTCCCAGCCACCCATGGCCATGACCCATAGCCGGGCTTCATCATCTTCAACATCAGGACCTCCCCACAGAGCCATGAGAAAAGGTGTATTTTGAGTCGGGTCTCCTCTCTCTTCACCGCTACTGGATAATTTGGTGGGCTGTAGATCAAATGACCACCCTGATGCCTCCTGAGATTCATCCCAGCCTGAAATTGGGGCTGGTGGCAGGTGAAATCCCCACCAACCGCCCCACGCTGTGGTCCATCTGGATGGATCTTGGGCTGCTCATTCACAACAGGGTCCCCAGCAGCCCCCATGTGCCCACCCTTGTGGGCACAGCAAACCCCACCTGCATCCCCTGGGGTTTTGGGAGCACTGCGAGGAAGGACCGCAGCCGCCAGGTGTCCCTGCCACAGCATGGAGCAGCCCGAACCCCCGTAGAGGCAGGGATGCTCGGTGGCCAAGCAGCCGCGGGACGAGCCAAGAAACTGTTTATATCCAGCAACTCGAAATCTGGCAACGGCTCCGTCTGCGCAAAACTTTTCACTTGGCTACCAGGCTGTTTTCCATCCTCGGGTTATTTCTCCAGCTCGGTTCATGTTTATAGTGGATTAACCTGCTGTGAGGAGCCTAGGTATTATTTATGGCTAATTATTGGCATTTGGCTGGCTGGGAGGATTGCAGGAATACGATACCGTGGTGCTTACACGGCTTGTTCCAAACTGCATTCGGCTCCCCCGTCTGAGTGTGCGTGTTTACGATGCCAGCTCACGTTATTTTCATTACCCCCTTTCCACTAATAAACTTTTGGTTGAACTAGACTTAAGAAGAGAAAATCCTTTGCAGAAGATGTTTTGGTGTCTTTCCAAAGAGCCATTGTCAAGAAATCAAGGGCGCAGCCTTACTCCGGGATGTAAGGAGTTCAGCTGCGGTGGATTCGCCGCATTTGCATCGCATTAACTCCGGCTGCCGGCTGCCAAACAGCTCGCTCTTTGCATCTGAAAATAATAAGGCTGCGGGAATAATAGTCCTAAAGTGAATTTTTCAAAGCATCTTTTAAAAATACCAAGGCCAGGCTTGTGTTTACACTCAAGGCTGTCTGCACAGTCAGGAGACGCTGCCTGCTTCAAAGGCAGGAAGAGCTTGACCTGAAGAGTTTGTGGAAAGGAGGTGAGCAAAAGGTGACGCCCTGCAGATCCTATTCCTGGGACAAGCTGGAAGGGGTTAAATGTAAAAATACTAACAGCTTGGGAAATTCAGGATGGTTTTACTGACTGGTAGTCAAACACCATCCTGAAGTCGCAGAGGCTTCTGCTGGGCTGGGTGGAAAACCCATCCCTTTTGGCCAGGAGACCAAGACAAAGGTGATTCAGTCCTTGGGCTGCCGGCAAGTCAGCACCAGGCAGCTCCAACGCAACTACCTCCACCCAAAATCCCCAAATCCTGCCCCAAAACACAGAATGATGGTCTGGAAGAGGTGTCCTGCCAATGCAATGTTGGGTGATCCAAGGGGAAAAGGCAGGAGCAGCAATGTAGGGAAAGAAGCAGAGCCTGGGACTGGTTTTGAACTGGTTTTTGAGCACGGCGGCTGGGGAGATGCTGCCCATGGGGCCATGCGGTGGCAAGGAAAGGCAGCAGCAGGAGGCATGTTGGCTATCATCCTTGGCAGCTGGCTCTGCTGTGCCCACAGCTCCAGCTGGATACTTTTTCACCATTCATTTTGGGTGAGAAAATGCCCCTTTGCTGACCCATCTCCGTGGACATGACCTCTCCAACCAAAGGAAAAGCTGCACAACCCTACAACCCACCAGAGAATCCACACCAAGGAGAGACACTGAGATGCAGGGGGCTGAGCAGGGGAGGAATTTTTGGGGTGGGTGTGTTAGCAGGGGATCACACTGCTCCCACAGCTTTGCCATCTCGCGTTCAACTCTGAAGGGACACCAGGTCCAGCGAGGGTGACGTTTTCGTCCCAGCTGGAGCCAGACACATCCCATTGCTGTTGGAAATGAGGGTTTCATGGCAGCAATGCATCTCCCAGACTATTTTTAACCACTCTGGGTTTAAAACCCAGCCTAAAGACCCCAGCAGAGCAGCTAAGCCCTTCGCGTGATGCTCAACTCCCAGCCCTGAAGCACCTCCAGACCCAAGCTCCCTGGAAAAGCTTCCCTGCTCTGCAGATGGACGCGAAGGGTGTGTTTTCTAAATTTAAAAAAAAATAAAAAGCAGGTTTTTAACCGATGTAATTATCCTGCCGTAAGTCCTGGCTGCAGCTGGTGGTTCCTCAAGCTCCACTTCCCCATAGCATCTTCAAAAGCAACAGCGTTGAGCCCTGAAAATGTTTTCAGGGAATTTCCTCCCATAGTGGCTGCCAAACCAGGGTCTTTTGGAGGTCCATCACCCACACATGGCATGTCCAAGGGGCATCCCCCAGCTTGACAGGCTGCATCCATTGGGAGATGACACTGGAGTGCTCTTTCCAGGTTCTCCCGCATATTTCCCATTTCTCCCCAGCTGCATCACCTGCCTGGAGAAGATCTTTGGGATAAGGTTTTCCTGAGCTCCAGGCGAAGAGCAACCCAATGACCTCCAAGTCCACACTCACCTGTGGCAGAAGCTGTTTTTTGTTCCCCATGCATCAGCACAACGAAATACTTTATTGCTGCACCTCACTGAGCAATTTTTATTTATTTCTTCAAAATCTTAAATAAACCTGTTTTTCAAAAGTACCTCTGGAACAGGGGAAATGTATTATTATGGTAATTGTCTTGTGCTAATTATACTTATTACTATAATAACCGTTTTGTTGTCACACAAATAAAGTGGATTACATCATTTGTAAGTGCCAGAGGCAAGTGATGGCTGTGGAGCAGCAAGCAGGCAAGTTATGCGGGTTTTCTCCTTGGGCTTGGGCGAGATGGTGCCCAGCTACGGCACCTCTGATTTGGGATCCACGTGGAGCTGGTGGATCTGTTCAACAGGGAGGATGGAGCCTCTGTGGACACAAATCCATTTGTAGGGACATTGAGAAGCGGGCTGTGAAGGCAAGACGAGAGGTGGGTGATGAAGGCAAGATGTCGTTCCTCTGACACTGCCTTCCCGCTGGCCTTGGTCACCTCCCTCATCCTTAGAAGGATTTTGGGTGCTAGCAGGGATGTGATTGAGAAAGCACCTGCTATCTACTCTACCTTGTGGTTGTCTGAGTAGATGGTAGGTGAGATGCTACCTCTCCTCCCCGCTAACTGCTGCATTGCTCGGCCGCCCGAGATTTGGAATCCCGCGGCCATGGCTCCTCCGGAAAAGACACGGTGCCGGGGCTGCGGGTCTGCTCTCCCACCCAGCACCTTTCCTCACCCAAAGTCAGGAGCTGTGAATGCCTCGGCGTGTTGCAGCAAGCTGGCTTTGCCTGCATTAACTACATGACCATTTCGGGAGGATGCCGACAGCAGAGCCGGGCTGTGCCCGCATGCGCCATCCTGCCGACCGCAGGATTTGGGTCTCGTGTGGTTTCAGAGGCGAGTTTTGCCTGGCTGCTTTCAACCAGCTGCCTTCAAATCTGCACCCACAACCACCCATCCGTCCCCCAACGCAACCCCGCATCATCCCCCCCTGCATTTCATCCTTCCTCTTCCAGCCCCATCGCTTACATAAAAAAAGGCCAACTCCAACTAAGCAGATCCTCATTTTCCAGGGTATTCAGCAAAAGCAGGTGTTTTGCCTTTTTTTTTGTGTGTGCGCACGTGTGCGTGTGTGTCTCGCCTCCTCTCTCGTGCTGATGGGCCCCTGGAGCTTATTTTACACGAAAGCAACACAGGTTGATGTATTTTTAAATGGCTTGATTTTATCACCCTGCTTAATGATTTGTCGCGTTATTTATTAGACAGTGTGATATCCAGAGGGATTCATCGCATTAACGTATAAATAATGTGGCAAATAGTTCAATAGAGCCATAAAAAAGGGGATTCAGAAATAAATTGACCTATGTTTGCTACATGTAAACGAAGGTGGTGAATGATAATGTGTGTCATGCCCTTAAGCGTGAAAAATGGGGGCCAAGAATAAATCAGAAAGTTTCTTTAGCAGGTAAAACTGCAAAGCAAAAATAAAAATCCCAAACTCTTGGGGGTTTTACCCATCTTGTGTCCCCTGCTCCAGCCACATTGGTGTTTGGATGTGGCCGTACATCTCCCGCGGGCTCGGAGATGCTGCTTGGCTTCTTGCCGCAAAGGCACATGGAGCTCTGTCCCTGCCGGGAGGTGTGCAGGATCCGGCACAGAGCCGACGTGCTCTCACCTACACAATAAATAAGACCCCGTGTCCTTATCGACACCCCGCAACGCTGATTAAAGCAATAACCCAACCGCTCGGTGTTCCCACGCTGAGTTACGAGTTCACAATATCTCCTGGTGTTGGGCAATAATTATTTTTGAATAGTATTTGCCACCTCCTGAAAAAAACCCTTCCACCACGGCAGAGCCGGAGAGCTTTTCCTTCTGCCTATGGGGGCCAAATCCAGCACCGGGGTCATCCGAAATCCTGCAGAACTGCCGGGCCACCAGCCCCAACCCACGCCCAGCTTTGGCACTGTCGCCTGCCAGAACGATATCTGATCTCGGCATCGGTGCCAAATGATTTTATTCTGCAGCTGTAAGACAGACCACTATTTTTTTTCTTTTACAACGTGCTACGGTTTAATTATTTAACACCATGGGGGTATGCGAGATGACACAGTTGCAAGGGAGAGCGTGCCAAGCTAATTGATGGATGGACTTGATGAAGGATGGATGGATCACAGTGCCAAGCAGCAAAGGAAAAGGGAATTTTCTGCTGGTGTCCCGAGGCATCATCAGGAGAGCAGGAGGGAAGAGATGGGCACCCCCAGGTGGGTCCCAGCCCCCGCAGAACCTCTTGGTTGTTGGCACCCGTCCAACTTGGATCACACGCAATAGCCAGGGTAATTGCAAATGTTGGAGCCCTCCGCTTCAAAACGTTGAGGTTTGCAAACTCCAGGCTCAATTTCCAAAGTTTTGCAAAATCGGAAAATGAAAACAACCCTGCAAATTCCACCCCAGGAGCCTCCAGCACAGCCTCCATCCCAGGGCTGCCAGGTTTTAGCATCAGACTCCTGGCCGGAGCCAGGCTCTTCTCTTTGCCTGGTGCTGGCTGCAAAACCAGGGCTCCAGCTTTGGCCCCACTCCCTCTTCCCTTGCCAGCGTGGTGGGATCCAAGGCTCTAAGCCGGTGAGTCAAACTCACCTCATCTGCCTCACATGCACAGAGCTGGCATCGCTCACAGCCATGGCCACGGGCTGGGAATGTCCCCTGGGCTCCCGGTTTAAATGCCCTTGCCTCAGTTTCCCCTGCTCCAGCTCACAAACCCATTGTTGGAGGGCATGAGGAAGCTTACGGATAAGAAGAGATTAATATTATTTGCACTTCAGAGAAGCTTAAAAGTTGGGCAACTAAATCTGCTCCTTTTTTTGCCAGTAGCAGCTCTGTAGGGTGGTTATTGCCTCCCAACCATGTTTCTGGGTCTTGCTGGAGTTAACCCAGCAGCAAGCCTCTTCCTCCCCCAGCTTTGGCATCTTGGGCTCCTTTGCAATGTATTTATTAACCTTGTGCACGGAATGGGTTTTCCAGCAGGTAAATGCATCCACTAGGCAAATATTTCTTTCCTCTTCCCCCTCCTGGCTGCTCCGTCCAGCTCTCGGAGAAAAACAACCCTCAATGGCTAAACCTTCCCAAAACCTGGAAACAGCTCAGAGATCCCTTCCCGGAGGAGGACAGGATCTTCCAGCTTCCTTCACGAAGAATAAATGCTCATTTTAGTAACCAATTTGATTCACTTTTCAAGGAACAGGTTTTCATGCTTTGTGCATTTATTTCCTAATTTTATTATGCCATTTAATTAGATCATGCACATTGGTTTTATTGTTAAAACATGTCCTTGTTTTCTTTATAACTGGATTTCATGGCACTACAGGGACATTTAGGAAAATATCACATTCCAGCATCGACCGTCGAAATCAGACCTAGATCTGAACGGAGCTGCCGGGTCGTAAATCTAGTCACAGATGGAAAAAGCGGAATATTATTCACAGCATGCGGAGCGCCAGCGGTTCCAGGAAGGGACGCACACCCCCTCCGAGCCCTTAAATTACAGCCCGAGGAGGGACGAAGCGGAGCAGCAGCTCCCTTGGAAGGACACTGAGAAGTTGTTTGCAGGATTCCTTTTTATGGGCTGACAACGGTCGGGGCCGGCCCCCCGAGATGCCCCTTTTCACGGCACCGCGGATGCTACCGAGCTCGTCCTCTCCCCCATCCGCCACTGCCCAAAAGCTTTCCACTTGCTCCAGGTTTCCTTTGAGGTCCTCTCCTGCTGAGGAGCTGTTTCCCACGTCCCTTGCAAAACCCATGTGCGACCCAACCGGGTTGGATTAACGCAGTTTTTAAGGGGAGTTTGGGAGGAAGGGAGACTTTTCTCGCCGTGGGTCGGAGCAGATGGCTGGAAGAAATGAGGAATGGTTCTGGGAACTTCCCTGGGGATGCCTGAGAAAGGAGAAGAAAAAAAGAAAAAAAAAGAGAAACCCACACAACTTAAGACACTTGATCAGATGCTTGGAGGTTGACTACAGGAAACTGAGACCCTGGGGCTTTATCTCTGGGTTCCTGAGGGCTGGGGGCTGGCTGGGGGCTAGCAGGGGGCTGAAAGGGAGCCGGCTGCAAGCAGAAATCAATTAGTGCTGGGGAGAACTTGAGCCGGTTCAGACGGATCCATTTGGAGAAGGCATGCAGTGAGCTGGGCTGGGCCGAGCTGCAAATCATCGCCGCGCTGAGAATGCACCGGCAGATCCTCGCTGGGCTGGGGCTCAGCAGCCCCAAGGCTGTAATTCATGGCAAAGCGGGCGTCCTGCTCCCATCCTGCTCCCTTTCCTGGCTGTGGACCATGTGATGGAGGAGCTGCAACCTGAGCTTGCTCCCATTGGGCACCTAAAGGTCTTGCTGATGGGGGCAATTCAGGGTGGTCCCCCTTGGATGGGATGCCGTACAAAGGGATGTCCTTGTGCACGCCGAAACCAGCCCCAGTCTCATGGCCGAATCAGGTGAAAGGGGCTTTGGGGTGATCGCTGGATGCCGGGAGATCTCAGCTTCTTTGTTTCTTTCTTCCCAGCTGCCATCACCCAAGGAGACACAAAGGAAACATGAGGGCAGCCAGTGCTGGTGGATCTAGCAGAGCAAAGCAGAAGACCCATAGTTGACACCAGAGGGTTGAGAAGGGGAAAGGAGACCCTGGGGAGGTGACTGCTCACTAGGAAAACACCCCGAGGAAATCACATCCCCTTTGGAAATTAGATGTGGTCTCCAAGGGAGAGGGTTAACCCCATGGTCTGACAGAGATGCACGGATCTGTCCATCCCATGCAGACGGACAGCACAGTGACCTAGCTAAAGCACTGCTTTCCCTGCAGATCTTTCTCCAAATGGTTCACCATGTCACCTGGGGCCAAGCCAAGGTCTCTTTTTTTGCCTTCAGCCCATCCTTGGGTCTTTTGCCTCTTGAACCTGAAAAACCGGAGCCTGAGCTCAGACATAGCACATGGCATCAGCACCTCCAGCCAAGGCGCTTGATCGCTCCTGATACTCTTCATCCCCTGCACTACCCAGGGTGGGTTTCACTGCATCCCCCCTGACATGGGGCCCTCTGTCGCAGCCTTGCCCTCTGCATGGCTGCCATCTCATGCCAAGAACGGACAGCTAACGGCGCACACCAGTCCCGGGGAGCAGCCCCCAGCCCCGACCGCCGCGTCCTTTTGCATCTGCCCAGCCGTGGCTTTTACAGCCTGGTGTAAACCCAGCGGCTCAGGACGTGTCAGCTCTGATTTATACCAGCATAAACCGCAAAAAAAAAAACCCCGCCAAGGCGCAGGTACTGAGCTCCGTTACGCTGGCAGCGGGCTGAAGGCACCCGCAGCAGCACCGGTTCAGCTCCAGCCAGGCTGAATTTGGCCCAACTTGTTTAAAATTCCTTTCTCTGCACACGAAACCATTTTCTGCGAAGTTTAGCCTTGGGGAGATTTATTTCCTTGTTAGCTCAAGATTTTCCTATTAGCCCATCTCAAAGAAACATGGCTGCATTTTCTCCAGTGCACCAGCTGTTGTGCGAGATGCAGGTACATATTACAGCCGTCATTAAACGGCCTGTCATTCCTAGCTTTCTAATTACCGTATGAATAGAGAGTAGCACGAACAGAGCAGCCGATTGTTCCACTGTGACTTGCAAGGGGAATCAAAAATGGAAGACGCAGCCATCGCGCTTGGGTTTTTTCCCTTCGAAATCTAATTGACAAGGAAATTCGCGTCAGCTTTGGCTGCAAGCTTAGCGCTGTGCCTTGTTTTTCAAGATGGTTTTGCAAAAGGAAAAGCCCCCGGTGTGTTTCCAGTCTCCCCTCCTTCCTACTTTGGTTGGCTTTAAATATGTAATTTAGCAAAGCAGCACAACCTAAAATGAGGGAGGACAAACATATGGTAAAGTAGATGCAGGGAATATTCCAATAAGCAGTAATATACTGCGAAGATGTGTCCTGGTTGCAGTCAGCAGGGTTTTTTTTTTTTTTTTGCAGTAATAGCTCCCTCCTTTGTTGCAGGAAGTCATGGTTTAGTTTTGCAGAGAAATGATCTTTTCCAAGCTCTTTTCCGTGAAAAAAAGATCAGCTTCGCTGTGCCGGCGTCACAAAGAGCCCATCGGCGAGTGGCAGCGTGTTTAGCATCCAGACACCCTTGATTTGCAGCACCTATTACTGCCATTTTATAGACTGGGAAAGAAATAAAAATAAAAATACAACAAAAGAGGGCACAGAGGTACCAAGTGCTGGTCCTGGGAAAGGGAGAGACAAAGCATTGCTCAAAATGTGATCCATAAATGAGGTGAGAGACAGCCAGCACAAGGGCTCATGGTGCAGGAGAGATGCCAGCAGCTATCCAAAGGCTTTGGCATCCATTTTGGGAAGGTCTGGAAGAAGAGGTTGCTTGGACGTGGTTTGGATTTCACGTTAGCTAAACCATTCGATGACTGGAGATGTTCCACAATGTTCTTTCTCCTGGAGGTGCCACCTCTGCGTCAGCCATGTGGACTCGCTGATGTCTAAGGGAGGTTGGGCGCATGGCGCAGATGTGCATGGACGCGAGATGAGATGCCAGGGTACGCTCTGCTCTCCCCAGCAGCCCAAGTGCATGAAACTTGTGAGAAATGAGCACTTCTGGGGTTTCTAACTAATGTAACCCATCCCACCCTTTACAGGGGCAATTTTCCTGATGAAGGGCAAAATGTGAACTTCACAGCACCCCCTTGAAATCAGCACATCAAGGTTTTCGGATCCAAGATAGGGTCACTTTTAGGGGTCAAGGGAAGCCAAGCAAGCAGACCTCTTGTGAAGATGTCTCTCCTCTTCCTCTCCCGCATCAGAGAGAGAATTTGGACCCGATGGGGCCACTCCAAGGTCCACGTCTCTGCTGGAAGATGGGGCTGTGCTTGGGCACGCACCTAACCAAAGAGCCCCACCAGGATGACAAACATCTGGAGATGCAGCAGCCGTCAGGATGGATTCAGGAAAGCCGAGAGCCCGACCTCTGCCAAAGAGGCCAAGTCGAGGAGGAGCAAGCTCACAAACCGCCCGCTCTCAGGCTGCTCAGGTTTTATAGACCGACCCCATCCCCTTCGCATTGTGCCAGAAACTCGGCGGCATTCTTGGGATTAACGATTTCCAGACATCCCCGCCTGCAGCCGAGGAGGGGAGGGCACACCACCAGCCAGTGGCCTCGGCTGGAAATCAGGCAGAGCTGGAGGAGAACAGGGTTTTAGGGGGCTGGGGGAACGGGCCAAGAGAGCTGCCTATGCAGAAGCGGTGTTGCACCTCCCGGCGTCCTCAGATGGGGATGCCAAGGGTGTTTCTTGAAGATGCATGAACACATCCAGGTCTTGGGCATCCCTGCGTGGGATGGGGTGCTCTGGGATGCAGGTAGAAAACCATCTCATACCTTCTGCCCTTGAGCAACCCCCTCCCCATCACCCCCCCAGCCCTTTCTTTACACAGAGCAGGACAGTTTTCAAACACCTTTGCCCCAGTTTATCCTCACGCAGCTCAGCAATGACCCCCCAAACCTGGCACCTCCCACTATCGCACCCCGGCTTTGCAGCACAGCTCTGGGCCACTACAGCCGCGCAAAAATGGGTGTTTTCTTCCCTCCCCTCTTTGTTTCTCACCAGCTCCATCTGCCCGACTCCCCACCTGAAGGCAGCGCGGGCCTCTGTGGCATCTCAGCGCGTTGCCATGGAAACTATAGTGTCACAACCCGAGGATGATGGCTTGGAGTGGGAAGGGAACAGCAGGAAACAGTTTCCATGCAAATATCCGTTGCAATAAAAGGCCAATAAATAAACAGGCAAAGGAACTGGGGAGAGTCGAGGAGAAATAGGAGGGGGGAAATGTAAAATAAAAAAATGGGATGCTGGCTCACTCCTGAAGAGCTCAGCATGCAAATGAGCTTTGTTTTAATTGCAGCTTCATGAGGCACGCTGGCAGAGAGGTGACACCGGGCAGGGGTTAACGAGAGCCCCCATGGCCGTATTGGCTCCAAAGGGCAATTAGCACCAGGCCCTAACGAGCTCAGGCGGCATCAGCCATAGCGGGCAGGCAGGGGGGATCTTGTGGGGTGCAGGAACCCCCTTTGCTGCACATGGGGACAGCTCTGGGGTGGCCTCCCCAACCAAAAGCCCCCACTTTCCCCCCAGAGAGGGCTTACACAGCCCACTGGGGCAGCGGCGCTGGGGGTCTATATACCCCTGGAGGGGGCGGCACGGGATTGGCTGGGAACACGGCTGGTAGCACAGGATTGGCTGGCAGGAGAGGTAGGTGGCAGCATGGGATTGGCTGGAAGGGGAGCCAGGTGGCAGCATGGGATTGGTGAGGAGCACCGCTGGCAGCGGGGGATTGGCTGAGGGGGCGGGAGCACGGGGGTGCCCCCGGGGGCAGCAGGGCCCGGGCAGGATGCAGCCCCACGGGGACCCCGCAGGGGGTGGCAGTGGGGAAGGGGCTGGGGTGGGATGCGTCCCCTGGAGCAGGATGTGGCCCCCCCCAGGGCAGCGCTGTGAGGGGAGATGCTCTGTGCCATCCAGCGTGCAAACTGCCCCTGCCTGCACGAGTGACCCCCTCCTCCGAACCCCCAGGAGCCGCTGGGATGGGACAGGGACAGGGACGGGGACAGGGATGGGGATGGGGACGGGGCTGCCGTGCCCCTGTCTCCGCACAGATACCCGCTGACCTACAAACCCGTTGCATCGGGACAACATGGGAAAACACCCCAGCAGATCCCCAGCTCCCCCATCGTTGGGATGCCCCGAACCCCCACATTTCGGACCCCGCCGCAGCGTGGAGCCACCCTGCCCGGCTGCAGCCGCACCAGCGGGGATTAACCCAGCTCCAGCGTGTACAAGCTTGCAGCATCCCTCCCGACACCGAGCCCTGGCTCTGCTTAATAACCCAGGAACCCTCACGTAGGATATCGTGCGAGAAGCTCCCGGCCGTGGGCTGCCAAGGAGAGGGAGGAATGTGAAATGCGGCGGCGGCAAGGGGTGAGGCCGGTCCTGACGGTGGCTGACCTTGAGAAAATCATGGCCCCGTGCCTCGGTTTCCCTGCCCATAAAGCTGGGATGGTGGTGCTGACGCCTTCTTCTGAAGGTGCTGGGGTAGAATTGGTCTGTTGAGGATTCATTATTTCCATACCCATCTTTGGCACCTCGGTGCCATTGTAACCGTGTCCCCCATGGGGGTTTTGTTGGTGTAATTATAGTTTGTGTAAGCAGCCACGCCTAGAACCGAAATATCTGTGCCTGAACCCGACCTGTGTGTGGGGCAGGTCTTGGATTCACCAAAACCAGGAACTCCAAGAGGAAAGGAAATGTGGGAGGAACAGAGCGTGTTTTGGTAAAATGGAGCCTTTTTGGGCAAACTTGATTTGCACATGGTTACTGATAGTGTTTGGGTGGAGAAAAAATCAAAGCGTAACCCCTTTTTGGTGTCTCTGCAGCTTCTCTTAGCCCTGTGACGGCCATGGATGCAACACGCTCAGCCCGTCTAGCAGGCGCCCAGAGACCACGGTGATGAGCGCCCTTGGAAAAGCCCAGCCAAGTGCAGGAGTGCCACCTCCACGGGGCCGTATCCTGCCATAGCCGCCCAGCGTGGCCTGTGCTGACCATGCAGCAAGGACGGGGCTGTTCTCAGTGCCAGGGTCCATCCTTGGTGGTGGTATTTTCTGAGAGGGGCTGCTGCCTGCTCACACTTACAGGCTCCGATGACAGGCAGGCGGCAGACGAAGTCACCTGTGAGCATCCACAGTCTGGGGATTTCCTAAACCCAAGGTGATATCTGCACCTGTGGGTGAAAGTCCTGCACGGCCGCTCAGTCATGCATTTGCCCCGTGGGGTTTGATCCTGAATTAGCATCGCTCCTGGCCCCATCTGCCCTTTCTGGGCTTGCATTTGCCAAGCAGCAACACTTGGGGTGCTGCCACCCCACTGTTCGGGCCATGAGGGCCACCTCCGCCGCCATGGAAGGTGCCCAGGATCCGGCCGCTGCCCTCCCTCCCCCTGGACCGTGTGTGTTCCCAAACCTCCGATTCTCTAATTTTCCTTTTAAAAAAACCATTAGGGTTATACAACCACATTAGATGTCTCCTGACGGACAAGAAAGGACACGAATCCAACCTTTCATCATTCCCACCCCCAAATAAATCCAGACAAGGTTCCTTTGTAGCAGCTAAGCTGAGACATCTTAACATTTCCCTGCTAGCAAGCTCCAAGTTTCTTTACTCACCATATATTTCCCCTGACAGTTTGTACAGATACTTAAGACACCATATAATTATCATCACAGCTAAAAGGCAAGGGCTGATTTATTTGTGACAAGCACCACCTTTCCGCGATGACGCCATTGACACTTACACCGAGGGTTTTTTGGCGTGGGGAGGTGTGGAGAAGCAGAAGGCAGGCTGCTTTCTCCTCCTTTTCTTTTTTTTCTTTTTTCATGTTCATCCTTTTCCCTGTGGGCACTTCACTGCGAGACAACCAGCACCCGGTCCCAGGACAGTCCCCACCATCCCCAAGCCCCCAAGGCTCTCCTGATTTCACAGCTTGGGCCAACACAGGTCTCTCCATCTGCACTTCCTTGACTCTTGGCGTGTGAACAATGCATGCACTTATCTCAGTACTTATTTAGTGCCCAGCTCCACACCCTGAAATTGCCTGATTATAGCTTTCGGAGCCTGTGTGATGCATTGGGTTAGGCAAACAGATGTGCCAAGCAGTCTTGTTGAAAACCCACATCCAGGCAGCAGCTTTCAGCTCTCCAGGTTGTTCCCTTTCTTTTTTTTCTGCTTTCCCCTCCTCTCCCTCCCCCTTTTCCTTTCAGAAGTAGCTCTAATAATTGCCTTCATATTGCTCTCAGCAAGGGAAGGGCTGTGGAGAAACACTCAATGTTTCAGCCATTTGCCAGTAATTTTCTCTCCAAGGAATGGGCCCCTCCATAGCCAAGAACTCATGACTCTTTTGCCTGGTTGTCTCCTTGCCTAGAACAAACCCACCCCCTTGCCTCTTCCCTGCCTCCTCCGCCAACTGAACCGCCAAGACGTCTCCTCTCAACTCATGACCTCTTCAGGTGCACGTCTCCGCACGGCAAGAGCTGCAGGGGGAAGGCAAGCAAGACTGGGTTGTGTTGGTGCCAAGGGTGGCCTTCTTCATCCCGTCCTCCACCTCTCCAGGGCACTTCCTAACCCTATGTCCACCCCAAAAGAGCTTGAAGGGAGAAGGCAACATGTTGGCCCTGGTATGGAGAAGTGTAGGCCAGGAGATGTTTCACCCTACCCATGCGGTGTGAATTTGTCCAGTCTTCTTTTGGAGCCAGTGGAGAGAAATAGGCATCTTGTAAGGGCCATCTGGCCCATCTAAGATGGCAAAATCAGGATGGGAGGAGGTTTTTTGGAGGTACCAGTCTCTCTGTTGAGTAAAAAGGCTTTTAAGGCTGTTGATAGACACGAAAAAGTCTTACCCAAGAGGGCAAGGAGACCTTTGACAGGAGCCTCTTGATTCCTGCAGATTGTCCTCCCAGCCCAGCTCACCACTAAGCCCTCATGTCAGGAAATCTCCACATGGGGAACAAGTCCTGTGAGACCCGAGCTGCCCAAACCCATCCCCTGGGACCCCAGCACTGCTGCTCCCATCAGTGCAGCCCTGAGCCTCACTTTGCTCTTGAAAGCTGCTCTCAGGTGCCCATAGCTGAGGTCTTATGGCCCATTGGTTGGGTTTTTCCTCCTCCTTGCCATGTTGTGATACCTTGAGGGGCTGTTTGAGACTCGGGGCAAAGGGGAAGGTGCAGCTCACAAGCACTTTGTGTTTGCTCTCAGGTCAGCAGATGCAGAGACTGGGGTGGCACTTGGTGACACTGGGGCTTAAGAGATGGTGATTGAGGCACCTACTCCATGCACCACCTCCATGAATGCCAGTGTTTGAGTCAGACGAGGAATCTGCCTTTCTGCGTCTTGCCATTGTTGAGATGGAGACCAACGTGCCGCTGTGGTGGTTGGAGAGCATACAGTCCTCTGCAAGGCCGATACAGGAACCTGGCAAGAGCAGCTCACATGAGGACATCTTCCCTGTGGTCTTCTAAGATCACATGAGTATTCAAGGACTCAGTTGGGTTGCCCACATGTAGGTGTCTGGAGTTGTTTCAGATGACCCAGGGTATCTGAGACATCTCGTAGAGCAGGTCTTGTGCAGACCACCCACAACTTGTGCCATTCAGGGCAGACTGGGTTGGCCCATGGGCAACTACATGGAGGGACCCCAACTCAACAAGCCAGATGGCCCCCCACCCATGCACGGGCCAGACCTATTTCCACCCCAGCCCTGGTCCCTGCCCAGGCAACACTGGGCTCTGCGCTTGGAAAATGAGGATGGTGATGAATGGACGGTCCCCACCCATCCTCCTCCTCCCCTCCTTTTGTGTCACCAGGGCCACAGTGAGCAACACCACTGTTTCCAAAGCTAATTTCTTGCTTTGAGAAGCCGCAGCTTTCTTCCCTGCCTCTGCCACGTTGATCCTAACCCTGCCTGCCCTCCCTTGCCCACTCTCACGTGCAGCGACGGGCTCAGACTAGCTCCTCTCCCAGCAGCAGCTACAGCGGCTTTCTGAGTCACCCCGACGTTCCCGCGTGCCCCAGAGAAGACGGGATTGCAACCGCTCAGCTCAGCGCCTTCACCGCCTGTTTGCATCACCAAGCTCCCCGTGGAGTGGTGAATTAAGCCTGTATATCCCAGCTTAGCTCCAGAGCAGATCTCTTCCCTGCCCCACCTCCTGCTAATTCTGAAAGCTATTTAAAAAATGTCCTGGAATCAAACCAATGTCTTGGGGGGGGGGGGGGGGGGGGGGGGAGGATAAAAGAAAAAAAGAAAGGAAAAAGAAAAAAAAAGAAGATTATTAAAAAAGGAAGCCAGATCCTGTTTGCTCCCTGGCACTGCATCCGGGCAATGCCAGACTGTTGCACATGTTCATACCAGCTTCCTACAGGGATGCATAAATGAGAGGGACAAAGTGACCCCCCCGCTTCAATCAGCATGAAATGCCACCTCAGCCCGTGCCATCTCATGTCCAATTGAAAACCTGCAACATCTAAATTTAAGCAGGTTCCACCTGGTTCCTGACATAGGCAGTGGGGAGAAGTACGCACACGCAGAGGACAATTCATCTGCACTATCTTGGGTACCGATCTCCAATGATTCACCCTCTGCAGGTGTCTCTTCCTCACCTTTGATTATAACGGGAGTCTTTGATATCTCAGCCTTTATCGTAGACAGGTCGTACCTGTGTGTCTGCTTTCGAGCACCTCAGTCAAGACCGATCTGGAGGATAAATCAGGAAAAATGCTGAGAATGATCAGAAGCTTAATAAAACACAACCCTGCTTGTGCAATCTTTGCAAGGACTCTCGAGAAGAGGAAGCAAAAGGAGCAGTGATAGCTGCTTTGTGTCAAAGTTTGCTGAAAAAGGAAGAGTAAATTAATCCCTCTGTCTGCTGGGGGCAAGAGAAGAAGCCAAAAGCTTGAGCAGCATGTAGCAAGCTGAGTCCAATCCGAGTTACCGCACCATGGAACAGCTTTTGAGCCTTGAAGAGCCAAAAATGGAGGAGGAAGGGAAATCTCAGGGTCCCAGACAGCATCTGGGACAAAAAAAAAAAAAAAAAAAAAGGCTTTGATGGGCTTTCATGTGATTTCACTACTTTAAGAGTCTCTATCTACATTAAATATTAATCAAAGTTTAACACCAACATCTCTAGGGGAGTATGTCATTTGAGGCAGTTTAGAGCTGGGCTACCAAAGGAGGGCCTTGGAGGTCTGATAACCAAAAATGCTTGTTCTTCCCCCTCTCTAAAAAAATTGGGGTATTTCAGTCACTTTTAGCTGAACACCTCTTGGGAATGACCTGGTCTCAGTTGCACTTGGTGCTGTACAACATGCACCACATAAAATGGGATTGCCATGCCCTCCTAATTTAGGAGTATAGACAAGGTCTACCTGAAAAACTTTGACCTTTTCCCTCAGGGGCTCAGAAACAGATGAATTATGGGCAGAGGTTGGCCAGTGTTGTGGTGGAGAGGAGCCGAGATGTCCTACATCCCAAGCCTGTGGCTTCATGGCAAAGCCTCCCAACTCTTGCATTGTTCTTGGCCCAAAAGTGGTGTAGCTGCAGGCCCAAGCGGCGCAGGGAACCATAGGCTGTATTAAATTTGCCCTCTCCCACAGACGCCTCAAAAAAAGAAAAAAGAAAACACCCAATCCCAGAATGGCAAAGGCAAAAGCCAAGGAGAAAGACAAAAATGGGTGGCAAAACCACATGTTTATAGCCCTTAGGCTTTGACAGATCGTTGGCTTTAGAGTCTTTCTAGCTCCAGAGAAGTAGGAGGCAGCCAGCTCCCAAAAATATGTCATTGCCAGCATTTTGAGAGACACATTTTTGGCAGGCCACCTCACGAAGACAGGCCCTCTGTCACCGCAAAGTGCTCATCAGCTTGCCCACATGTTGACGACAGCTTTGAGGCTCTCTTGTCTACTTGGAGGCTTTTCTCAGGAGGAAGGGTGCCGAGCCGTGGGTGCACTGCAGTTTGTGGGTGGAAATGCTCCCTGCGTGCAGGGAGGAATGTAAAAAACCTGAGCCCACAACCACATTGAGTCGTTGGCCATGGCAAGCAACCGCAGGCCGAGCTGCCGCCCAAGCCCTGAGCCTCTTGCACTGATAGGGTGATTTTCTGTCATGTTTTGGTCTCCCTCAACGGAAATCCTTGACTTGACCACCTGGTGTCAGAGGAAGGCTATGGAGAAGTTTGGGCTTTATCAGGAGAAAGAGTTCTCCTAGAGTCCATGCACCTTGGGTGACGCAAAGAGAGAGAGATACCCACCTGGAGAGTGGAGCTTTGCATCTTCCAAGAGCTGCCACATCTGTGGGAGCCATCTCAAGACCTACAAGCACATCTGCTCTGTGCTGGAATGCTCCTTGGAGCAGCTGGGAGCAGGATGTGCTGTCCCACAGCGGCATGGGTTGCCCATGATGTGGCCAGCATAGGCGTTGTTTGGGCCTTGAACGACCACCAGCAAAGGGACAGAAAAATGGTTATTTAAATCCACCCTTGCTATGTTCAACATCCAATTTGTGACCCTCAGCTCCCCCGCCACTGCTGCTCCAGGCCTCTGTGTGCCCCAAACCCCACCCAATGGCACTGCATTTCCATGGGACGCCATGAGCAGAGCGTCCCAAGAGGATCCAAGAGATCTGACACACCTGCCTGGAGGGGAGATTTTGGGGACAATAGCAGGTGAGCGAGGTCCTGCAGCACAGCTCTCCCATCTGGGGCTGCTTTGGGGGCTCCTGCCCCACAGACCTGTCTGCCCCACAGATGTTCGGTGCTTAGGGTGATGGATGCTTGGAAAAGTCCTTGGAAAAAACAACTGTCAATGAAGAGCCTCATCCCTGTGGCTCAGCAGCTCCTTCTAAGACCTTAAGACCAGATTTTGCTTTGTGAGCTTTTCCTGCCTCCCACGTAGGACTTCTGCATCCCAATACTCATCTGGATGCTGCTTACAGCCTGTGAAGGCAGGAGATGCAACTCAAACCCAAACTGCTGCGACCTACTGATTTGGGTCTGCTCTGAGCACTTTGCCTCCCCATCTCTGAAATGATACTTAAAAAACTCCTGCTTAGCTCTCATCTGGTTGCAAAAGAAAATAAAATCATCAACAGCAGGAGCCGCAGTGTCTGCAGGCATCACGTTTGCGAAGCTGGGATATATCAGGGGTACATAATGCAGATTTGTGTGTAGGCAGCAGGAGAGGACTTTGGACATTAAAAGCCATTACAGGTGGGTAAGGCACCAGGCAGGGATAAAATAATACGGGAAGTGGAGGGAGAAAGTTGAAGAAAAAGGATGGGTGGATAGATGTAAGGATGATGAAGCCCTGAGCAACCTCGTCTGACCCCATAGCTGACCCTACCTCAACCAGGAGCTTGGACCAGGGACCTGAGATCCCATCTAACCTAAATTACCCCATGATCCAACCCGAATTTCACTATAATCCCTGCATACCACACCACTGTATCCCACACCACAGTATAAATCCAAGCACGCTCCTGCCTTTCTTTGCAGGAGCTGTTCCACAAGCAAAAGGAGTTAGCAGCACAAGAAGCACTAAATAAAAGGTGCAAAGTCCTTGTCTGGTTCCCCGCCCCGGGCATTTCGGAGCCATCCCAGCCCCAGAGCTTGAACGCATCCCAGGGAGAGCCTGGAACAGGTCCCTACCTTGTGGTCGTGATGGGCTGAATCAGCTCAAGGCAGTTCTTATCCTGACATGTCTAATTGATACCTTGGGTCCAAGGTGTCATTAAAACGCTTGGATAATCGCTACAGGTACAGAAAGCCGGACTGTCAGTTTAGGGAGGGTGATTAATGTTCCCAAAATCCAGCGTGGGGTGTGGGAGGTGGGTAGGGGGGAGCGGAGGGGGCTGGGGGCTGGAGCAGCCCTGGTGGGGGTCCCTGCAGGGAAGGGCCCTGGGGTGGGGGGTGTCCCTGGGGGGTCACTCCCGGCTCCTCCAGCCTGGCCGGGCTACGCACGCTGCATTGGCACTGGCAGGCTCAGCGGGTGATTACGACCTCTCGTTTAATCTTTTTTTATTAGCATCAAACACCCATAGTCTTGTAAGTACATGTGTTCTCCTATTGACGCGAGGGAGCCTTTGATGCTGATTTACGGCAGCGAGGTGCAGCCAATCTATAATTGTACCCTAAAAAAGGGGATATTAAGAAATTAAAGGCATTTCTGCAGCGCCAAGTGATCCAATCCCCCTTTCCGCCACTGTCCTGCGACACTTTGCTGTGTCTCTCCCAAGGAAGGAAGGTTGGACTCACCGGGGATGTACCACGGGGTCAAACCACCCTTGGGTTATGGGGACAAGATGATTCCCACAAAAACCTTGCCCTTGGACCTACAAAAACAAGAAAACCTGGGGAAAAATGTTGCTTGGCTATCCCCAGGAAGGGAAAAAACCTAATTAAATCCCATATTAAGGAATGGGAAGGAGGAGGTTGGAGGAGACCCTTTATGCATCATCTTCGGGCGTATAGGCTCCTCCAGTTCCTCGTGCCACCATGATGGGCTGGAGGCATTGGCAGCATGAGAAACAGGTCATTGCTGTGGTGTTTCCTGGCAGAGGAGACTTTGGTGCTGCTGAAGAGGCAGGTTGGTATATAGGCCACTGAAAGCGGAGCCGATTTAGTTAAAGGCATTTATTTTCTTCTTGGCACGTTAAACTCCGCAGCAAGTAGGTCACCCCATTACTTTTCATGACAGCAATTGCTCCAAGACCTGCTGGCTACCTCCATTCTAGGAGAGAGTTTTGGCAGTACCTGTCTGCATCTTGCCCTTTCCCATGAGCTGCAGACACTGGATCTGGTCCCTCACCGGCTGCCAGCAGTGCAGAGGGACACGGTGTCTGTCCTCACTGTCACCCCGCTCTCGTCCATCACCCGGTACAGCCTTGCCTGTGCCCAAGCTCCAGCCCTCGTCCATCAGAGCTCCCTCGCTGTAACCCAGGCAGTTACACCCAGGGACCTGGGTCTGATCCAGTTGTCCTCAGCACCCTTTGGAGTGCCCCAGGAGAAAGAGGTGCCTCCTGCGGGGTGGTTCGCCCCATCCTGAGATAGGCAGCTTGGAGAAAGTGGCCAAGGTGCCCTCGGGGTGCTGCACGTTGGGTGCTGGCAAAGCCCAGGTGATGGGAAAAAGGGTGCAATGGGGCACCTCAGGCACAGGGACAGGATTGTGCCATGGACTCAAGGCAGGGTTCACTGGGGTCCCTTTTTGGGCTCTTTGGGGTCTTCTCCCCTCTTGTCTGCAAATAACCCACACCGAAGCCCATTTGCCTGCCATATCTCGCTTCAGAGCTCCCTGAGACCTCTCTGAGCAAGCGGTGTGCTGGTTTAGAGATGGGGAAACTGAGGAACAGCATGGCAATAGGACTAATTCACATCAGGGCTCTGGGACATCATGCAGCACAGCACAGGCAGAGGCTGGATGGAATGAGTGCCCAATGATGTCAAATTAGACAGCTGCATTCCCAGATCTCTTGCTCTTCTTTTTTTTTTCCTTTCCACCAGTATTTTTCCCCCTTATTTCTTCCAACGGGTCATTTACTGAGTCAGAGATCCCCCGAGCGATGAGCTCATGGAGCGGCTGGCACGAAGCAGACCCGGGGACAGAGGGACGTGCCATAGCCAGTCACCCCGACCCCCCGTGCCCTGCTCACACCAGAACATTTGTGCCGGCTTGGGGGCACCCTGCAGCCAGACCCCATGGGCCTGAGCCTCACCTGGAGGCGCCGAGCCCCCAGGGACCACGCCGTCACGCTTCCCACCCCGGCTTGCTGCAGACGGCTTCAGCCGGCTGCATCCACAGGCAGCAGATTTACAACCTCCCCGTCGTCATTCACTGTCAAATTAACAGCTGAGTCAAAACAGGAGAAAGAGCCAGCATGCTTCCTTAGTCTTCTTTCCCTAATATTCCCCTTTTCCCCCTAATAAAAGCCTCCTGGAGCTGCTCCTCATCTCCCTGGCCTCAAACCAAAGGTTTTGGTGGCAGGAGCATCCCATTCGGGATGGTCCATCCATGCAGAAACCCCCCTGCCTGGGCACACCAGATTTATACCGGCTTCGACACATAAATGTCAAGTGATGGGGCTGCGTAAATTACTTTTAATAAGAATAATGCTGCGTCTTGCTGGCATGTTAATACATATATTACCCATGCTGAGCGCAGAGGGCTCAGCAGGATGCTGAGTGTTTAATACACTTGTTCGAAATGCTCATCAGAGAGAAATCAGTGGCTCCCACTGGCAAACCCCAACGTGCGCAGCTCAAGCGTTGAGCGGTTAATGCTCTCTAGCTGGGTCACAGGCACGCACCCCCCGAGCGGCCCCACCACCGGCGGCGCTCGGCATTGGCACGAAACCTCCCCGTAAAACTGAAGACGCCCGCTCTCGACATGCCAGCAGCCAGCGACTCCCCAGGGCCGCTTTCAGCCAGGGGGCTGGATTGTGGCGGGTGCAAGGGGTGGCAGAGGTTGAGAGCGGAAGGGATAAATGCACGAAGGTGTTTGCATCCCAAAGGGACTAAAATGGGATGAAGCCATGCTCAGACCTTGTTTCCCCAAAATCCAAGTGGGAAAGGTGCTCCAGCACTAATCCCCTTAACAACCCCCCCTTAATCCTCCCCTGTCTAAATACCTATAGTTTCCAGGGCCTCTTTTACCACCCTCCTGCGTCTGCCCACTCTGAAAGAAGGGCTTTTACACTCTCAAGACTTCTTTATATTTTGGAGAGTGTTTTTCTTCCCAGAGTCACATGCAGGCTGTGAAGCATGAGCTCTGCCATCGCCTCATTGCATTCACGGGCTGGAGGGCTCGGGAAGAGATTGATTTACGATTCCCTAAAAGTGATTTATGCTCTTAGCAGAGCAGAGCGGGCAGAGTCCCCCCCACGCATGCACACCCCTTCTCTGTTGAAAGTTTTAAGATTAATTCACAGGCAGCCTCCAAAAAAAAAAAAAAAGGGGCTTCCCCCTGCAGCCCTCCAACCGCCAGTGCTGCGACTATAATTACCCAACCTGTAATCAAGGTAATTTGCATCCAGCACGACCCAGAGTTGCACATGCCCAACAGAATTTTCCAGCCCGCTGCAATCCTGCAGAGCAGGGCGAAATTTTTTATAAGGAAAATCCTGCCACGTCATTGTATTCCTCGGGGTCTTGCGCAAGCGCTTGGCACTGGGGGACAGCAGCAGGAGAGGGTGCGATCCAGCTGGATTTAAGTATTAAATTTAGGTGATGCTCAGCTATGATTCGTAGATGTGGGGTTTCTTCTCCAACTGTGCATCCTCGTTTTGCCTGGATCTGCCTGCAAAAATCCCTACTGAACCCGTGATGAGTCTCGGCTGCTTTCCTGAAGAAATTATCACTCATGCTCTGTGTGTGTCCATGTAAGCCAGTGTATAAATTCCCCCCTCTCTATGCCTTTTAGACCTGTTGGCCATATTAATATCAGTACGGAGCTAAAGGTTTCAAAGTAATTAAATTCCTACAGTATTGATGTAACCGGGTGAAGGTGAGGGGACGGTATTTCTATCTCAGGGAGGTCTGGGTGAGCTCCACACCAGCGTAACCTTTGGAGCCTCCCTGCCAGAGAGAGACATTAATGCTGCCCAAAAACCGAGCAGAAACGTCACCACCGAGCCGGATCCTGCTGGCGAATGGAAAACCCATTTTTCAGGTTGTGCTTTAGAGTTAGCGAGACTTTGCTCAAAAGGGCAAGCTATGAACCACTGGCAACCGTGTTTCCTCCATCCCAGGACTCATGAATAGCTGCTGGCTCAGATAGCACCCAAACCCCACAGTTATCACATCCTGGGGAAGCTTTCACCCAACTTCAACTCACCTTCAGTGCAACCATCCCCAAGGATGGCGTGGGAAGGCATGGTGTGCCATGACCCTGTTGGGCATCCTACGGCCGTGAATACAAGTAGGGGACCCCCTCCATCCTCCCTTCCCAGTAATCCTCTTCCAGTGGGACCAGTAGCGGGATGGTCATGCGATGCTCGTGCCCAAGCAGTGCCAGAGCCCGGGCTGCGAGGAGCGAGCCGTCAGCTCCTCCTGGCTCATAAATCACCGTCTGTCCGTGGCTCGGTGTTATCATTCATCTTTGAGTCCACACAAATCAATGCGGTTGATGGCTGCCGTCTGCGAAACACCGCTTTTTGCTGGATAACGTGGCATTAGGAGCTGGAGGGAGAGGCCATTTTTAAAAGCTGCCAGTAAAGTGTTTTACAGGACGGCCGGTAATTTATTTTAAAATAAATAAGTTCAGTGGAGGAATGACAGGAGGAAAGTGAACATGCGCGTTCCCAGCTTTCGCTGAATTGAGTTATTTTGCTGAACAATAATTGTTGGTTTCTCCTTCGAACTTTCTTTTTGTGGCATTATGAGCATTTCTGCACGATTACAACAGGTACCATGCAGGGATGGGGTGAGCCTCCAAGACTTGCTGGGATTTAAATCTTGGGTGGTGAGTCCTCAATGCATGCAGCTTCCCCAAATGGAAGATGAGGGTTTACATGGTGATTAGGCAAAGGGCAGGGACTCTTGGCCAGAGCTGGCTGGAGTGGAAGAGCCAAAGCATCTGCCAAAGTAAAAAGAAGGCATGGCTCAGCATTTGGCTCACCCAAGTCCCCCATGGTAGGACCAAAAGCATCTGTAGTTTTGCAGGATGAGTTTGGGGACTTGCTGGAGTCAATGGAAGAACTTGCAGCCTGTTTCTGATATATTTTATGTGGGATCCAGCTTGGCCACCACCAAAGGATGCCTACAGTTTAAACCATCTCCTGCACCCAGTGCTTGGTCTCTCTGGGAAGGATCAGGGCTGGTTTCTTGGCCTTGTAAGGTCGCTGTGAAGCATTACAGGATATATGGGGGTGGTCTCAGGGTGAGCAGCCAGAGCTACCCAGTCCCATCACATTCACCAAGGGATCTGAGTGAAGGCATGTTGCACCCTCGAGGTCTTGCTTTTGCTCCAGGTGCTGCCCAAAGGCCATGCCTGAAACAGCTGTGAGAGCTGAGAGCCCTCCAAAGTCCAAGTAACTTCAGTGGGGCCAAGGTTTTGGACAGAAATGTCAATGCCCAACTGCATTGCTGCCCAAAACTTTGCAGCATCACTTGGGCAAGGTGACACTGCGGGCTCTGTGTTTCCCACATCCCTCACGCCATGCCCCAGCACTGGTGCACATCAACGCTCAGCTTGGCTCCGTGTTGAGTGGACCCCGGTCGAACCAGCCCAGCCTGGGGGAAGCTGCAAAGCCACATTCAGGTCATGCGTCTCCTGACCTGGTAATCCCTCCTGGAGTCGGCAGACCTGGGTGGAGGCCAGCTGGGCACCTATTTCTGGAATTTGTCCCATATTTAACCTGACCACAACCAGTGCCATTGACTCCAAAGCATGTGGCTGGGGGGTTAGACACCCCCTTCTCCTCCTCCTCTTTCCCAGTGGAAAGAGTTACAGATGCAGAGGAAAATTATTTCCATTTCAGATGCAATTTCTGCAGGTTGCCTAACACTGCCCACTCATGTCCACGCTGGTCTTCCTATTCATTTGCCCAGGTTGATAGGGACTGCCAAAATCTACCAGGGGAGCTGGTGTCTCTTGTTTGATGAATAGATGCAAGTGGAGAAAATAGGTATATTTTCCAGCTTTTATCAGACCACCAAAGCATTTCCCAGAAGAGGCACCCCTGGCCTCCATTAGCTCATCCCTAAGTACGGTCCTCCAAGCTTATAAATTCTTCTAATGCAGAATCTCTGGGGATGAGGGATGAAATATGGCCCTGGCTGTTACAAAAAGGGAGGCATTAAAATCTGTTGCTCACAGGGAATATTGAATCTCAAGTGCTGGAAGAGCAGCTCAGACAAATCTCCATCGGGAAGGCTTTCTGCTCAGGCCAGGATAACCAAGCGGGTGACTTGGTCCCATTGACTGTATCTTCAGGATAACAACCACTTGGCTCCGGTGGAAGTGAGCCTTGAGGTGAGGAGTCCTCTCCTTGTTCACAGGTTTGGTTTGCTTTTACGAGGTTAAAAACAGCTCAGTAAATGCTTGAGAGCCATGTAATTCCCAGCAACCCCAAATCTACCTGTCAGAAAGTGATAAAACCATCCTCTGTGCACACCAGTTGTTAGAAAGCTTTTCAGCTGGAGTAGTCCAAGTGTTTTGCCAGGGAAATCACAGCCATTATCTCCATTTTATAGAATAAGAAATTGGAGCACTGGGAGGGGATGTGGCCGAGGTCACGGGCGAGCTGATGGCAGAGCCAGGAATGAGCACGCAGCAGATAAGGTGAACAAGATGGTTAAGGGCTCCCAACCCTTTCCAGAGATGGACGGAGCCAGTGAGCTGAAAACTCAAAGCTCTCCAGAAGCTGTGGCTGCTTTCAGCCCAGAAAGCAAACATCTTGCTGGGTATAACCATGTCAAATCTGGTCGCTTGAGAAAAGATGTTGTGGGGTGACAATGTGCTAAAATAATGATGTGGGAATCAACCTGGATTTGGGTGAAAACATGGAGCAATGCTAGGAAATGTGTCCGGCTCACTAGGCATGGTTCTCTCTTGTTAGTACACACCTTTGCCACTCCTTGGATTTGCAATTTGTAGGGCAAAGCAAGGAGAGCAAGAAATCCCATGATAAACCTTTCTTTCACCTTCCCCCTGGCAAATGCAGCTCAGTCTGTCCCAGATGTGGGAAGAGATGGATCCAGGGGGCTGAGAGGGGCAGGTTTTGCAGAAGTGCACAGCAGAGGACATTCCTGAAGAGGCAGCTGAGCAAACAGAGGTGTTGATGGATCATTCCTGATTCTGGGTTTATGAAACGCAATGGATATGGTAGTGCACTTTGGAATGATCCTCATCTCTGGTGTCTGCAGAAAGGTGCACTGCTTTGGCAGGAAGAAACAAGGTGCAACGTGGTATGGCTCATCCCCAGAGCTTAGTCATGGAGTTAAAGGGTGGTGTCATCAGCACACAAAAAGAAAACTCCCTGCTCTGAGTTTCATCCCAGCATGATGACAGGAGCAGATTGAACTGGCTTTGCCTCCCCAAAGGTGTTGAGTTTCCAGAAATCCCATTTACTGCCCTTCTCTGGGCCCTGGAGAAGGAAGAAGACATTGAGTGCACATAAAACATTGCAGTAGCAAACCTTGTAGGAGAGAGCTGAGACCCCAGTTGCAATCGAGGCTCATTGTGCAAGGTGCTGTGCAGACACGGGACCAAGGAGGAGCTGATCATTAAAGGGAGATTCGTTATACCCAGCTTCACAGCCCCTAACAAGTCTTTAACCTGAGCTGAACGTGCAACAGCCCAAATCTCTTCCATGTCTTCAAAAATCATGAAGCTGAGGGTGTCCCAAATCCCAGACACCCTCTGCTCAGCTGGTCTGGTGCCATGAGGTGCTGCGGCTGGTTTGAAGCACTGCAGAACTGGTTCATGTGTGACCGGCCAGGCAGCTCCTGCCTCTCTGGGTGGATAAAGGGGTGACTTTTCTTTGCCATCCCCCTCAGTCGACTCTACTCACTCTAATCCATTGCAATGACGCCAAGTAATGCGCATTTTGCTGGGAGGAAGCACAATGTGCAACGCTTCGCTACCCAAGCTCCAAAATCCCAGGGTGAAATCATGATTCCCTGGATGGGACAGCTTCATCAGTCATGGTGGATTTTGCTCAGGTCCCAAGACCTCCTGGGGGAATAAAGCTGTCCTGGCTGGTGGCACTTTGGGTACGCATCCCTAGAAAGGGGTCTGACCCTTTTAGATGCTGAAGCCAAGTGTGCAAATGCTTTGGTGCCCACACATCTGAAGCCCAAAGCCACCAAAGTCTTTTCCTTCCCCCCATCCTTCTGTCTTATTTTTAGCTCACCAGACAGTGACTTCAAATGAAAATCTCTTTGCAAAAAGAAAGGCAAGCCTGGCTCATCCTGGCAGAGGTTGTTTCGAGGTGGATTTGCTGTGCGTGGGTATAAGCAGCCACCAGCCGCCGTGAATCACAGGGTTGCAAATGCTGAGTAAAGTTCCACTCCCCAGAGCTGAGCACTGTGATTCAGGGAGCAGGAGTGTGCACGAGGCCATGCCTGCCCCAGAGATTTTGGGGCTTACAATCTATTCCCTACAACCAAACCCTAGGTTTGGGTGAGATCTTCCAACTCGGTGAGCATTAATCCCATCACATCCCAACCAAGCAGGGTTGGGCAGCGACCTCTGGCATGGTCCAGCTGCTGAGGTCTCCAAGGACCAGGCACCTAATTCCCACTGAGACGGGCTGGGGCCAGGGGAAGCCTTGGGGAACTGAATGCTGAAATCCCAGGAGGAACAAGGAACTGGGCCTGGAGGATCATTTCACAGGCTTGAGGATGTCAAAGAAAGAAGAAAAAGTAAGAAGGAGAGGAGAGGAGAGGAGAGGAGAGGAGAGGAGAGGAGAGGAGAGGAGAGGAGAGGAGAGGAGAGGAGAGGAGAGGAGAGGAGAGGAGAGGAAGAGGAAAGAAAGGAAAGGAAAGGAAAGGAAAGGAAAAGGAAAGGAAAGGAAAGGAAAGGAAAGGAAAAGGAAAGGAAAGGAAAGGAAAGGAAAGGAAAGGAAAGGAAAGGAAAGGAAAGGAAAGGAAAGGAAAGGAAAGGAAAGGAAAAGGAAAGGAAAAGGAAAGGAAAGGAAAGGAAAGAGAAAGGAAAGGAAAAGGAAAGGAAAGGAAAGGAAAGGAAAGGAAAGGAAAGGAAAGGAAAGGAAAGGAAAGGAAAGGAAAGGAAAGGAAAGGAAAGAAAGAGGAAAGGAAAGGAAAGGAAAGGAAAGGAAAGGAAAGGAAAGGAAAGGAGGAAAAAGGAAGAGGAATACTTCCTTTAATGCTAGTAAATTGAATGCCCCAAGGGAAAAAATACCCATGAGTTCCCTCCCCAATGTTTGTTTTTGAAAATATTGTTGCTAAACATGAACCATGGGCCAATCCCAACTGGGCGTAAATTGGCCCTGCCCCAGACACTTCAAAGGAGCCAGGCTGCCTTACACCACCAACACATTTGGCCCAAGGAAGACTTTTTTTTTGGCAGTTGGAGCTTCCAGCCATGCCAAGGCTCAGCTCGCCCTGGCCCAAGCGTGGTGCTCTGATGAAAGCTCCCCTCGTTTGGCTGCACAGCCCAGCACCATCCCAGGCGTGAGCATTGGACGAGCTGGCAAACATGCCAGCACTCAGGCTGGGCTTACTTAACTCCTAGCATGTGGCAGACTGAGCGTTTCATTTATGGAAATTAATAAATAAATTATCCAGAAGCCAGAACAATATCACAGATCCAAAATGTGCCACGGATGGGTGCAAGGGAGACCACGATTTGTTTTGGGTGTGCAGGGGGGAAAATCAAGCATTCCTGTGTGTCTGTGTGTGCACGAGGATTGGCTCTTGGCTTAATAAAACCAGGAGAAATCCTTCTTTTGGCTCTAACACCAGCCTAAAAGCTCCTTGTGTGTGTTGAAGAATAAAATGTTTTAAGTTGTGGGATTATGGAGGGAATTTACCTTTTATTTCCATAGCCATTCTCATCGCTGCTCGTCCCAGCTCGTGTAAATCAGAGCCCCTACAACAAGTTGGGACTTATCTAGGCAGGCTTTTTACCACTGCCGAAACTCAGCAGGAAAAGGCGATCGAATGGGAAACGTGGTGGTGTGGCGTGACCCCCTTTTGCCCACCACTACGGGGTTTGGGGTGGTTTCTTCCCAGATCCCATTTGGACCAAGCAGCTTTGCACCTTGGCCATGTGAAGGGAAATAAAATGCTTGCATGGGACCAGAGCACACATCCCCCAAAATTTTAAAAAAAGGGAGATAAAACAAAAGAACAAAGCGGCAATTAAATCATGCTGTAACGAAGTCTTCCCTCTCTTCTTTGGGCTAGCTTTGGTGGCAAATCACAGGGCGAAGCAGGCAGGAGGGATTTGCCCCCAGACCCATCCCTCCCATTTCCCACCTGTCCCCAATCTCCCCAGGGAGCAATTTTCAAAGGAACCTGCCCTAATTTCATGCCCAGTGGGACTGGAGGCAAGGGAGATGACATCTTTCTGCCTTACATCTAAGCAATTTAGGGGCCAAAGAGTTAATTCCTTCTTGGCTTGGGCACTTTTGAAGCTCCTGAGATGAACAGGCACTTCTGAAACTGTTCCCCTGGTGATTTTCCAAGCCTTTGGAAATGGCATCCCTGGGTTTGAAGTCCCTTGGCCATTTGCTGCCATTTTTCTCCCTACTGACTCGGAAAGTTTTGCTCTAACGATGGAAATAAATAAGACAAAAATGTTCAAGAGAAGGGGAAAAAACCACAGATTTGGGGGAGGGGAGAAAGGTCTGGGAGGAGAATATTTCCAGAGGCAGCAAGTCATGGGAAAAATCCGTTGTTTGACTGGAAAACAGATTTTTAACCATGCGAGACACGGCAGAGTGGGAAGGTTTCTTCAGCTTGGCCAACCGAAGGAATATTTAGTCATGGGTGTGTGTGAGTGGGGTTTTTTTTAAGCTTTTGTTAATCAGTTCACATAACCACAGCTGATCCCGTTACCCCCCTCCGTTCGCATCCGGCTGAATGTCTCCAGCCGCTCCCAGAGCATTGTCATCCTTTCAACCATCTCTCCATCCCTCCTTCCTCTCTCTGCTGCTTCCAACCCTGCCACCCCCACTTTTCCAGCTCTCCCCCTCCGCCCTTTTTTTTCCCAAAACCAATCCTCTTGACTGCAATATTTTCTTAATAATATGGGGTCATCTCCAGCCATCAATTTTTAAGCATAACCCCAGTCTGGGTCAAGAGGGAACTTCGTTTAAACCCAGTAAAAGTACCATTTTCCTACCAAGAGAACTATTTCATAGAAACGTGAGTCATTTTCTCTTCCTGTTGACATGTTTTATTTTGTTGAATTTACGCCTGACAAATTTAGGAGGCAAAGAATGAGCCTGAACATCTCGTAAGGGCAGCGATTTTTCATAAAGGGCTGTTGAGAGAGGGAGGCATTTAAGGCAAAATAAATCTCTCCTTGCACAGGGAACCACACAGGACGGGGAGGGGGGGAACCAACAACCCTATAAGGTGGCAAATTGTAAAGTTGTTGTTCTTTAAAAAGCCGTCAACAGTCCCCAAGCTCGAGCTGTTGTTTAGGAAATCAGTTTTTTTGGCAGCTGGGCAAGAAGAAAGGGGAAAAAGAACAACAACAAAAAGTCAAGTGAAATCTTCCCACCAAGAAATAATTTATCCAAGATTTCATCTGCAGGCACATCCAAAAGCAATTACAGGAGCCTCATTACCATTATTTATTGAACCACCCCCTCTAGCTAGAGGAAAAGTAAAATACATAACTAAAATGAGAGGAAAAGGCCTCTTATAAAAATAGTTAAAAGTCCATAAAGGCTGCTGGATGATGTAAAGGAAAACCAACAAAGAAACCACGGTGGAAAGCTGATGAAATCCGCGTGTGGTGACTTGGAGGCAGGGGGAAACCAAGAGGGTCAAGCCCAGTTGCATGTCCAGGAGGTCCTGGATGGATTCAGATGCCTTCAGACCTCCTCCTCCTCGCAGGGAGCAGGAGGAAGGCTCGGTTCCGCTTGTGCAGTGCCTAGCTTCTCAGTTCACAGACAAGAAAGACAAAATGTCCTGGAAACATGATATACAACCTGGGAAATACACTGAGAAAATATTCCAGAGAATAGATACTGGATGTTGTCGTAGGTCCAGGACGTTGCTGTCCCCTTCCCCTGACTGTGCACATGTTGGAGGTGATGGGGAACATCAGTAGTGTCCAGGGTCCACATTCGCACGTGGCGCACGCTGTGGTGGATGGACGGATGGGTGGATGGACCGGCAGTCCGAAGTGGGCCTTCCCTTTCTCTTCATTTCCATTGATAATTTTCTTTAGAGACTCTTGGGTCTGTAAAGAGCACCCAAGATTAAAAAAAAAAAAAAAAAGAAACCCAACTTTGCATTGAAGAGGAATTAAATATTTTGAATTAAAATTAAAATTTATGCCAAAACTATCATCTGGGGATGAAGCCCCTGAGTGTGATGACCCAGTTCATTGCAAATAAAGACGTGCATTTATTTCCATGTTGCATATTGCCTCAACACTGGTCCCTGCAACCCAGGGAGGCTGGGGGAAACCTTCCCAGGGCCTTCAGCATCATGGGGGCTGCGAAATCAGCCCTCTGGTCCTGCCTCATGTCTCCTCTCTCTTGGTGACCTTCTTTCTGGCGATCCTGGGAATGACAGGCCTCCACAGGTGGCCACCTATGAAGCTGCAGAGAGGACCAGGTCTTCCAGAAGAAGCAGTATTTCTTGCCCCACGTGTCCTGCTGTGGGAAAGGGAACCCTTTCTGCTGTGTCTCCCCTCCCCATGCCTCCTTCCCAGCTCCTGCTTCCAGCACACCTGCACCTCGAGAAGGAAAACGGGGGTTTCCCAAAGAGAGCAAAACTCCCCAGCACCTTTGAAGTCATTCTTATAATGGATTTATTTGTACAACAGACCTTGTGATCTTGAACCCATTTGGTCCCCCCCTCCTGTACGTTGTCCTCCTCTGGGTCCTTCCCTCGTACCCAGCATTTGAGGCACGGGCCAGTGGTCTCTGGAGCAGGAGACTGCAACCTCAACTGGAGTCTCCTGTGCCTGGGAAAGGAAATAAAGTCTCATTCTTCGCTGGGACAGCTCCAGCTTGGTGCAGACGATGCATTTGAATAGTGCAGTGGGGACATCAGGAGAAGAGGAGAAAGGCCAGAAACACAACGGGAGCATGAAGAGACGGGCAGTGGGCGCGACGCACCCATCTCCAAGGGACACTGCAACCATCGCTGCCTCCATCTGAAGATGGGATGCACCCAGACATCATCTCTACACCCCCAAAAAAATTCCTCCAGAGAGCGACAGAGACAACTGCGTGTTGCAGAGGTGACAAACTCAACGTGGCTTCCTGAGCCCAGACAGGCACCAGCCCTGCCAGGCCAGAGTCACACCAGGGTTGAAAGGGATGTCACCGAATTTTGATATTACAAAAAATACCCGACAGCCAGGAGAGAGAGAAAAAAATTCTGTGAGAATGGGAGAAGAGACATTGTGCTTTTTTTCCTTTTCAACAATAAAAAACTATTGGTTTCTTTCACATTTTTTGTTTTGGGGGGGGCAGGGAGGAGCGGTGCGTGTTGCTTGGGGCAAAATAAGGGGAATCGGGGCCGTAGGAGCACTGCGCGGGGCGGGGCGGAGAATGCGCAGCCTCTGCCCGGGAGGGGCTCCCGTACGCGCAGCTCCGCCACCGCGCTGCTCCCGGAGCGGGGAGCAGAACTTGCGCGGCTTTTGCGCCCGGCGCCCCCTCCCCCCCCCCCCCCCCCAAATCCAAAAAGCAGATTTTTCGGGGAAAAAAAAAATCAGGCGCGGAGGGATGCTCGGGGGCGGGGGTGCTCGGCGCTGCAGGTGCCGGGGGCAGAGCCCCCCCGCGCCGGCTGAGCCTGGAAGCGCTCATCGCATTAGTCATAGGTCACCGGGAAGGCTCCGAGTTAGGACATGCACAGATCATCATGGAAATCTCTCCCCATTCCCACGGGAGTGAGCTGGCACCGCACCACCCGCGCAGGGTTGCTTTCCTGCCTTATTATTATTATTATCTTTCTTTTTTTTTTTTTTTTCCTCCTAGGACAGCCTCAAGTAGATCCATAATTCCGCCCCCCCACCCCGCCCTCGAAAATAGCCCGTCGATGGGTTTTAAAAGCACCCTCCCGCCTGGGGAGGTGGAAGGAAAGACCTGAGCACTTAGAGGGAAAAGAAAATAAAGCCCGAAGAAACGATTTCCTCCCTTAAATAAATCATTACCAGTTCAAAGACCGGCGCTGCGGTTTCGTGGCTGATAATGATCGAATTTTTTTTCTATCGGTGCTTTGCTTTCCTAAATTAATAGGTATTTAAATTAGGGGGAAAAAAATGGACTGGGTAGGAAGGTGTGCGTTCACATATTTCCAAGGTTGGATGCTAAACTGAAATTCCCGAAAGAGCACATATAAATACACCCTGGCAAAATATACGATAAAATAAAAATAACGATTTTTATTTAAGAGTTGGTGCATTTTGTGTCCTTCCAGAAAACCACAATTTTAAGCCTCCAGGACCTTTTCAAGAACCTATTTTTGCTCTTTTTAAAACAGACTTTCTTATTTTCGATGGTTTTCCCTTCAGTACTCGCAATGTTTGTCCATCAGGTAACTTATCTATAAGTTTAAAAGGCAGGTTATCGGAAGGGAAAAGGGAGAAACCTGACAAAAATCGGGTATTTTAGGGCTTGTTCACTTTTTTAATATTATCTTCGAGAAAGTTATTTAACTAGTTTATTTTTTTTTTTTTAATATAAAGCCTGCAGAAACGACCTGCACAGAGCACCAGGTGAAAACAGCCTCCAGGACACTGCGTGGTCGACATCGGAGGGTGATGGTTTCCCATTTTTGCTCATTTTCACGGATTTTCGTGCAATTCCTGAGCCCAAAGTGGCGTCAAACGCTGGTCCCAGGGCGGGTGTTTTTTTTCGGAGCATCAGTTCCCCACGATATTCCGCATTGTGTCCCACAGCTCAGAAAACAACCGATTTGGATTATTTTAAAAAGAGAGGAGAGAGGGAAGAAGAAGAAAAAAACCGCTAAATTAACAACTCAGTTTAAAAATTGGAAGGAAAACCTTGGGAGGGAGTTGCGGCGCGCGGAGGTGACCGGAGCGGTCCCACAGAGCTCCCTGGCTTTGGGGGATGCTGTGAGAGAAGGTGCGGAGAAATGGGGGTGGGGGGGGATTTGGGGAGCCCAAAAGCACAAAAAGCATGGAAAAAAAATCAGGCCTTTGCAGGGGAAAAAAGTCTCGAAAAAAAAAATCCCAACCAAAGCGGAGAAAAACCGGAATAAAATGAAGCGGGGAAGGTGCGTCGCGGTGCCTCCCCGTAACTCATCGCCTCTGGTCGGGTGGGAGGCGGATTTTGCCGGGTGTAAGCCCAGACACATAATTATTTTAATTTTTTTTCTTTTTTTTCGGTGGGGAGAGCCGGGAGGGGGGAACAGCGAGAATTGTTGCTCAAGTCATCTGGGAATGCCCGGCCCAGTGTAATTATTCTCCGACAGTCACTGTTTTTATTTCTTTGGGCATTTCAGAGTGTCTGGGTTTCAGTGTCGGTTTAAAAGCATCGCCCGGAGCATCTTTTCCATTAATTAATGTGCAAAATCTATGCCAGACATCCACTCCCCCCTCCCCGTACCCCAAGTCCATTAGCACACCATCATGCTCAATTAACATGTTCATCGCACTTAATTAGAGCCGGGAGGGTCTGCTTTGCCTCCTGCCAACTCCCCCAAATCCCGGGGTTCCCCCATGACACCTCTCAGCCTGCAGCGCCCCTCAAACCCCACGGCAAGGAGAGGCCAGCGTTGCCTGTCTGACCCAACCCTCTGCAGCCACATCTGGGTGATCATCCCATCACGCATCTATACGGGCCACGCGTGTTTATGCACACGTGCGTTTGCATGTGCAAATTTACATGCATGCATATCCATGGACACATGTTGCATGCGGATGTGCTGCAGAGGTCGTACGAGCATGTGTAGGTCTTTGGGTGGGTGGGTGGATGGATGGATGGATGGATGGATGGATGGGTGGATGGATGGATGGATATGCAGATGGACAGGAGGACGGACACAGAGACACATGTTCCTGTGGGGTGACTGCTCAAAAAAAAAAAAAGAAGATTTGGGTTCAGGCTGTGTCTGGGCTGGGAGTGGAGGTTGCCGCCGTGCAGCTCCGTGTCACAGCCCTGCACCAGGAGGGAGTGGGAGCGCGTGTCCTGGTGATCGCTCCATCCCAGACTGTCCCCTTGGACAAGAGACAACGGTCTGTCCCTGGAGGTGACACCTTTCCTCTCCTGGTGTCAGCTGGGATTTCATCCAGGTCGAGGGCAGACAGACAGGGAGAGGGGAAATGCATTTTTCGTGGGAAGCGCACAGGTAGATGCAGCTGGAGTGGGCTGGAGTAGCTTTTTTAGGGTGATCTCTCCGTTCTGGTGTCCCAAAGAAAATGGACCAACCAAGATGGCACAGGCAGAAGATGCCACTGAGGGCTGGCATGAGGAGGTGGCCAAGAGGACAAGAAAAAGGGGGGTTTGGGAAGGTCCCTGCATCCCAGCAGTCCTGGATCAGCTGTGACGGACCCGTACTCCACATAACGCAAGGCCAAGGGGAGGATGGAGGACACATGCCCCCTGGCACAGAAGAGGCCAGATGTGGCCAGGCCCTGGCTACCAGCTGCTCCCATTGTGTTCGGGAGGGGTGGAGATGTCCCCATTGTTCTTCTCGGGCACAGGAGGGGACCTCGGTTTCTCTGACCCGCAGTGGCCGCTGGCACTTCTCCATTGTCTGGGGACCACGAGCAACTCCCCGTTGCCCCTCATGGGGGGCAGCAGGGACGGCTTCATTGTCCCAGGAGGACTGGGCGGGGTGCTGAGACTTGAGCAAATTTGGGCCTAAAGAGGACTGTCTGTCCCAGATTTGGGGTTGGGGCAGAAAGGGAAGAGAGGAGAGCTCTCTCTGGGGACTGTTAACTCTGAAGCCTACAGCCCACCCCTGAGGGCTGGGAGAAACCCAGACGGAGGGGACAGGGCAGCAGAGTGTGCAGCAATGAGAAATCTTGGAGCTGCAGTTCATACTCATCCTCATCCAGGTGGAGAAGGCAAAAAATCTGGGAACTGGAAGAGGTTCCCAGGAGCAGGACACGTCTTGTGAGGCACAAGGTGCCACAGCAGGGGCTCAGGTTTGTGGCTCTGGGGGCCAACGCGTGGGATGCACTGAGCACCCCACTGGCACCCAGGGGTGAAACTTTCCCCTCGGCTCCGTAATGACCCCTCTGCAGCCCCGGGACTTCCCAGTTCACTCTGCAGATCCCCGGACCAAATTTGGCTCAGTATGGGTAAATGGTGAAATCTGTCGCTAGGAAGCAGAGGACAAGGAACGCCAAAAGCAGCCACTGTTGGGAAGAGAAGAACAGTTGCAATTATCTGAAGTTGGAGTTTTGCCAGTAAATTTTTCCTCTTGTTTCTCTTGGCTTCACTCGATCTGAATTGCCTTTGGAAAAAAAAAAAAAAAAAAGATTGGAATCACAGTTCGTTCTTTTTCTTTTCTTTTCTTTCTTTTCTTTTCTTTTCTTTTCTTTTCTTTTCTTTTCTTTTCTTTTCTTTTCTTTTCTTTTCTTTTCTTTTCTTTTCTTTTCTTTTCTTTTCTTTTCTTCTCTTCTCTTCTCTTCTCTTCTCTTTCTCTTCTCTTCTCTTCTTCTCTTCTCTTCTCTTCTCTTCTCTTCCCTTCCCTTCCCTTCCTTCCTTCCCTTCCCTTCCCTTCCCTTCCCTTTTTCCTTCCCTTCCCTTCCCTTTTCTTCCTTCCCTTCCCTTCCCTTCCCTTCCCTTCCCTTCCCTTCCCTTCCCTTCCCTTCCCTTCCTTCCCTTCCCTTCCCTTCTCCCTTCCCTTCCCTTCCTTCCCTTCCTTCCTTCCTTCCCTTCCCTTCCCTTCCTTCCCTTCCCTTCCCTTCCCTTCCCTTCCCTTCCCTTCCCTTCCCTTCCCCTTCCCTTCCCTTCCCTTCCCCTTCCTTCCTCTTCCTTCCCTTCCCTTCCTTCCCTTCCCTTCCCTTCCCTTCCCTTCCCCTTCCCTTCCCTTCCCTTCTCTCTCACACTCACTCCCATTTTCTCCCATTTCTGACTTTTTCTGTCTCCCTTCTTTCCTTTTCTTCTCCAAAAAGGCCGCAATGCACCACAGAATTTGCAAGGAGATAATCGCCCTTCTCGCCTTCAGTGGCTTCTGCCTGCCCCAAAAGCTGCCTCAGAGTTCCCAAATTTGCCTAAAAAGCCAAGGTGAGTATCCCCCAAAGTCACAGCACTGCTCCAGCTAATCCAGGGCAGCCAATTAAAGAGAGCTTGATAACTCTTAATTAAATCGCCCAACCATTTATCCATATCTGCATGTAAATATGCGTGTACATATACATAACCACAGGCACAGCCATAAATATATATGTGCATCTTGTGTAGGCATAGATCCTTTTATCCTTAAATCTCTGGCTGTGTATATAGGAGCAGGGAAAGAGGAACAAATCGCCTTTAAACTGCTTAACCTCCCCTTCGTGAAAATTATTCCCCGCCACGGAATGAAGAGCGATCGGGGTGACTTCGGTGCTCCGCTCACCACTAAATGCAGGGGAGATGCAGGATCTGGGTTTTGGGGGGGGGGGGGTTGTACGCCAAAGGGTGTTTGGGGTAGGGAGCCCCTCCCGAGCCGTGCCGGGGGCTCTGCCCACCGCAGGGTGGAGCAGGCAGAAGCGTCCTGGGCTTGAGCACCCCCGCCCTGCTCGGGGCTCCGCGGGGAGCACCCCGAGAGCCCACCCCGGGCTCGGGCCGAGCTCTTCCTTCGCAGTTTATGTGGCAGGGGAGAGGGGCAGATCTGCAGATTCTAACTCCGGGCCAGCAACCCCCCCGCCTCTGCCCCACCGCTTTGCCGTGGGGCGTGGGGTGGGTGCGAAGCGCCGGGGCTGGTGGCCACCGCGGGGGTGGCCGCGGGCCAGCAAAGGCAAGGCAGGAGCCCCCCCACCTCTTTATATCGCTGGTGCCCGGGGACCGCTCCAGCCCCTGGGAAGCCCCTGCCAGCGCCAAATGCGGGTTGGCGGAACAAACCACTTTTACCCTGCAGTTTTCTTCCCTTAACCCAGTCCGGCTGCAGAAAATAATTCGGGCAAAAAAATGAATTCGGGTATTTAACCTCCTAAATCTGCACTCATGGCATAAAACGGGGGTTTTGATATTATTATTATTATTATTATTACTACTATTACTATTACTATTACTATTACTATTACTATTACTATTTACTATCCACCCAGTTTGCATATAAATCGCCCAGCTCTCAAAAGCTCCGATTTTTTTCATTGAAAACCTCAGATTCTCCCCAATCCCGATGCTTTTCCCAGGTGCTTGGCGCACCCCCTGGAGCCTTCGCAGCGTTGCATGAGCAAAAACCTCTTTGCAAGAAGGAGCAGAGCCAGGAGTTTGCAGTAACCTCAAAGCACGTCTGGGGAAAACAGCGCAGAAATATTTAGGTGGGATTTGGAGGGGGGTGGGGTGGGGAAAAAACCAATTTACCGGTAAATATTTGGAGCCGAGGAGACTGATACAGGCCGGTAACCGGTATTTATGTATCTGGGCAGCCAGCAACGCGCAGAGGTCCGCTGCAGGAGCACTTCGGGGGGGTTAAATCCCGGTGCCCACGAGCAGCTCGACAAATGTCCAATTTCGTGAAAAAAGCCCATGATGTGCAGGGCTCCGGGCTGTGCCCTCCGCGCCCCGGATTCGCTGCAAGTCGGGAAAGGAGCTGGCTTTGAGAGAGCTTTGCAGCCTACCAAGGGAAATGTTGCTTGCCCACTATTTAAAAAAAAAAAAAAAGAATTGGAAAAATATCTTTTTGCCCGTTATTTTCCTCTAGGGCTGAAAGGAAAGAGGGGGAGAAAGATGCCAAAGCAATAGCGGGGATGACACTCAGGGGAAAAAACGCTTTCTTCCACAAGACTTACACGCATTTTTTATTTGACCCACCAAGAACAGGTTCTCTCTTTTTTTTTTTTTTTTTTTTAATAGTGAATCTATTGATCTGCATAGGTTAGAAGTGGTTGACAGCCGGGATTTTTCCAAAGGGCGATCATTTCACCCTCAGATCTTCAGGTGCTGTTACCAGAAGTCGTGAGAAGGTGAATGGAGAGAAGAAATGGGAGGAGACTGATCGCCAACGGAAATTTTACTCCTTTTTTTTTTTTTTTTTCCCCGTAAATAGCTCCAGGAGGTCTCCAGCTCCGGAGGTGCATTTACATACAATAACACGGTGTTACGTAAGGTTGATATAAACGTGGGGCAATCGCTGCAGAAGCCACCAAACCACTTTCCCACCGCCAACACCCTCCCCAGAGCCGCCCGCACTTCCCACCGCACGTTCCCTGTAGTCGTGCTGAAATAGGAATTAAATTCCCCATTTCTCTTCCCCCAATCTCTCACTTGGTGAATATTTTGGAGCGATTTAGCCCCAGAATTAAATCCTTGAGAGCGGGTTGTGACTGCTTTGGCTCTCCACTTATCTGCAAGGAGGAACGGGGGATAAATACGGGGGATAAATACGGTCCTAAAGAGTTGAGGAGCCCAAATGTCCCCGTGTGAGTCACCAGGCGTTATTTTCAGGACATAATTACGTATTCGTCATTGGAAAGACACAACTGCCATGGGACTTTCAAAGCGAGCTGCGGGAAGACGAAATAGAAAGCAGGACCCGGGATGTCTGCAATTATTTTGCAGAAAGGTTTGATAAGTGACGCTTTTTGGTTTTTTTTTTTTGTTTGTTTGGTTGGGTTTGGTTTTTTTGTTTTGGGGTGGGGGTTTTTTTGGCTTTTGTTTTAGCAAAAGGAGTAACGTTGAATTAATTGGAAAGTAAATAAAACGTGAGGCATCTCCGAGGGCTTCAGCATCCCGCCCAGGCAGCGCTGGGACCTTTGTCGGGCTCCTTTGGTTTTCGGGGGTAGGGGCCCAGGACCAGGCGGGGGGGGGGAGGTGCTGCAGAAAAGGGCTGCGGGGGAGTGGCCTGGGGGGGGGGGGTCCGTGGTCTGGAGCCGGGACGGGACCTGCGCTCGCTGCACAGAGGCGAGCACGGGTGGGTGGAGGGAGGGCTGGAGGGCTGGACGGAAGGGACGGATGGACGGAGGGATGGAGGGATGGAGGGATGGAGGGATGGAGGGAGGGCTGCAGGACTGCAGGGAGCGAGGGAGGGAATGATGGAGAGAGGGAGGAGGGAGGGAGGAATGCAGGGAGGGAGGGAGGGAGGGATGCAGGGAGGGGATGGAGGGATGGAGGGAGGGGTGCAGGGAGGGGATGGAGGGAGGGAGGGATGCAGGGAGGATGGAGGGAGGGATAGAGGGAGGGATGGAGAGATGGAGGGATGGGTGGAAGGAGGGCTGGAGGGAGGCAGGGACGGAGGGATGGAGGAATGCAGGGAGGGATGGAGGGATGGAGGGAGGGAGGGAGGGAGGGAGTGATGCAGGGAGGGATGCAGGGAGGGATGGAGGGAATGATGGAGAGATGGAGGGCTGGAGGGATGGGTGGAAGGAGGGCTGGAGGGAGGGGAGGGACGGAGGGATGCAGGGAGGGCTGGAGGGATGGGTGGAAGGAGGGCTGGAGGGAGGGAGGGATGGAGGGATGCGTCGCACAGATTCTGCTTGGCTCCCCGTTTTACCTATGCAGCACACTGCGGTCAAGCACTCGAAATAAATTCGTTGTGATTTTTATACAGACTTGCAGCTCATTTGGGGAGAGACCAACCACGCGCGTGGCTGGGAATCTCCTCTCCTTCTCCTGCCTCCAAAGTGCGCTGCAGCTTTATGGAGCGGGGGAAGGAGGGGTGCGAGGAAAGGCCCCCCCCGGGACCCCTCAGTCCGGGGTTGGGGGGCAGCATCCCCCCCGGAGGCCGCGGGGACCCGCACCTCGGCCAGTCCCTGCGTGTCTGCGGGGGTCCCTGTCCCTGCGGGGGTCACCGCGGCCCCGCTCGGGTCTGGCAGCCCCAAGGCAGCGGGGACTGGGGGGGCCGGAGGGGACCCTGGGGGGGGTTGGCGACTCCGGCCGGCATCACCCCAACACCACCCCTGCCCTGGCCGAAATCTGCCTGAATCAAGGCAAACGGGGCTTACACCTAAACGCCAAACCTCTTATGTCCCCAAAAATCAATAGAAAAGAGAAAAAAAATGAAGGTGTTTTCACTCCGTTTACCCCTCCAGCCCCGCCCCATCCCGCGGAGCAGGATGAATCCTCACCCCCAACACACACCGTACAGGAAAAGCCCGACACAATTTCTACAAATTCTTTCCAGATAAACCTCCATATTCTGCAGCACCCAGAGGTCCGCAGGAGCCAATTTTTAGCCATCCCCGGATTTAACTTTTTTTTTCCAGCTCAGCAGACACAAACCCACCCTCGACCCCACCTCCCCGCTCATCTGAAGCTGTCCCCGAGGAAGACTCTGCTTTACGCACTTGCCATTTAATGCCGAAAAGCCCCTGCGTGACAATACAAAAGTCGATTTTTTTTTTTTTGGCTTGCAAAGGCACATCCTCAGGGAGGATGTTTGAGGAGAGGAAAAGCACATAGGAGCTGCGCGGGTCACTCGTGGCATGCCGGAGCCTGAGGAAACCCTTGGAGGACAGGGAGGAAAACCACTTTTTTTTTTGCCAGTAATGGAGCAAAATCCTTTCTTTCATCCCTTTTTAACCGAATGCAGAATGAAAACAATACCTTGCTGGTGCCAGACTTTTGTTGGTGCTTTGGATGCGCTCGGAGCAGCTGAGGGGTGGGAAGGAGAGGGGTGGGAAGGCAGCAGCCCTGCCTGCGTCCTGCCAGGGCTTTTTTTAGCCCATCTTTAACCCCCAAGTCCATATTTGGGGTTTAACCTCGTGGAGAAGTTCATTAGGTTCCTGGCACTAAGGATAGACTCTGAGTATTAAAATGAAATCAGTGTTATTAATTGCCATGGAGGATAAATAGCCGTACCTGAGGTGGAGGCACAGTCCCACTCCTGGGTGAAAATCGAGGTTATTCCCATCCAGAAGGATAAAGATCCTGCAAAAAGCAAAACGGCCCATCCCATGCACAACCCGCACACGTTTTGGGGGGAAAACACAGCGATTTTCAGCCTCTTTCTGCCAAGGTGGAGTCATGTATCGCTTTATTTCCCTAAGTATTTCTCCTCCATTAAAATTCAGCCCAGCAAATAATTTTTGGAACAGGCTGGGATCTCCTAATTTACCAAAAATGTTTGGAAACATCGGGCTTTTTCACACACACACACACCCCCCCCCCCCCCCCCCCCCCCCGTTTTCTTGCTGCTTTGCTTATTGCTTACATATTTTCCCTAGCTAGTGCCTAATAAAGCCCAGTTTTCCCAGGGAGAGTTGCACTTCTGCCATCACGGTGTTGCTTGGCAATGGAGGTTGCATCGCTCTTTACGCTCGGTCTGAACGTGTGGGCATCGGTCGTGCCTGTTTGTCATCTCTATTCCTCTATTTAATACACACTCCATCCCAGTTTGGCAAATGCAGTTCATTTAAGTTCAGCTGCTACCTCTGGAAATTAAACTCTTCAGTGTTTTGCTTTTGAAAATGTGAATAAACTTGGCAAAGAGCTCCCAGTCTTCCCTCTCAATCCCTCCAAGCAGTCCGAGGAATGAAATATTTGGACGTCAAGTGGACCGAGAAGTAAATAGTTTTGGGTGGGAAAAAGGGAGAAACAGCCTTGAACACACAGCTCTCATATAACTGGTTCTGAAGAATATTTGGCAAAAGAAAGAAAGTTTCTTACATGGGCCTGGTGTTAGTCTCCGTCCTTCCAAACGCATCTTGAGTTAATTCGGCACCGGGAAATGAGGGAGAAAATGACCGCGGATGGTTGCAATCCCACGGACAAAAAAAAAAAAAAAAAAAAAAAAGCCAAAAAAAAAAAAAAGCCTCCGTATTTTAGAGCACTTGCAAATAAAGAAATAAAATGACATTTAGGGGGAAAAAATAGAGCCTCATCCAAGTGCAAAGGGCTATAAAGCACCTGAGCGTCCCCCGGCTCCTCTGCCTCTTTCTCTCCCCGAGCATATGAAGGCAAAAATGATGAGAAGCGATAATTACGCTCTCCAGATAGCACTTTGTTGACACCAGCCAGACCAAATGGCCCCCTTTTCTTTTGTCAGTGCTTCAGGCGACCTCCTGTTTTAACTTGAATTGAACTTGGACTTCCGACCAGACAGGGGCCCTAAATTGAGGCAGATATTTTATTTGTCTGTCTCTGAATCGCTGAGTCAAGAAGTACCTATTGCACCGGGCCAGCGTGGAAATAATAACAATAATTAACGGTGGGGAATTGCCAAGAGCTGGGACATTCCGCAGTGGCCGTAAAAAAGAAAAAAAAAAAAAAAAAGCCCTTATTTGCCTCAAAATGTGGTGTCGCCGTGCGAAGAGGCGGCGGGCTAGGGAGGAGGGATGGGAGGGGGAAAAGGGGCTGCGGGGTTTTGGGAGCCCCCCCGACGAGCTGCCACGTCCCCGCCTCGTCACCCCCGTGATGGCTCAGACGAGCGGGACCAGGAGGTGTTATCCCCTTTCCTCTTCTCCTTCTCAACTTTAGCACGGCGTTTTTTGGGGGGAAAGGGATAAAACACGGTGATAAAGCCACGGGGTCGGAGACAGCGAGGTTGGGCTTTGCAAATCCACCTCTGGCCCTGCCTCGGGGCGGCGGGGAGGGATTTCATCTCCATATATGCATGCATGTATGTATTTATTTCCCCTTTCTGCACAGCAAAACGCAGGGAAGCCAAAGCAAAACACACCAAGAACATCCTCAGGATTTACCCCCCCTCCCCTTTGGGGGTGCTGGGAGCGCCTTGTCGGGGGCAGCTGGGGGGGGAGGGGGGCCATCAAACCACCAAGCAAGAAAAAGGCTGAAAAAACGCCTCAGGGTGGACCCGCTCCAAACAGGTTGCAGGAATCTGACAGTTAGGAAGGAGAAAAGCCGGATCGTCTCGGGTCAGGCTCAATTCCCCGCCTGACACCACCCGAGACGGTTTGACCCGGCCCGGGGAGGGGGGCGAGGGGGGAGTAACCCGAGATTGTGTTTCCGTCCTCGATGCATCTTTCCTCTCCCTCTCTCTCTAAAAGCACTTAAATTAAAGATTACGTGAGGGGGGTGTGTGTGTGTGTTTGATTTTTTCTTCTTTATTCCCTGTATAAACATCTCCGATGCAAGGGGTGGGGGGAAGAATTGGTGCTAATCCCAACGGCTGGGACAAATGTAAGTCTTGATATAAAACTGTCCGTGTCCCCTCCCTTTTTGGGTGGTTTTTTTGGTCCCTTTTTGGGTGCAATGCGTCAAGGCAGAGAAGACTGTATTAAATCTTCTTTTCCTGCTCTATTTCGGGCGTTGCTTTTGCAAGAATGCTTGGCCACAGCCTCCAGCCTCCCTGGTTGTATTAATTCAGCAATGAGCTGAACCATGGATGTTAGGATTTATTTTTCTCTCTCGAAAAAGAAAAGCACGCAAAGTTTGGGGAAAAGAAGTCGGTTTTGGCTTTTATTTATCCAAAGCACATTTTGAACAAAGCCTGGGAAAGCTTTCCTTGGATTCCTCCGCAGGAATATGAGATTGAGAGGAATGGTTTCTTCACTAAATTGGTACTCCAGTGGGAAAATTGTATGTTGATCTCAGAGTTTCTCATACCACGGGCTCTAATTTCCCTGAGGGTTCAAAAACTAAAATTCCCCTCATTTATCCACCACCACCACCACCACCCCCCCCAAAAAAAAAAAAAAAAAAAAAAAGAAGAAAGAAAAGCAACTTTTCTTTCCAAATGTAGGTAGGGATTTTTCTGTTGCCGGTGCATCGTGTTTCAGAGGCACTGGCAGCGGCTGGAGCCGGTTTTTCCTCAATAAAACTCATACCTTGGCCATTTTCCTTTGTATGCGAGGTGCCTGGAGGTGGGAAGAAACATAAGTGCCGTTTTCCTCCAGAAAATGGTGTATCGAGGGGGGTTTCTAAATCTTTCGGACAACAGTGAGGGAGGGGAAGGAGGAAAAATAAGGTTAAAAAGAGGAAAATTTAAAAAGGAAAAGAAAAAATGCCCATGTGCCGCAGATTTGTGGTGACCTATTTTCACCTACCCCCTCAGTGAAATAAAGGATTTGCTTTTTTTCTTTATTCTCATCCAGCCTTTTTTTTTTCCCCTCCAGGATATGTGGGTAATAAAAAGGGATTTTATCATAAAATTCCGCAGCTGATGAATTTTATTTTGGGTGAGATTTCCCTGGCCTGGAGAAGCAGCGCTTGACTTTGTGCCACGTTACACGAATGTGCTCCCTGGATGTTTGGCCACAGACACATCCGTATTTTCAGGGCAGCAGTTACCTTCACACTATTGGGCAGAAATCCTTTTTGAGCGTTTGCCTTGAATCTCTGAAAGTCAAATTAGGTTTTTAACAAGCGCAATATATTGACAACCTCAATATTTCCGGCTGCAAACACACGTTTCACCTGCGAAACTGTGTTCAGCCCTAGATTTCCGTGGTTTATTTTTTAAAGGGGAGTGCGGCAATAAAGAAAATGGCTAATTTAAAGGAGAAAAGTGGCCTTAAAACCCAGCAGCTAAACTGTTGGAGATAAGGTAATGAGAAACAAATTGCGGTTTTGCAAAGCAGAAGAGAGCTGGACACCGCAAGATTTTTTTTTTTTTCCCCCAGTGGACTCGGAGATGATCCTGTTTCTCTCTTCCTTTCCAGCAGGAATAAAAATAAAGAAATAAATACACTGAATTTCTCCCAGGGTCTGTCTTCAGGACGGCGGAGAAAGGGAAAGGGAACCAGGCAAACCCATACTTGTCTTCAGAAGAAGAAAATTCAGCTTCTTTCTTCTCGGAGCCCGCTGGTAAACGGAGAGGGAACCGCTCCCTGCAGAAATATCCATATAAAACCTTTCCCGGAGCAATCTGCAAGCCTAGAGCCGGCATGAGGATGAGAAGGAGGAATTTATAAGTCAATATTATTTGATATTGGACAATTTTCCTTCTTCCTTTCCCTAATTTAAAAAAAAATCCTGAAAAATAATCCTGCTGCGGGGATGGTGTGTGAGAGATGCGGACTCTTCCAGCCTTTTTCTATAAATGCACAAGCAGAGGAATATTATACTTTAAAAAGAGCTGGGGGGGAAGCTATAAAAACCCCCTCTAACCTAACGAACGGGTCTCACATCTGCTCTTATTTGTAATTGCTCCTTCCCCTCTTCCTATTTTTTTATTTATGGGTACCACTCTCCTAAGCGGCTCCGCGCTTTGGTAAGTGTGAGCATCCCCGAGCTGCTTGGGGGTCAGTAACGCACTCGCCATCGCGGGGACACCCGCCCTCAAAAGCTGAGAAACGAGAGGAAATGTTAAAAAAAGGATCATTTTTTAAATGAAATCCTGAATTTCGGAGCTGAGGTTTGTTTTGCACATCGACCCTCCTCCTCCCTTCCAGCCACGGACCCTTCCCCAGGAAACCAGCGGTTTAAATGTGATTTTTCTCCTCTGTTACCTCTAGAAAAAGACCTTTTTCTCTTTTTTTTCCCTCTCTTTTTATCTTGGGGTTTTTTTCCCTCTCTTTTCCCCTTGTATTCTTTTCTCTTTGTCGCTTGTTTTCTTCTCTTTTCTCTTGTTTTCACCCCCTCCCCTAATTTTCGGCGTGCAACCCGCACTAACCCACCGATTTACGAAATTCAGCGTTTCATCGAGCCGCTATTTCCCCGGGACACCAAGTGGAAATGCCCTTCCCAAACCTGCCGGTGCAATTTGCCGTTATTTTTAATTTCTCGCGGCGTCTGCCTTCCTCAGGGCTCCTACCTCCACCCCCGGGCGCCTCGACCCCGAGCCCTGCCCGCTGCCCGCGCCGAGCGCGCACCCCCCGTTCCGCCCCTGCGCCCCTTACCATAAATCTTTACATTTTTAACATTTAATCCCCTTCCCACGCCGCGCAGATAGGACATATGCTACAAAATGTTAACTACTTCGTAAAAATTAAAGGGGGGAAAAAAAAAAAAAGACAGAGGGCTGCTGGGGGAGGGAAGGGGATTTTGTGGGGCTCCCCTGGTCCCTTCCCCTCGACGTGGCGGGCACCCGGCTTGAATTTCCGCATCGGCTCTTGCGCGGCTGCTTCCATCGCCCCTCCGAGCCCGGCGGTTTCTGGGACGGGAGGGGCGATTCCCGGACGGACTCACAGCACTTCGTGGAGTGCAGAGGATGCGGGCACGGCTTTTATTATATTTATGTTTATGTTTCTTTAAAAAATTATTTTAAATTTTATTTTTTATCTTTATTGTTATTTTTTTCTTTGGTTTTATGTTTATTTCATTTTATTCCATTTTATTGCATTTTATTCCAATTAATTCCATTTCATTCCATTCCATTTCTTTTTATTTCATATTATTCCATTCCGTTCCATTCCATCTCATTTTTATTCTCTGTATTTCCCCCCACCCCTGCCCACCGCAGCCTTTTTCGATTCCACTTTTACACCCGGGACTTCGCCTTGGAAGGTGCCCCCGAGGCCGCACCCCCGCAGACCACCCCCCCCCCCCCCGCTCGGGGGTCCCTCTTGGGCTCCTTCGCCTTGAACTTGGACTTCGACGGCTCCGCAGGCCGAGCGCGGCTCCCCTCGCGGGGCGCGCCCCCCCCTCCAGGTTTGGGGGGTTTTGCCTTTTCCCAGCTCTTTTTTTTTTTGCTCTTGGGAAGAGTTGGAAGGGGATGGGCTTTGGTTACCCCCAAACCAGCAGCAGCCGGGGCGGGGGGATCCAAGCGGTCACAGGCAACTTGGGGGGGTGTCCTGCGTGGGTGCGCACCCGGGGGGGGGCGACGGGGACAGGCGGGGACCGTCTGGAGGCTCCCCCGGAGGGCTCCGGTCTCCAGAGCCCCCCAGGAAAACTGGGGGGGCAAAAGCAGCGCGGGGGGAGCTCACCTCCCTTCTCATAGCCTAAGGCACTAAATTCTTAAAAAAATACAATTTTTTCTCCCACTTTTTCCTCTATTTCTATTTTTTGGGGTGCTGAAGATCTCTGAGCTCCCCCCCTTAACACCTCCTCCCCCGGGGGTTCCCCGAGGGCTGCGACCCCCCGGTACCCGCCCCCGCCCCAGCCAGCACCCTGCATTTTTCGGTCCTTTTTCCCCAATTCCGTGGCAGCCCGGCCCCGCTTGCTGAACTGATTCCCTTTTTCACAAACCCTCGCAAACCGCCTGGACCAACAACCGCCCCCCCCCCGCCCCGCATCGCCCCTACCCCGCATCGCCGAGCCATCAAACGTCGGTAACGACCCCCCGCGCGGGCTGAGCGGGCGAAAATCAAATTATTTCGGCAGGAAAATTGGGGGGGGGAAGGGGGGGCGTTTGGGCAGAGTTTTTGCTTCATTTTTTCATTTTTGCAGGGGGGGGGAAACACCTCGCGGAGGGAAAAAGGGTCAATGGTTCCCCCAATAAAACCAAAAAGGAGGGGGGTGGTTTTGGCCGCCCCCTCGAAGCGTCCTGGGCCGGTTGTCGGCCGCTTCCCCTTGAAATATCGCGGGTGGGTGCTCGTCCTTGTGCCCCCCCTGTGTCGCTTAGAGCATCCTTCCCCCACGACGAAACACGCGGGGGGGGCAGGGGTGTCCTTCAAGGGGACGCGCCCCCCCCCGCGGTGTTTCGGGGCGCGCCTGGGGACGCGGGGGGGAGGGGGGGACACGGGGGGGGGGCACACGCAGGCGCTTCGCCCCGCCGCAGCCGACACGCGTGGGCAGGGAGCCCCCCCCCCCCCGCACGGCCACGCGCGGCCCTTTGTGCCGCCCCACCCCCACCCCCGAGGGGGCGGGGGGGGTCGCGGGGCGGGGGGGTTGCGCCCCCCCCGACCAATGAGCGCGGCGTCGGGGCGAGGTGGGCGTGGCCGCGGCGGGGCGGGGGGGGCGGGGGGGGCGTGGCCGCGGGGATTTCTTAATGGAGCGGCGGCGGCGGCGGCGGCGGCGCATGCGCGCGCGGCGCCGATATGTTGGGGGGGTCGCGGGGCGGCGGGGGCGCGGCGCCGAGCTTCCCCCGACGGCGGCGGCGGCCGAGGAGGAGGAGGAGGAGGAGGAAGAGGAGGAGGAGGAGGAGGAGGCGGCGGCGGAGGCGGCGGCGGGAGCGGCGCGGCATGACATGACGGCGCCGCTCGGCCTCCCTCCGCGCTGGCCCGACGGCCTCGCCTGCCGCTGCGAGGACCCCCCGCGGGAGAAGAGCCGCATGGAGGGGCTGGGGCACTGCCGGGAGATGATGCCCCACGCGGGACTCGCCGTGCCCGCCGCCCCGCCGCCGCCGCCGCAGGGAGCCGCGTACGCCGAGCTGGCGGCCGCCGAGCCCCCCCGGCAGTGCCCGTCGGGGGCGGCCTCCAGCGCGGCGCTGGGCTACGGGTACCCCTTCGGCGGGGGCTACTACGGCTGCAGGCTGTCCCACTCCCACGGAGTCAACTTGCAGCAGAAACCCTGCGCCTACCACCCCGGGGACAAGTACCCCGAGGCCGGCGGGCCCCTGCCCGGCGAGGAGCTGCCGTCGAGGGCCAAAGAATTCGCCTTTTATCCGGGTTTTCCCAGCTCCTACCAGGCGGTCCCTGGCTATTTGGACGTGTCGGTGGTACCGGGGCTCGGTGGTCACCCGGAACCGAGACACGACGCTTTGCTTCCCATGGAAGGTTACCAACACTGGGCTCTTTCTAATGGCTGGGACGGGCAAGTGTACTGCTCCAAAGAGCAATCGCAGTCCGCACACCTCTGGAAATCACCTTTCCCAGGTAGGCTGCTCCGGGAACAGGCGCGCTCGCCTGCTTCCCAACCGCCAGCTCCCACCGGAGGCGTGGATGTGCGTGTGTGCGGATGAGTGTGCATAGAGATGTATACATATACGGATAGGTACGTGTATGCCTGTATATGTAATTAAAGGGAAAGAAATGGCTCTGGAATGCCTCCTGTGCAAGGCAATGTGTATGAACATGTATGGGAAAGAAGGTGAAGCAATCGTTTCTGAATCAAAATACACGCCGTGAGCTTGCTTGGAAAGTAACTTTGCCGTTTTAATTCTTCCCTTTCTTCTCTCCTCCCTCTTGTTGCCTCACCTAAAGAGCGTCTCTCGGTGCCTTTCTCGTCATTTTCCCCTTCGCTTGCCGCTTCTCTACGTGCAGAAAGCTTAAAAAGGACACCAAAAAAACCCCAAAAACCACCAAAGCCAACCAAACGCCCTTCTCTAGTGGCTCAGTCGAATGAGAAGTGTCGGGGGCTGGGACAGTAAATCATATCACAATTACGCACAATTATAGGAATAGGTGTCAAGTGACAAATGAATCTGTTTGGAGGGGAAGGAGGGAGGCGGGGGGGGGCACCGGCGGGGCTTCCCCGCCAGGTCAGGCAGGCATCGAGCCCGACTGACAGCCGGGAGGGCAAAACCCCTCCTCGGAGCATCTTTTAGCGCAGCAAATCCCCCGCTCCCGTCCCCTCCTGGTCCCACCGGGCCCGGCCGGCTCCGTGCCCCGACGGCAGCGGGGGAGGAAGGTGATGGTGGGTGCTGCCTCCCGGCACCTCGCCCCGGGCTCCTGCCAGCCCCCCGGCCCCAGCCTTGGGTGGGGAAGGACGCAGGAGCCGGGGTGGGGGGGAAATAACCACAGTAGGCGGGGGGGGAACCCTACGGCGCCTTGGGTGAGAGAAGGGACCGGTCGCCTTAGTCCTTTGGGGGGGCAATGGGGGGGCACGGCGGTTTATTTATTTTCCTTCTTCGGGACAAAGAGGGACGAAGGAATGGGCTTTCCCGGGAGATTTTGGGGCGGCGGGGGGGATTTGGCGATGCATTGTTGGCTCATGATGGGCGTGTGGGGTTTTTTTTGGGGGGGTGTCCTCGCATTCAAGCTGTATTTGGGGGAGCTGCCGCCCCCACCACTTCCTCTCCCCATCGCCTGTGGCTCCGGTGAGCCCCCCAAAGGAGATTTCTCCCCCCCGCCTCCACTGGCCTTTGCGGCACCCTCAGCACCCCCCATTTCCCACCCCCGAAGAGCCGATCGCGCCCCCAGCTCCCCCAGGGGCTCCCCAATTAGCTGCTGTCAGCCATAATTGGGGCTGTGCTGCCTGCCGAGCAGAGCTCGCCTCCATCTTCCTGCTCCAGCCGGCCGGCTCACACCTTGGCGGCGAGGAGCTTCGTCGCCCAGGTCGCCCCCCGCCCCTGGCAGGGGGCTGGGGCTGCCCGAAACCTTGGGGGGAGCTTCCCCACCCCCCCCCCAGTACCGCCAGAGCCGGGGTGAAGCTGCTCCCCGCATCCCTGCGGGACCCATTCCCCATAGCCCCTTTGCAAAGCACGGAGCATCTGCCCCTCCTCACCCCCCGCGAAAGTCACTGGGGGGGACACCCGGGGTTATTCTTGCTGGTTTTGCCCCCCTCCCGCCCCCCGAGGGGCTCCTGGGCTCCAGCCGGCGGGAGGGGCTGGGGTGCGGGGATGCACTTGTCTGCACCGGGCTCGGTGTTGGGGGTGCGCATCTGCGGGGATGCCCGGGAGGGTTTGCTGCTGGGCGGGAAAAAAAAAAAAAAAAGGTGGGGGGAGAGAAAAAGGAAGAAGGAACTAGGGGAGAAGCTCTAGATATTGTCCAAAATCCACCCCTTGGGAAGGTCCCTTTGACCATCCACGCACATGAGTCCGCGGGTTGGCTTGATGCTCCTCGTTTATCAGTGTGGACAGTGACGCTAAGAAAAACAGGCTTTCACCACGTGAATTATGAATATTATGTCATTATTACTATTATGATAGTATCATTCCCCTCGCTGGATGCATTTTCTGCCTGTCTTGTCTCCTTTTCCCTCTCTTTCTTGCCCTTTCCCTTCGCTCGCATTCCTCCACTCTTTATCCTCTTTTCTCCCCCTTTCTTTCTCTCCCCGACGTGCAGAAATCTCCACCCCACGCCCCGGGATGCAGTAACCCCCCCTCTTCCCCTCTTCCTTATGTTTGTTTTTTGTTTTGTCTTGTTTTTTTTTTTTAACCCAGACGTGGTCCCCTTACAACCCGAAGTCAGCAGCTACCGGAGGGGACGGAAAAAAAGGGTCCCTTACACCAAAATCCAGCTGAAGGAGTTGGAAAAGGAGTACGCGGCCAGCAAATTCATCACCAAAGAGAAGAGGAGGAGGATTTCGGCCACCACCAACCTGTCCGAGCGGCAAGTGACTATCTGGTTCCAGAACCGGAGGGTCAAGGAGAAGAAGGTGGTGAGCAAATCCAAGACAGCGCATCTCCACGCCACCTGACAGAGGATGACTTTGGAGAGGAAGGGGCCAGGAAAAGGAAGCAAGAAGCGTAAATATTTATCTGGTAGTTTGTATGACGACATCATCGGGACTCTGCTGATTCCAATCCATTATTTAAAAAAAAAAAAAAAATCGACATTCACAAATGCACACGCGCATCCCCCCCAAAACACCGAGCGCATCTTTGATTTATCCCTCTGCCCCGCTCTGACTGTGAAAACCCCGGTTTTGCTCTGAGAAATCCATCGATAAGGTTAAACTGTGTATATTTTTAAAAGGAAATAATAATAAGCTAAGAGTGTAGTTACGTTAAAGGAGAGATGAACTCTGAATGTCACCCTGTAACGCTGTATAGTCCGACCCCCTCGCCAGTCTGTCATATCTCGGGCCATTTCACCCACCGATGTATAGATGTATGGAGAACCTATGGCAAAGTTGCATCAGCTTCGTATTTTCTCGGCACTAGGGACCGAAAATAAGAAATAAGGCTGCTATTGCGGGAAGAAAACCATTGCTCGGTATCACTTAAATATCCCAACCACTGAATTTAGGTCCCAGATGGAAGTGAGTTGCTGTACGAGACTATTTTGGGTATGTTCTCATGAGGGTTTCTATATCTCTGCCATAAAACTGGAATGTCTGTTCTCCGCTGACAAGATGAAAAATGCACAATACTGTCTTTGGGGTTTGTTTCTTTCCCTCTCTAAACGGGCTAAATATCGACAGTGTTCTTTGGATATGTAAAAGCATCCTTTTTTTTTTTTTTTATTAATGTCTTGTATATGTATATAATATTGTGGTGTCCAGATGATATGTACCGACTGCAGATGACATTTCTTAAAAATAAATATCTTTTTTTGTTGTTGTTTTGCCTTGAGGAGAGGCTCTTTGTGCACCTCTTTGTAGCCCTGTGCCTCTCCCATCCCTCCCTCCAGCCGCCGCCTCTCCCCACCGCCGCACATACACCCCGGGCGGGAGCCTCCGCAGAGAAGGGATGGAAAAACAGGGGAAAAATCCGGCAAATTTGGGCCGCAACCGCTCCCCGGAAGATGCGAGGGGCAGATGCGTGTCCCCAAGGAAGTTCCTAGAGGGAGTAGAAAGCGGAGAAAATAAATGGAGCCAACCGAGTGCTTTTTTATTTAATTTGTTGCCTTTTATTTCCTTTTCGCCCCTTATTTTGTCCTTATTTTCCTCCCCTTCCCCCCCCCGCAGCTACCCCGGGTGAAAAGCCTTTCCGCAGCCGCCCCTGGTCTCCTCCAGTCTCCCTCCCGAAGGACGCGTTTCGCCAAACCTGTTTGACTCCAGCTCCGGCCCCAGATCCAAATCTCCCAAACCTACCCTCGCCCCGCCGAGCAGCTCCGCTCCGCGGCCGCGCAACTTCCGCGGCCCCGAGCCGGCCGGGCAGCTCGGGAAGAAATACGAGAGAGGAAATTGTTTCCATAGGCGGATTACAATCTGCCTTAATATCTGCTAGATTTAATCACCTCGTTAAATGATCAGAAGGGGAGGGGAAGGGGGGAGAAAAGGCTTTTAAAGGGATGTAAGCTAAAACAATGTTATTGCGGGTTAAATTTGCATTGAGTCTGTGCATATATTTATGTGAGGGGGCAGACAGAGCAGGCGCAAGCTATATAAAGCCATATGCAAAAAAGATCGGCGCTGGTGTCCGCAGAAACGCGCGCGTAGATACACCAGGTGTTCAAGCTGACATGCATAAGTGCGTGGCTATATAATATATATACGCATTTATGCAAAGGTATATAATGGCATGTGCATATAACCGTGTATGTCCGTTCCCTTGTATCATCCGGGCGTCGGTGTATATATATTTTATATATATACACGTTACATGTATGTGTGCGGGGCTTGGCGGTGTGCGTGTAATGTATATATGTCTGGGCGTTGAGGTGATCTGCGTATCTCTGTATATGGGTCTGTCACATATAATATACCGCATGGAACAACGTAGTTGTGCTGTATATGTAAATTTATATACGTATGCAAGTGGACCCCTCTACATTATTATGTGAAATGGTGGGTAGATAAGGCGCGTGTTATATATATAAATTTATATAGACACACACAAGTGCACCCCTCTATACCATCATACGACGTGGTGCGTAGATCTCCCATAGGGTCCGTACCGGAGTGTTTAATATGGTTCAGCTGTGCATAGGGATGCACACACAGCTTTATAGATGCCTCGAAAAGAGGGATATATATATATATATATGGGCTGTGTATGTATGGCTGCTCTCCGCGGGCTCCGTGCGGTAGCAGGGAGTGCCCTATGGAGCCCATACCAGCACCAGAACTGCCGGGAAAGCCCCGTATGGATTTGGATGCTTCCCAGGAAGGTGGGACGCGGCTTTGTCCGGGAATGGGGCAAGCTGGGGGCTGGATCATCTCCCCCCAGCTCCCCATCCCTGCGGGGGGGGGGCAAAAGGGGGTCCCTGATTTCTCCGAGTGCGCAGCTGATGAGCAGAGAAAGCCGGGGGTCGATGTGATGGTGTTTCCTGCGTTTATTTGGGAGAACTTCGGTGGTTTGGAAGCAACAGCAGCGCTTTAATTCTTTAATTCTTATTATTTAAATTTTTTTTTTTAAAGACGCTCAGCCAGGAAATGCTGCAGTACCTTGAGAAACCCATCGCCGCTGCTGCAGCGGGATTAAATCGTTGGTAAAACCTGCCCTAACGCACGATAGCCACGAGAATATGTGTTTGGGGTGTAAAAAAAAAAAAAAAAAGGCTCTTCCTCTTAAAAAAAAAGCTTGCTGTGTGTGCAGACACTGCAATACCAGAGAGCAACTCCAGACAAGCCCAAATCCGACATCCCGACAGCGAGCGTGCTGTTCGCTGTGGCTCTGTTCTTCCTCATTGTACCTGAATTTTACCAGTTCTGGGGATAAAAAAGTTGATGGAAGTGAGGTTATTGGGCGAGGGTTATGGAAGGGAATGAGGGGATATGAATAAATACATTTTATTTTTCTTTACGGATGTGGGTAATGGAGCCCAAGTTATTCACGGAGTTTCCAATTCTGGAAGGTTTTGGTCAATTGTGGTTTAATTTTGTTGGAGGGGGAGAGGGCTGTCTGTGTGTCGGCTTGTGGGTCAGTAGCTCTTTCAACTCGTGTGGGAGGAATTAAAAGGGGGAAAAAATTAAAAAAAAAAAAAAAGGAAAACAAACGCAAAAACAGAGAAGAAACAAGAAATTAATTCATTGCGCTTCAGAGCACCAAGGGGTTTTGATGGTCTTGGCTGGCAGATATTGGCCAGCCCGTGAAGCCGGGCGAGCTGCTGCCCTTGCCCACGGTTCCCACGCTGGTCTAAAATATCCTTATTTCTCCTGCGCCTCGAGCCCCCCGCCCTGCGCCGGCGCCCCGAGGGCCGGGAGGGCGCAGGGCGCGGGCGATGCTGAGGTGCCGGCTGGGATTGGGGGGAGGTAGAGCCCAGGGAGGGGGGACCCCCTTCCCGACGTGCTCAGGACCGGGGGCTTCGCCCCCCCAAGTGGGACTGAGCCCTCCCCCGCCGTCGGGGTTGGGGTCGGGGCGGGACGGCGGCGGGGCGAGGTCAGGATTGGACCCTCGGGGGCAGAGAGGGAAGCCGGGGGCTCCGGACGGACAAACCTTCCCCTTCTCCCCGCACACATCCGCGGGCGCTGGGTCCTCCCTTTAATCCCGGCGGTTTGGGTGAAAAAAATGTATTTTCGGGGCTGGTCGGAGAAAAATAATACCCCCACTTAATTTTTGAGATAAATCCTTCCTGCCGGTCCTGGATATGGTTGGTTGGGGTTGGTTTTTCCAGAAGAAGGGAAAAAAATAGTCTACAACTCAAGTTATTTGGTCATCCTCTTCCAAGAGCTTTGGAGGAGGCAGTTGCCTGGAGGAGAAGAAATCAAAATGAAAATTGCGAGGAAGCTCGTTATTTCCCTGCTGAAGTTCCGCGGGCGCGGAAGCCGAGCTCCCCCGGACGTGCCCCCCGCCAGGAACACAAATCCAATGAATTTCAACCTTTTCCCACTTCTTTCCTCACACCCCCGTTGGGAAATGGCATTGGGAATCGTTCGCTTCTCTTTTCCTTGCTTATTTATCCATTAACACCCTGCCCGTAGCTGGCTGGGTATTAGGTCAGCAGGCCGTGACGTCACTCCTGTATTACCCTTGACCGTGACTAGGCGTTGTTTGACCTTGACATCACGAGCTGCGGGGATAATAAGCGAGGGGACCCTCACCCTTGATCTTCTCCTCGCCAGCCAGCCCCAAGCAGCTCCCGCTCCTGTTTACAGATAAACAAGGTGTTATCTGAAGTCTAGACAGGCGGGCTAATGGCCAACAATAAAGCCCTGAAAAGGAAGTTTCCCAAGTTTAGCCTTTTCTTTCCTTTGTATCGAGGACTTTGAATAACTTCCCAACCGCAGCCTTTTTGGTAAAATCCCGGACAAGGGATTTCCCTCGCCCTTCTTTCTTTCTTTCTGCCATTTTCTTCTTTTCTTCTTTTCTTCTTTCTTTTTCTTTTTGTTTTTCTTTTTTCTTTTTTTCCCCCTTTTTTTTTAGCTCGCTCACATTTGCATTTTTTTTTCTTCCTAACGCATTTTTAAAGAATAACTTCCTAATCTGGAGGGGGAATTCTGCTCTCGCAGCCCTGTGCTCAGTGCAGAGGTGAGTGTAACTCTTGCTGGTTAACTTTCTATTTGTTATGAAAGCGCTGGGTCTTAAAAAGAAAAAAAAGACTTTTTTTTTTTTGTTTTGTTAGCAGCAAAAGAGAAGAGACTTCTAAAGGCTTTGCCAAGAAATTATTTCTTAAGACACTGACAGCCAACACGGTGTGTGTGTGTACACACATCCCACAAACTCCTACAGCGCTGCTGGGTCCTCGCTTGTAAACTGCCTTGCCTACGTGGTTCAGCACATTTCGGGAAACCCTCGTGTTTATGGGTATTTAAGAATTCTATCCAGCAAAATGTCGCGTCTCCTGTCGCCTCCACTTCGGGGGGAAGCTGCTGCCTGGCAGGGAGCTCAGCTGCTTCAGCCCGCAGTGGGACCAGCCGTGGGTTTAATAAACTCCCTTTCCTCCCCACCACTTTCTCTTCCTTTACAAGGAACATTAAATAAGTGAGATCACGCTTTTCAGGCTCTCCAATTGCGATTTGCTCGAGAGTCGTGAATTCTAGACCATTAACTGGTTTGTTGTTACAGTTGTTGGGGGTTTGCAGCCCTCCAAGGGAATTACAGTATGAAACGCCAACTTCTCACCCAAACCAGAGCTGGCGGACAAAGCAAACTTCCCTAAAGTTGGGACTAAACCTTTGCCTTACAAAGGATGCAGGCGTCAGTTTACATTAACCTAATAGGAGGAGAAGATCCTCTGCTGGCAAAGTTAGGGAAAAATATAATGATATTCCAGGCATTTAACCATTCCCTGCACCGAGGCTGGGACCTGCCTTCGCTAAAACTGAAAGCTGCCCCAGATGATTTGTATACGGGATGAGCTGAAGTGTCGTAGGCATTTTTATTCGCATCCATTTACCACTTTTCCGTGTTAATATTTTCTTCTTCCTTATTTTTTTTTTCCTCCCAACTCCTACGGATTCCATTTTACTACCGTCTTATATGGAGATATATATAAAAGATGTCTTGTACACTTATATATCTATAAGGTGCCTGTAGACACGCATTTTCCACATCAGAAAACGTGGCCGGGGCAGGTTTCAATGATATATAGCTACCCCGAAATAACAGTTCTGTGGGCTTCCCAAAGCCCGTCTATATTTTATTCCCCGTGTCATGTATCTATATATTTATTCTAAATACTTCCTTTCTGACCCTGGCAGCCAACTCCTTGTTCGAGTCACCGCAGCTCCTTACAGCTCCCAACCAATTTGGGGTGAAATTCGGTGGAGCAGAAAAGCTGAGCCATGACGGGGTCTGTTTTTCCAACCTGCGCACGCACAAGGGGACTTTTTAGTTTGCTTCCCACTCCCGTTTCCAGGCAGAAAGATGCAATATTTATGTTGCAGACCGGTTTTGCCCTGTGAGGGTTAAATTTCATGGTCTTTTCTGGGAGAAAACTGAAAGAGGGGCTAAGTCCTTTCCATCCGAAGTGCAAATATTTTGCTGGGGGCATTAGGCTGGGGCCATTTTTATTGATTTTATTTTTATTTTTGATTTCTTGAAGAGAAGAGCCTGGGGCTGGGGGAGAAGGCTCAAGTGGGAGCCGGCAGCCGAGCTCAGCCCCGTGGGCTGCGCTGGGGGAGGATGAAATGCGGGAGGAGGGGAAGGGGAAATTTTAATTCTCACTCTTGGTAGAGAGGATGCAAAAGGGGAAGAGGAGGGAAGGAGGAGCGCGGGGCTAAATCCCCCAAACAGGGGGAAAGAAAAGGGCAAAGCACAGAAAAGTCAACCCCAAACTTAGGGTTGTTGTTTTCCCCGCGCTGTGAGTGATGCTCATCCGAGGCAGTCATTAGCATAAGATGTCGATCCTATTTACTACACTAGACAGTGACCTTGAACTGAGACGTTGCAATCTTGCTTTTCCAATGCCTTTTTCTCTCCCTCTTCTTTTTTCGGGGGCTGTTTTTTCCCCGGCTCCCATGGGCAGGGAGCTTCTCCCGGCTTCTTCCCACCAACGTTTACCGAAAGCCGCCTGTGTAACTTCTGGATGTGGGGAAAAAAAACAAAAAAAGAATAAACCCACCCCGAGGATTATTAAATATCGGCGTCGAGAAGGGTCTCTCTACCTGAAAACCGGGATTCCTGCAAATGGGGAAAGGCTCAGAGATTTTTTTGCTGGGCTGGGCAACTTTTCTGGGGGAGGAACACCGCAGAAAAAACAGAAGGGGGGTTGGTCAAAGCAAAGTGAGGTGGAAATGGGGATATACTTTTGGAGAGCCGGCGCTCGGGGTGGGTTGTGCACGGAGGAGGCTGCCTAAGGCAGCAGTGCCAGTGCCCCGAGCTCAGGCTTTCGTTTTTAAGCACCGCTCAGCCTGCGCTGAGCATTAGAGAAGCCCAAGCGCTCAACCTGAACTGGGAAATGCGTTTTTAATGGGGAAGAAACTCCCGGGGAAACGCGGCCGCTTTGCTTAAGGGTCCTTAGGATTTTTTTTTTTTTTTTTTTTTGTTCCCCTTCCTTGGACCTGCTGTCCGCTTGCAGCAGGAGCAGCGCTGGGGAGCCCTGTTCAAGGCCACCAAGAGCAGGGAGTTACGCTCCACGCTGTGCATCGCTTAATATATTTCTGAGCACGGCTGTAGCATTTCCCAGCTCTAAAAAAAAAAAAAAAAGGAATAAAGAAGGGAAGCGGTGGTGCTTTTCTCCCTCTCCCTTGCTGTGATGCCCCGGCTGACATTATCCCTCCGCGCAGGACTCCAGCGCGGTTTGTGGTTCCCTTGCTCCACAGCTCAGCCCTGCAGCTGCCTCCCCAAATGTTTCCTTGGAGGTAAATGTGAATTTTTTTTTTTTTATTACTGTTTTGCACCCATCAAAAATCAAATTGAATAAAGAGGAAAAGCCCCAAATACCCCGAGACTCCTCTGAAGCCAAAATGTACTTTCCCAAGGTCCGGTGGAGAACAAAGCCGTGCAGCACCCGGGCACGTCTTGTATGGGGAATTTTGCAAAGAAAAGAGCAAGGTAGAGGAAGGGTTTTCTTAAAAAAAACCCAGCAAACAAAGCCAATTCAGATGGCAACCTCCGGGGATCACGTGCTCATTTTTATATAAACTATTCCTCTCCACGCTTGCCCAGCGTTGCGAGCGCTTCTTCTGCAGCGAGAAGACACTCTTGGAGAAATTGCAAGCAGCTTTTTCACTTATACCTGCAGGGAGAAAAATTCCTTGGCAAGGTTTTAAAAAAAAAAAAAAGAAAAGAAAAAAAGTGCTAAACTTTCATTCTAGCAAAATATTTCTAGTAGTCGTATTTCTTCCTTCGCAGGCAAAGCGCGTAGGAAGGTATGCACGTATCTCTGCAAGGTATGTATGTAGCGTATCCATAGATGTGCCAGGGGGAAAGAGGGACGGGAAATATGGAAAATAGGTTTTCCACCTTCAGGAGCTGTCCATGGAAGAGGAAAAAGCACCTAAAGGAGTTATTTGATTGGCACCTGGTTTTTCTTGCAGGGCTGGGAGGGGGGTTAGCTGAAGCCCCGGTGTTTTGCCAGATGAGGAAAAAGTGATTTTATGCTTGAGAAATATGTGAAATACTGGAGCGGGAGGGTGGTTGCTGCCTGGAAAGGCAGCAGCGGGGAGGTGCGGCTGCACCCGCCCGGCTCAGCCTCCGCGGAGCGCCTCCGCCCCCGCGCAGCGGTTTTACCTCTACAGGAATATTTACGGTACTTTGCAGAGTCAACCTGGCAAGGGGAGCGCTTGGGAGTTGCTTAAGGCAGGGAGGAATGCAAAGCCATGCAAAAATCCGGCAAACGGGGTGGGCATTTTGGTTCCTTAAAAAAAATAAAAAAAAAAAAAAAGGAGGGGGGGTAAGAAAAAAAAAAAGAGAGGAAAAAACCACCCCAGAAAAAAAAAATCTAACATAAGCCACCCTCAAATGTCTTCGCGCGTTCCCGGTTTCCATACAATGCACCTTTTCCAGTATTTTTTCTTTGCCCAGCGTATTTATTCTGCACTGAAAGAAGCCAATATTGATTTTTTTTTTTCTCATCCCTTGTATTCCTTTGCAGCAGCTCTTTTCAGGAGAAGGGGATGGGTGGGAGGGAAGCAGAGCTCCGTGGTGTTACGAGGGCAGAATATATTGCTATAAGGTGGCGAGGAACCCGCTCCGCGCGTGTGTGTCTGTACCTCTGCTTCCAGGGGTGGGGACCAAAGAAATGCGGGGGGGGGCTATCAGTTTTATTCTTTCCCAGAAACGAAGCAAAAAAAAAAAAGAAAAAAAAAAGAGATTTGAAGGCTTATTCTATACGTGTGTGCACCTTGGTGCATATGGAATATATACCGGGTAAATTAAGGCTATATATAGTCGTGTTCTTCTGGCTGCTTTATTCGACACAGATCATTAATAACAGCAATTGAGGATTGTTAAAAAAATCTTCCATCCCTTCTTGAGAGCGTGGCAAGAGTCTGGGAAGAGGCTGCATTTCCCCAGCCCACGACAAAGCCACCTAGCCCGAGAGGAGGGGAAACAAAATGGTAATAATAATAATAAAAAAGAGCAGAAAAGGTCGCAAATAGCCTCCAACTCTCCCATCCCACCGCGCGTAAATATGAGCCTGTTGCGGGCACCATCATTCGTCTCCTTAAAAAGCCCGTAAACTTTATATGACACAATATCTAATAGTAATTTATTGGGGAGATATTGTAAATTCGAACTGTTTTAGTTAATAAAGGAGCTAATTAATGAGAGCCAGCCTCGCGTCTGCAGATGGTGGAGGGCCCCGAAGTGATGCCGGGGGAGGGGCGCGCAGAGGTTTTGGGGCAAAACCCTCGCCTATCGATTATTTTATGCTAAATATGACATTTTAGAGCGCTTCGCGGTTCTCAAGCCAGCGCTGGGAGCCGTTGCTTTTTTTTTTTTTTAATAAAAAGCTTTATGGGATTTTTTATGATTTTTTTTTATGATGGGGGGGTGAAGAAGGCCGGGGGGGGGGCGAGAAAAGGCGTAAAAAGGCGGAACTTGCTGTTGTGTTTTGTCTCGGCTGCCAGGGGAGGGGAGGGACCCCCCCTCCCTCCCAGCGCAATTTGGGGCTCACGTGACCCCCCCGGACCAATGGGGCCGAGCCGTCGGTTTAACTATGTTTAATGTCAGATAGCAATAAAGTAGAAGCTTTCGGTCAGGCCCGCGGAAATGGGCGAGCACAACCTCCTTAATCCCGGCTTTGTGGGACCTCTGGTGAACATCCACACGGGAGACACCTTCTACTTCCCCAATTTCCGCGCCTCCGGAGGGCAGCTGCCCGGTTTGCCTTCCCTCTCCTACCCCCGGCGGGATAACGTCTGCTCCCTGCCCTGGGCATCCTCGGAACCCTGCAACGGGTACCCTCAGCCCTACCTGGGCAGCCCCGTCTCCATTAACCCTTCCTTCGGCAGAGCCTGCGACCTCGCCCGGGTGGAGGAAAGCAAATGTTATTACCGGGAAACCTGCTCCGAAACCGCCGGGCTCAAGAGGGAGGAGAGGGGCAGGGACAGTGCCTTGCTGCCCCTCGAATCCGGCCTCCCCAATGGCATGGGGGGCAATTTCAGCAAATATGACTATCCGAGCGGCGAGGCGGTGCCCCACGACCCTCCGTCCTGCCAGTCCTTGGAGTCAGACTCCAGCTCTTCCTTGCTCAATGAAGGGAATAAAGGCACGGCCGGAGAAGCGGGGGGTCTGGTGTCCCCCCTGAACCAAGGCAGCACTTTAAGCACCGGTGGTAAGACGCGGGGAGGGGGAGGGGGGTGTCTCGGGGCCGGGTCTTGTCCTGGGGGGGGGGGGTGCTTGGAAACTCGCCGGCCTGGAGTCCCTTCGTGGTGTAACCCGGGGGCTCGGCGGTGGGAAGCGGCGCGCGCCGATGTGTGCTGAGACCGCTAGGGGTAGCACCGAAATCCCGAATGTTTTATTAGGTGGTGCTTCTTTTAAAAGAAAAGGCTATAAACATGTAAATATCCCATAAAAAAAAAAAAAAGAGAGGCGGGGGGGGGGAAGAGAGAGACGCGGAGAAGGGCAGCGGCTGCGCATCCCTGCGCGGCGCGGAGCGTCCCGGCGCTTTTGGGGGGCTTCGCCGAGGTGTGTCTGCCCGAGGGACCGGGGGGGGGGGATGCTTGAACCCCCCCAGCCTTCAAGGTTGCCGCTTGGGGTGGAGGCTTCTCCCTGCCAGTGGGGCCGGTGGGGCCCGTCCCGGGGGTCCCGGGCTCGTCGCCCGCTCCCTGCCCGTCCTTCGCTCCGTGCCCCGGCTATAACGCTGCCCTCCGTCCCCTGCCTCTGCCTCCCGCGCTCGCCCCACGCCTCACCCGTGGCCCTGGGAGCATCCCCAAGCACCCGCGGCCACAACAACAGCGGGGGAGCCTGGGGGCAGCGGGGCCGGCGGAGAGGTGCAGGGTGGGCTGCTGGGGGTGCCCCCTTTTTTTGGAAGAGGAAGGGGGTTTCTTCTTCCCTTGCCAAGTGCTCAACTCTCGCTCCCCCTTTGCCAGGTGCTCCTTGGTACCCGATGCACACACGGTCTCGGAAAAAACGAAAACCCTATTCCAAGCTGCAGCTGGCAGAGCTGGAAGGGGAGTTCATGGTCAATGAATTCATTACTCGCCAAAGAAGGAGGGAGCTCTCAGACCGATTAAACCTGAGCGACCAGCAGGTGAAGATCTGGTTCCAGAACCGGCGTATGAAAAAGAAAAGACTCCTCCTGAGAGAGCAAGCCCTTTCTTTCTTTTAAAGTTTTAAAAGCGTCCGTGTCGGGTATTAAAAACAAAACAAAACAAACAAACAAAAAAACCCAACAAAAAAAACCAACGACAAACCCCCCACATAGACTCTCTAGCGTTCACCCGAGCTCCTGGGACTTCACCTGATCACTCTTAATCCCCCCCGACCCCTCCCTACCCAGAAATCAATGAATAAAGAAATAATATTAATAAATAACCAGTTTCCCTTAAAACATGAACCCCGACAGCGAGAAAGGAAAGGAAAAAAAAAAAAATACTAATGCATCTTCTCCGCCGGGACGGCGGGGGGACGGACGGCTTCCGGAGATGCTCGGCGGGCTGACGGGGAGGCTCGGAGCGCGACCTTGGCCGCTTTGGCGGCCGCAGCACAGGTAGGGCTCCGTGCAGCGCCGGGCACCGCGGGGGCCGCCGCCCCCCCGCCCGGCTTCGGGCGGCGGCGAGGCCGGGGCTGAGGATGAGGAAGGTGGGTCCCGGCCCCTCTCCTGGGCTGCACGCAGGGTTTAGGGCTGGTTTGGTGTTTAGTGGGAAGGCGGGAGGGAAAAAATAGCAAAAATTGAAGGACTGTTTGGCGGGGGGGTGTGGATAGGGAAGGGGAGGGGGTTTGTTGTCTTGGAGCGCCGGCCCCGCATCCTCACGGAAGATGCTTTTGGTCAGTGGGCGCTGCGACCCAAGATGTGTTTTTCTCAGTTAAAATTGAGGCTTTGGGGCTAACCGGTTTCTCTAGGCTTGATCAGGATCTCTAGGAAGAGGCGAGAGACAAAGACTGTATATATCCGGTGTATATGGTATATAGATAATATATGAGGTATGTGCATCACACTCTGTCCCTATGCATATGAGGCGCCGATGCAGCCGGTGGTGTTGTCCTCAACGCCAGAGAGTCACAAGGAGAAGGAAAACGCGCACACACTCCCCTAAAAACCCTCCCAAGGAAAAAAAAATCTGAATTTCCTTCCACGTAAACTGAGCCTTTCGGAGATTTTTTTTTTTCCTCTCTCTCTGAATTCACAGAGTTTCTCTGCACTACCCCAGAATTATATCTTTCCTCTTAAAAAAAAAAAAAAAAGTTTTTTTGCAACAGCTCTGCTGGGAGTATGTATGCTCTTTTGCTGTGTTTATTGACGACAAGGTGGGAAAACAGGTAGAAAAAATCCTTCTTTTTTTGTACCCTCCGGTGGTAACAGCCTGTTGGAGTCTGAGCGAGTCGCATCTCCCCTTCCCTGGGATAACTCGGGTGATGCGCTTTGTCGCCTGGCTGCTATTTTCTCCATTTAAAAAAAAAAAAAAAGAAAGATTGTGGGGTTTTAAGAGGCAATATCTCTCATTCACCCTATTTCCCCCTTCCCCAGCTGCCCAGCAGGTTGAGAAGCTGCAGGTCCGAGCAGGGGCCGTGCTCGTTCCCCTCCCCAAAAAGCCCCGCCACGGAGCCAGCCCCGGCTCTGAGGTTTCGGTCTTTGGGGGCGGGGGGGTCCCCAAAACCCTGCCTGGCTTTTTCCCTTTCAGGGCAGCAGAGAAGGGCCTGGCAGGGAAGGGACGCCTTTTCCTTGTACGTGTGCTCGGATTTTCTGGAGAAAACCACCGATTTTCGCGCTTCCCCGTCAGGTCTGCGTTCGAAGCACTTTGAGGTCGGGGGGAAGCGAGGCGGGGGGCGTGGAACGGGGGGAGCCGCAGGCTTAGGGCCCTGGGGAGCTTTGCCTGCATGGGAAATTGTAACTCAGGATAAAAAGGAAAAAGACCAGGAATTTTTAATTCAGGCTGAAGGGGGAGAGGGGGGCGGCGGTGCTGCAGCCCGGTGCTTTGCCACGCCGCGCTTTGCTCCATTCGTTTTATATCGGAGGGGGGATTAATTTTATGGCAAAGCAGCGTTTTCTGGGAAGTCTGGATGCTCACCACGTGCTCCCGCTTCCCCGCGTTCATGGTCATGACCAGCAGCGCCGAGGAATGCTTTTATTTACGAGCTGCAAAGGATGGAGCCGACTCCTTAAAAAAAAAAAAAAAAAAAAAAAAATCCTTCCCTGGGCTGAACTGAGCCTTTTCCTTCAGGTTTATTTCTGCAGGAGCATCCAGCAGAGCCTCCTCCCTCCATCCCCATCCCTTCCCCGGCTGCTTCTCCTTATTTTAACCCTTTTTTTTTCCCATTCCCAACCCTGGAAATGTCACAGCTTTTTGCAAAGGAAGACACCCCCCCCCCCCCATCTCCTCCTTCAGTGCTGGCTTCTGGGCCAAGTCCCCTGTTGCCCCCGCACAAAAGAGCCGCCGCGGACGGTATCGCCTGTCGCGATGCTGTGCACTAACGCCTCGGACGTGTTAAAACCCACACGCGTATAGACATATCTCTCGATGCTCCAGCTCAGCCGCGTGCCATCAAAAGAGGCGGGCGGTGCGGAGGAGCGCAGCGTCTTGGGGAGTTTCGGGGGGTGGTTGTGGGGGGAGATTTTGGGGGGGTGGGTGTCGCTTTGGGTGTTTTCGGAGCACCTTGTCGCTCTGTCGCAGGGCTGAGCTGCCTCTGCAGAGGGTGGCTTCGGGCTGTGCAGCGTGGTGGGGACCGGGGGGGCTGTGATTCCAAGGGGGAAGGGGGGAAAAAAAAAAAAAAAAAAGGAGCAAATCCACGCAGGTTTTGCCGAAGTGAGCTCCGCGGTGGGGACGGAGGCTGGGGAAGGTAGAAATGAGGGTGAGTTACGGTGCGGTGTCAGAAACCCTGTGTTGGATTTCAATCCCACCATCCCAAAAAAACAAATCAATCCGTTTCGTTATTCTTCACCCACCGAGGGGCACTTGTATCCCCGAAAAACCCCCACCGTCCTCCCCGACACAAAGGCCAAGGCACCAGCAGCAACCCCTAGAGAAAACGCCGAAGAAAATGGAAATATATGCAATATTCTCCTCCAGATTGCTTTAAAAAGGCGGCTCGGTGAGATTTCTGTTTGTTCTGTGTTTGTTCTCCGTGTACGTGGTATCGTTTTTCCTGCTTGTATCCCCTAGCCTAGGTTACCGCGGTTGTTACTACGCATCCTTCGCAGTATAGTTCATATGTAATGTTTCTTACCTCAAGCTATTCTATGTAGGGTCTATGCAAATGTCTGTTATAGCACGGTCTGGCTTTATACATCATGTAAAAAGTTGCTTCACAATAATAATAATAATAATAATAATAAAATAATGTATTATTATGTGATTTCTTGATAATAAATAAAATTGCCCAAACATCTACCCGGTGATTTACTGTTTACTATTGAAAATTAGTATTAACTTGCAAGGTTAATAAAAGAGTAACAAAAAAATATATTGGCCAGCCTTGCCTTCTGTGGCTTGTAGATCATCTTTTGGTTAAAAAAAAAAAAAAAAATTAAATGAATGTGTAAAATGCCTTGTAAAAGAAGAGAAATATCACTTGCTGCGTCGCTCTAAATATAATTAGAAAAATCCTGGGGAAGCAAGAAGCATAAGTTAATCTCCAACGTGATGGTTTAATGAGAGTTATACTCGTGCGTGTAGTATTAATTGGAAGCAAAACATAACCGAGATGCTTTTTTTTTTTTTTTTTAAAGAATCTTGACTATGGGCTACTTGGGATTCTTTTGTCTCTGGCGGAGGGTTCGGGGGGGCTGTACCTCTCCTGGAGGCAGCTCCCTGCCCCGGTCCCTGTGTCCATATGGGCAATGCTGTGCGCAGGGGTTTCCTTACAGATACAGGAACCAGAGGAACGTCAAAGAAATCCTGGGTATGACTTTAAGATGGGAATGGGACGTGAAGCGCGGCCCTTAAATCGGAAATATATTAGACTGGGTTTAGATTCGGGCATGTTGATGCTTATTGTTATGGTTATGGTTATTAGGACCGGCGTTATCGCGCCGCTTCGGCGTAAATTCGCAGCAAATTCATTTAACAAGAGGAAAAAGTAACCCCGTCAGGCCAATTTAAATAAATTAGATTATGATTTCCTCTATCTCTCTCCAAGCGGGTATTTATATATAATGGATTCTCTGCTTTTTCCTTTGGAGGGAGATGCCATACACTTCTCAGAGGCAGGGGAAAAAAGCTTTTAGAAGATCGAGAAGGGATTTTTATTAAAGAAATGCCAAAGGAAAGCGCGCTGGGGTCTATGGCGAATTAAGTGATCCTTCCCCCGGTCCTGGCCGCATCCAGCCCCACGCCCGGTAACCCCCAGCCCAGCCCAGCCCAGCCCAGCCTCCGGCCTGGGCACACTGGGAGCCCTGACCTCAGCCTCAGCCGGCTGGAGTTAAGATCAGGTTTTCTGCCAAAAACACGCGATTAAGACAAATTAATAGATTTCCCCCTGCTTCCTCAGGCGGGGTTCCCCAACACAGGGTGGGTGCACTTGGGGTCTTGCAAAATTATAAGAGAATTTATCCAGTCCTGAGGAGTTTCATCTTTTTTTTTCTTTTTTTTTCTTTTTTCTTTTTTTTTTCCCAGGAGCTGCTGGATTTGGGCAGGCGAGGAGGAAGGAGCAAAGCAAATATTTCTGTGGGAATGGGCCCCACTTCTGCTCCTTCCAGCAGCAAACCCCAACCACTCCTCCAGAGAGATTTCTGTTTGGGGCTATGAAGAAGCAGTAGTTGGGGAAATCTGCAGGGCTTGGGGTTTCTACAGAGAGAAAATCCACGTTTTCCCCGTGACACTTACTTTTTGGACTTTATTTTTTATTTTTAACACGGGTGCACACACCTTCCCCCTGTTTCTCCTGCCCCAGGAGAATGTATGTACACATATAGCGTGCAAGCAAACTCAGGTTTGACTTCTATACACTTTTATTTCCTTCTTCCTATGCCCCTGCTCCAATCTGGCAGGAAAATGGGCAGGAGGAGGAATTATGCCTACCAGGTCTGAGTGCTATAGGGGGACATAAATTGTATATACATTGTAAGTCGGTTCACCTTGAGCAGGAATAGTTGGATTTCAAAGACATCCAAAGACTCACGAAAATAGATAAAACTTATTTATTACCAACGAGCGGATAGAACAAATTGTTGCTTCGCCATAAAATCGGTATTATTTCTGGGCTGGTTTCTTTTATTCGGCAGCGTATTTCATTGCTCCGGCTTTAAAATGAATTCGTTAGCGAGGGGAGAAACCCCTCATCTCTTTAATTGCGAGGGTTCTACCGTTAATGATAAAGACCGAGGTGCTATTTCACAGCTACTGCAAAAATCGTAGAAAATATTAATGCGTGAGGGTCAATTTGGGGGATTTATTCCTGCTTCGGTAATTTCAGCGTATGCTTAATGTAGGAAGTATAATGGGCAAAGCAGGAATACAGAAAGGGTGGTTTTCTCCGGAGCGGGAGGTATGTTCCTGACACCTTTGTGCTGCAGAAATGCCCGATTTCTTTGAACTCCCTCTGCAAAACGCGGCCCGACTCCGCGCTGGGCTCATTTCAAAGCCATTAAGAGCCGCGTTAAGCAAAGTTTAATCGGGCACTCCGCGAGCAGCACCCAAAATCACGGCAGAAAGCCAAAATTCTCGTCTCCCGCTCCTCATTTTCTCACAGCCCCCTTTTTCTGAGCCAAATCGCGGCTTTTTACACCCAAATCCAGGCGGCCCCAGGGGCGGTTTAGCAGAAGGGAAAATAGGAAGAATTAAAAGTGCGGGAGAAAATAACCGCGGCCACGCTGCTGACAGCCAGGTTGGTGCTTTTGCCTGGAGGGGAGGGACCTGGAAACGCTTTCTTTTCTTTTTTTTTTTTTTTTTTTCCCCCCTCCTATACGCCCCCCCAAATAAAGAGTAAAGGCGTGTCCTGTATGGCACGGAGCGCTGCGGGCTGGGGGGGCGTGGAGGTGCCCCCCGGGGGGTGCGTGGGCTCCGCGCGCGCCCCAGCCCTTCGGACCTGGCCAAAGCGGAGCTGCACGGGGGGCGAGGTGAAAGGAGCGGGGGTCCCGGGGGGGCCGGAGCGTGGGGGGCCCCGGGGGGGGGCGCGGCGGGAGGTGCGGGTGGTGGCACCCACGGGCGGCGTGGGGGCAAGGCGCGGGGGGCACGCGTGGCTGGGGCTGAAGGTGCTGCCCCCCCCCCGGCCCGCCACCCCCCGGCCCCCCGAAAGCAGACAAGAGCGCAGCCACCCCCCCGCGCCCGCGCCCCGCAGGGCTGCAGCTCGAGGTATCGCGGCAATTAACACCGAAAATCATAATTGCCAGCACGGGAGGAACGCCTGCCGTCCCCTCGCCCGGTCTGCGGGTGGCTGGGCCCCGTCCCCGGGCTGAGCCCGGGATAAATTAACCCTTTGCTTTCCTCCCCGTGCCTTTATAGGCAGTGTTTTCAGGCGCTTGCCCCCCCCCACCATTAATATGCCAGCGCGTTAGTGCCGAAGAATGCCTTGGTTTGGTTCCGAGTGGGGGTTCATAAATATAAAATAAACACAGAGTGGGAATAATTAGCAGCGTTTATCAGCATATGGCCACCCACCCCACTTTGAAACCTTCCAGACCCTGCGAGAGGAAAATGAAGTACGTTGCAAGTAATTAGTTTTAAGCAAATCATTTCAAATGGAAACTTATAGGTAAAGCCTAATGAAGTGCAGAGGGGAAAAAAAAAAAAAAAAGCCTCTTTTTTATTGCTTGGTAGGTAGCAAGTAGACACAGCAATATTTTACTGTTGAGAGAATAAATTAATTAATATATCTGTAGCTAGCAACTACAATGGCTCCATGGATGACTGCATTTAAAGGAGATATATGTATCCAGTCTCATTGGTGTTGTTAACAAGAGTGATAATAAAGATGAAAAGGATAAGAAAGATAAAAAGATCAGTCGGCTTGTACTCCTTACTGCGGGGTAAATTGCGCGGATTTTCTAATGGCTGCATCTTGTTGACTCTCCACAAACTCCTCTTTTTTCTTTTTTTTTTTTTTTTTTTTAGAGTCAGACTTCATTAAGTGACTTTATTTTCATGTTGCTCAAATAGGAAATAAAGATACGCGCCCCTCGCCCCCCAGTAAATCTCGCATTAACTACCCCGCTCTGCAGCCTAAGGGGAGCAGGGCTCTCCCTTCTCCCTGTTTCAGATCGAAAAATCACTATTTTTGAAAATAAAGTATCTTGCCTGCTTTTGTCAGTGCGGAAGTTTAACTATGTTTTTCTATGCTTTTCTGGTACCAGAAAAATGCAGAAATCTTATATCTCCCCCAGTCAGAATAAATCACCTTTAGCCCGCGTTTTGGTCTGGCTGGAATATGAGAGCATGTGCCTCAAATCCGCGTTAAAAATCTACCTGTAATTTTTTAAGAGAGTTTATGCTTTAATTTTAGGCTTGGGTTAGCCAAACACTGCCACAGAGAAACACATAAACCATCAGGATATCTCATTATAAAAACGTTTGCCAAAATTAATTTATTTCAAAGGGAAAGCGTATTAATATTCATTTTTGCAGCCAGTACACTCCTGTGCCTCCCAAACCTACACGTCGGGTGGAGAAGTGTCGATAATTACAGAGAGTGTGGAAATTCATTTTATTTTTATGATTAACCAGTAAACTATTATGAGGTGAGACGAGACGCTGCTAAAGGAGAAAGCATTTAAAAAATTAGGTATGGAAAAGTACAGCGTGAGACCCAAGGTAGCAATGAGGAATGTCGGGCAGGCTTCAGGTCCAGTAAAACGAAGGAAAAAAAAAAAGGAGAAGGAAAAAAATAAAAGGCCATGCATACCTTAAATCAAAATATCTTAAGGTAGAAATAATATAAAAAATGATATTTTAATAGGCGGTGTGGGCCAGGAATTTTTTTTCTTCGCTGAAAAAAGGAATCCCGTCGGGTTTTGCGGAGTAAATGCATGTCGGGGGGTGTGTGAACACCTCGTGGAGTGGAAATATTCGTGCACAGCTCCGGTGTGTAACCGTGGAGCAAGGTACGAGTACAGCACAGCTCACCCTGCTCACCCCCGCCCAGCCAAGGACCGACCAACTCATCGCACCCCCGGCCCCGCTGCCGGGGCCCGGCTGCGGCAATATTCGAATTTTTGTAGCCAGTCGTGCTCGGGTTTGGGGGCTGCCGGGCCCACGGGCCTTTTCCTTGGGATTTTCCCCCGCCGTGGCTCTTTACACCTCATCCCCCCCGCCCAAAATCCCTCGTTTCCAACTTCCAGCCAGAGCCCAAACACTGACTTTATGGGTATTTAAACCAACCATCTTCATCTGTAATTGTGGATGAAGAGTATTTATTGCTCCGGTGGATAACTAGATATATAATTATCTCTTTATAGAGAGACAGTGAAATAAAGCATCTGTCTCCCCCCCAGACAGACACAAAGGCGGGCGAACACCGACAAAGTTACACATCTGCACAAGCACTTCTTTTTTCTTTTTTTTTCTTTTTCCTCCCAAAATGTATTTATCAAAGTCCGAGGAACCTCTCCTCAAACTTAAAAAAAATCCTCATAACCCAATGAAATGGCTCTGCCATGGATATTTTTTTTTTTTCCTCCTTTTTTTTTCTTTCCTGAATGGGGCTAAAGAAAATCCCTATTTGCAAAGAGGAGCCGCGCTGGCTGCCGCGGTTCCGCGTTGTCCGGTTTTATAGGGGAAAAGGGATTTTGGGGTGGATTTCGGGGGGGCAAAAAAGAAGTGGTCGGGGAAAAAATGTACTGCGGGATTTCTCGGTGCCTCTTTAGAGGCTGGGGGGGGGGGGGTCGTGGGGAAGGGGATGCGGCGGTGAAAGGGGATTTCTCGGGGAGGGCGGAGGGAGGCGAAAGGCTCTGCGCGACTATAATCGAGATTTTTTTTAGGCGGCGGATAAAACTTGCCTTCACACACCCCCTCCCTCCAAGACTGCAAATAAATTTTGCAAATTTTGATTGTTGGGGGGGGGGCTCCGGGGCAGGAGCTGCCCCGCACTCACCCTCAACCCCCCCCGCCCCAAATTCCCTATAATATTTTCTTTTCTTTTCCTTTCCCTGGGTCTCCGCGGCTGCGGAGCGCTGCCCGCGGGAGGAGCCGTCTGGGCCGCCCGTCTGGGTGGGCGGGGGCCGCCCTCGCAACGTGAAGGTCAAGTTAAGGCTCAGCCGCCCCTCCGCGCCGCGGGCAATGCCATTGCCGGCGGCCTGCCCGCTCCCCGCCGCTGCCCTCAGTTTTGTCACCCCCCCCCGCCCCCCCAGCCGGCGAGGGGCAGAGGGATGAGCCGAGAGCCGAAATGCCAAAGGCGGGGGGCGCGCCTACGGAGCCTTTTTCCCCTAATCCCGATTTTTTTTGTCATCCTTGCCCCCCCCCAAGCTGGACTGCAGACTTCAAACAAGGTCTTTCCCCCCCTTCTCCTTTTTCTTCTTCGTGTTTTTTTTTCTTTTTTTCCCCCCCTCCTCTTTTCCCAGCAAGATGCAAACCCGTCTGCCGTGGAGGAAATTAAACATCATAAAGAAAAGCCCAATTAAGGTTTAATGTCTGAACATTACCATTTCCTCCAGAAAACAATGAAGTTCGCTCGGTAAGGAGAGAGGCAAAAAGAAAGAAAAAAGGGGGTGGAGGGAGGGAGAGGGGGCAGATTTTTCTGTCTCAAAGAGGGGAAAAATGGGCATAGAGGGGTAATCGTTAAGCAAAAAGCGTGGATGTAGGAGATATTTGGGGTCGAGCTGAGCTAGTCTGTGGGCTGTGCTCGGAGGTGGGGATAACCTGAATAAAATAATGTGGAGTTTGATGTGTGAGCAAAGCTGGCTTCTGCTCATATTTGACTCCTGGAAAAGGCCTGAGCAGGAGCTGGCCCGGGGAGGGGGGAAGCGTTAATAGCAAATAGGGAATAACCCGGGAAAAGGGGGAGAAGGGGTTCGGCTGCGAGGGGGGGGGGATAAAATCCCTGAGTCCCTTTACCTCTCGCCTTGCAATTAGCGGTGCTGTCCTTCCCCGTCTCCCTTTCTCCTGATTCCGCCCGGAGCTGATTTCACCCCGAACCTTTGCATTCCAGGGAAGAAAAAGAAAAAAAAAAAAACCCAAACACAAAAACCCCAAAGTGGGAAGGGTGGGAGGCTAAAAAAAGAAAAAAAAAAAGAGGGGAGAAGCCAAGCCAACGCACCCGAAACGGCATCACCCAAACCCACCGCGCTTGGGCCGTGGGAAAGCGGCAGAAAGAGGAAAAAGCTTGGCCGGGAGGGGAGTCTCTGCACCCCACTCCCCCCCCCCCGGACCCCAAATCCTCCGGCCCCTCTCCCACCTCCCCCGCGGGCGGCGGGGGCTGCCCCTGCCCAGCCGAGCTCGCCGCGGGGACGACACCCACCGAATCGTGGGGATTCTCCTGTTTAGGGGGGGTCTGCTCCTTCTTTCTCTTCCAACAGCAGGTCTGTGGCGGGGGGCGATGCCCCCCGGTCACGGCCCCCCCGATGACCCTCAGGAAAGCCCCGCAGCCCTGCGAGGGGACCGAGCATCGCCTGGTGCTGCAGCCCGGCTGCCCCGGACGGCCCAGCTCCCCAAAACACCCAGAGGAGGAAAAAAGGCTCCGTTTTTTCTTTCTTTTACCCTTCTGCGAGAAAAATAGCATTAAATATTCTGCCCTGGTCCTCCACCTCTGCCTTAGAGCCTGCTTCAAAGGGCAAAAATACCGCCTTGAATAGCCAGCACCGGAAAGGGTGGAAGGAGATGAGTGTAACGGAGAAGCCAATTTTGCATATACTAGCCTTCCTTTCACATGAAGAGGTAATTATACAGTTATTTAGGCGAGCGTATGCTCTACGGAATAGAAATCCATAGAAATCCTCATTCAGAATGCACACTTGGGTGTAAGATAGCGATGAATAAAGATCTATGCGTATTTGTGGTGTAAGAGCAAATACTGTTCCTGCACAGAGTTGCCCGTGCTGTAGTCTCACAATTTTCTAATAAATACGGACAGAAGGAAAGAAAGAAGGAAAGAAGGAAAGAAGGAAAGAAGGAAAGAAGGAAAGAAGGAAAGAAGGAAAGAAGGAAAGAAGGAAAGAAGGAAAGAAGGAAAGAAGGAAGGAAGGAAGGAAGGAAGGAAGGAAGGAAGGAAGGAAGGAAGGAAGGAAGGAAGGAAGGAAAGAAGGAAAGAAGGAAGAAGGAAAGAAGGAAGAAGAAAGAAAGGAAGGAAAGAAGGAAAGAAGGAAGGAGGAAAGAAGGAAAGAAGAAGAAGGAAAGAAGGAAAGAAAGAAGGAAGAAAGAAGAAAGAAAGAAAGAAAGAAGAAAGAAAGAAGAAGAAAGAAAGAAAGAAAGAAAGAAAGAAAGAAAGAAAGAAAGAAGAAAGAAAGAAAGAAAGAAAGAAAGAAGAAAGAAAGAAAGAAAGAAAGAAAGAAAGAAAGAAAGAAAGAAAGAAAAATATTCGGGAGTGACCAGAAGGAGGGATTAGATAAGAGTCCGATTATTGGACCAATTTTAATTCCTATTTTATCTGCTTTCAATACAAGCCGTATTTTAAAGCCAATACCTTATTAGAGAGCTCTGGCTACATTAACTTACATAGATATTAGTTTCAACTGAATATGGCACCAACAGAATACTCGACCCTCGTCCCCGACGAAGAAAAAGCTGCCAATATCACTTTTTATACCGCAGGGGAATGAAGGAGCCGCGCTGCTCGCAGAGGGCACAGAGCGCAGCAGCTCCTTAAAGGAGGTTTTTGTGCCCCCAGCCCCACTTCTCCAGCCGAAAGCAGGGGGGGACGCGCTGTGTGCGGGGCCGCCGGGGAAGGCAGGTACACGCAGCCGCTCCATAGGTGCGTGGCGAGGGGTGGTCACGGGCGTTTGCCACCTTCCACCCCGCCGGCAGCGCTTATCTTCCCCAAGCTGGCTGCCCGTGTGGGAGATGTCACCCCGTGAAGCAGCCGACGGGGTTTGTTTCATTTTATTCTGATTAATGCGGGGATGGAAGAGCGAGCCCAGCGCCGTCGCGCCCTCAATTTGCGAATTATTGAAGTTTATCCCCATAAACTGTTGAGATTCGCCTTTGATCGATGCTTATCTGAGGGAAATGCATCTAGGTGTTAGCTGTGGTGGAAAAAAATATTAACAAAAAAAAAAAAAAAAAAGGTGGGGGGGGTGCGGGAGCCGAAGTATTGAAGTGCAATACTCGGGAATGATTTCCTGAGTATTTAAGGATTAAATACCACACATGCAAACGTGTGTGCGGTTTTAATAAGGCTGGGGAGGATTAGCCGCCCACCTTCTATTCTGAACTTTGCATTTCGGGGGCTATTTTGCTAATAAATGGGTTATCCAACAGAAAACACATTTTCCCTGCCACAATTTCCGACTTTTTACACAGTTCTGCACATTTTAGTGGCGCTGCTAAAGTTATCAAGGGGGTAATGTCTGGCGAATAAAGGAATTTTTTTAAAAGGTTTGGGTGTGTTTTATATGTCTTCCTTTGTGTTTAAATAAGTATTTTTAGAGGTTTGGAGCGGGGGGGGAGAGAGGGAGGCTGTGGAATAGAAATAGGTGTTGCTTAACGAGCTCCTCTGGGTTTCCTGTCTCCCCGAAGCTGAATTTCGCAGCGGCTCTCGGAGCGAGTTTAGCACGCTGTGAAGTTTTACTTGAATACCCCAAACCTCGCCTTTTCACATGCTTCAGCAGCTCCCCTGCGACTGAGCTGTGGAGAGGGAAAGAAAGTAAATAAATAGATGGAAACACACAGGCATTGATATTCCCCCGGCCTCAGCTCTCCCTCTGGAGAAGGTGGGGAAGGACCCGTGGAAAATAAAAATAAGTGGGGAGGCGATTGGCAGCGTGTTACTTATATTGGTTATTATTAAGCCCAACTCTTTTAACGCCTCTTCGGCATCACTTCTATTCGAATCCGACACCCGCCGCACATTTTTATCCCAGACAGTCCCAGCCTTGCCTGCGGTTGGGAAGCATAGTTCAATCTGCTTTTATCTTGATTAAGTCCACATGATTTTGAACTTGCAGCTCAGGTCTAGAGAGATCTAAGTCGTCTCTTTTTTTTTTCCCTTTGAATTGTTCACAGCTTATATAGTTTTCTTTCGCAGCCTGGCATCCCTCCAATTAAATTTATCTTTGCCATTTGGGGACAATAATATTTTCCAAGCGCTTCCCACTTGTAGCTATTGTCTCTCCCTTCAGATTTCCTATACACATACGCGGTGTCTAGTAATCTGTTTACTGGCCTGGGTTTCTCTCTCTTTCTCTCTCTCTTTTTTTTTTTTTTTTTTGAAGTCCGTCTGAGCAAATAATTGTAGTACCGTCGTGGAAGGGAGGGAAAAATCACTCTGAGAACATCTGATAGGCCAAAAGTCATTAGACATCAGAAGTTGGAGCCTATTTAGCAAAAGCAAAGCCCATCTCTGCAGCTGCTGGGAGATGCATCTGCTAAAGAAGTGCTTTTTGCACCCACTCGCGATGCATTTGCAGCCCGGAGTGAGCACAGGTTAGCAATGCAGGGTTGGAAAAAACCCTTTATTTTTTTTCCCCAAGAGCAGGAGGCAAAGCAAACTCTGATCAGCTGTCTGAATTAGGGAAGGATTCAGGGTCTAAATAATGCGTCAGATATCTTGAGAGCACCGTAAGTAGCAATGGGTAACGTGGTAAGGCAGGTCGGTATAAAATCTATTCTCCTTTTCTTTCTTCTTCCTTTTTTTTTTTCTCCCCCCCCCCCCCCCCCCCGCCCCTTCTCCTCCCAGTCAGTACTTTCCCTACTGTACGGGCTCGGACAAAGACTTCTTTATGGAAATACTTACAAAAAAGTTTTTGACCGAAAGTTGGGAGGTTGCTAACGAATTTACATTGCGTTCAGATAACTCCAGCTTGGGGGGGGAAGGAAAAAAAAAATCCTCCCCAATGGGAGAAAAAAAAATGAGGAATGATTTATTGAGAAGAGTTCAAGTACAGGATTAACCTAAATCAAAATATAACTTCAGATGTTTACACAGATCAGCTAAAGCCAACTTTCACAACTCCAAGTTTTTGATTTTGCTACAATGTTTTTTGGTCACGAAATGCCTCGAACATGCCCTTAAAATTATTGTTAGTAACGCAAAACACATCCTACAAGCCTTGAGCCTATTTGCCTGCTGAAAACGCTGTTAAATGTGTTAAGTGTTTGCATTATATCAGGCAAATGAGTGCGGACTCCGGAGCGGGGCGGGGGTTGGCTTGGGGGGGTGGCTTGGCATTTTTTTTTTCCTTGCACTTTGCTTTTTCTGCTGGGGCAATTTGGGTAGAGAGAAGTCTCCGGTTGAGGTGCCAGGATAAAGCTGGGTTTTATATATATATATATATATATATATATATATACAGTCGCAGAAGAGGCACAAGGAGGGACGAGCTCGGTGCTGCCGCCTCCTTTTCCTGGCTGAGAAATAACTAAATAAAGAGGGAAAAAATCTTCCAGACGGGGCAGTTTCATCTTATGCACACAGTCGTATCCCAATCAACAAAATCAGAGCGTTCCTCCCCCCTTCTCAAATTCCCCTAGGTATTTTTTTTTCCCCTTTAAAGAGCACAAATACAGCTTTTCTTTAATTTCCCCCTCCACGCTCTAACCTTTCCCATTCGCTAGGAAATGAAGCAGGTTTAAAAAATGAAGAGGTTGAAATGCTCTGGATGCTTTAAGGCTATGCCTTAAAGTTATTTGCCTTTTTTTTTTTTTTAAGGGCAACCAAAAGGAATGCGAGCCGCCAGCCCTCATTCCGTTTTATGGTGGTCACTTTGGTGGTCAAATTCAAGTGCTGTGACTCCACAGCTGCCTCTTCTCTGCTTCCTTGCAGGAAGCAGGCAAATCCTATCCTTTAAACTGGGTTTAAAAACCAAAACGACACCAGGGCTGGGTTTAGATGTATTTACCTACGAAGAGCAATAAATTATTCACGCACCTAGAGGAGAGACGGCAAGTTTTATGCCACACGGGTTTTTGCTGTTTGCTGTTGTGTTAGGGTTTTTTTTTGGGGGGGGATGTATGTGCTTTGTTTTGGGTTTAAGAAGCTGCTCGGATATTGTTTTTTCAACAACACTCTCTAATTCCTCCCCTGGATGCAAAGCTTCACGCCTACAGCCTTCCTATGGAATGCAGATGGGAATAAATATAACAAAAAAAAGTATATTTTAGAGCCTTTCCACTTTTAATCGGAGGCAGAAGATCCTCCACGCAGGTTGCAAACAAGAGGGAATTGGGGAAAAAAAATAATTACACTCATAAACAATAGCTTAACATTATTAGTTTGTAGTTAGTATTAATATTGGTCCATAAAAAGCCAAGTTAAAAGATCGCTGACACTTTAATTAAAAGTTTTGCCCAAAACGACGTCCAAGTCATAAAATAGGGCAGATTACAAACCTGAAGAAATCCATCTCTGCAGCCAGAGTCTTGCCCCTATATATATGTATATATTCATCGGCCAAACGGTGCATTAGAGGGGAAAACACAGCTCATTTTGGGATTACAGGCGTGTTTATATGTGTGTTTGTCTCTATCTCCACACACACGCATTCAGAGACACTCACACGCCCCGATCCCTTATAAAAAGGGGTTTATGAGAACAGTTCCTTAAATAGAAAATACAAAGCTGGGGGGGCGGGGGTGCCCAGAAATTAATGAGAATAAATGCTCAGGAGCGCGTTGTTGCATTGGGGGGATGAAGAAGGCTCGAAGTGAGGAAGAGCACAGAACCTTAGCATGCGAAGCCGCCATGTTTCCCTTCAAGATTTCCTAATAAATAGATAAAAATCCGGGCGCGCCGCCTGATAAGCACTGTAGTTTGGAAAGCTCTGCTGAAATACCCACTGTGTTTTTTCCTCAGGCATCTTGAAATCCTTTGCTCTCTGCTCGGCTGCAAGGCACGGACTTACGAGGCTGTTTTCTTCCATGAAAATCAACTTTTTCCTCTCCCCCCCCGTTTTTTTTTTTTCTCCTTGCATTGCTGCAGGATTGCAGGATATTTATATTTTTAACAGAGGCTGCAACCTCCGCCCGGTTGCTCGAGGTGCGTTTTCCTCCCCATTTCTCTACATCTCGCCTAGGAATTAAGCAACACCCTCCCTAGTTAAAAGGCAAACAGCAGGCTGGGTGCTAGGAAATTAAATAAAATGAAATAGAGAAGAGCGAGGTGAAAAAGGAGGTGCCCAGGGATGCCCAGCTCCAAGGGGGCCACCCCCGGGCTGGGCTGGGACCCTCTGATGCTCCCGCTTGAGGAATTGGTTATTCTCGGGTGAGTTTATGCATTTGGGTTTTTTTCGGGGAGCAAAGCGAAAACACGGCTGCCGTCGAGGCTTTTTCTGCTCCTAAAGCTCAGCGCTCTGAGGCTGAGATTTGCCTTTTTCCCTTCTTGCTGTTTGAATTTACTGCGACTCGATTTGACAAGATTCTCCCTATAAAAGCGTCTCTCCTGGTGCGCCAGTCTTGTCCGGAGTATTCAGCCCACCACCAAATAGATCCCACGATGGAGTTTAGTTCGGGTTTATGTGTGGACAATTCAATATTTTTATTTATTCTTCCTTTTAGTGGGCGTTTTAAAAGGGATAATTCAAGGGGAAAATATGCCTAAGTGGCATCCTGTAAAAAAAGCAAACCCACACAAAGGTGGGGATGCGCGGTGATATTTTCATACCTAGGTGAAAGAAGCCACCTCTGTGGAGCAGAGAAATATTTTCCACCTCAGGCAGATGATTTCTAAGCCAGGTGAAAACCCGATTAGCGCCCAATTGTTGCAGGCAATTTTATTCCTTCAGGACTATTTAAAGGCGGTGGGATAACCCCTCGGAGCCGGCTACCGCGGAAGTTCCGCGTCCTTCAGGTGCACCTTTCCAAAGAAGAGATTTTTTTTTTTTTTCCCTCGGATATATTTTTTTTCTCGCCTAATAATTCTTTGCAAAACTCGCAAAATATTTGGCAGCACTTCGGCATCCCCGTTTTTTTCGTATGAAAATGCAGAAAGACGGAGAAAGAGGAGGCTCCCGGGGCACGGGACAGAAGACAAATGACTTTAATAAGAATATCTTTTTTAATTGAGCTGGAAGAATAAATGATGAGAGTATTGCTGAAAGTACATTCATTGATTGACAATAAACAGTTGCATTAAATATTCAATATGCCACTCTTACGTAATAAATATTTAACCAAACATTAAAGGAGGTTTTCGAATATTTATTAGACACTGACTTAATTCATTTGTTCTATTCCTTGATATATCACTAATTCGATATCAAAAGTCGTTAAGCCAGGCCTGCTTTAACTTTGAAGTTGGAAAGTTTACACGATCCCCCGCACACTGTCAGTGCTTCAATGGTATATTCTCCATAAAGCATGCCAGCTTGGTTGATGTATAGTTGATGTGCACATAGAGATCAACATAATTAGCGTATGTTAGGAGCTTGTTAATTAGCACCAACCCCCTCACTCCCAGCTAGACAGAGAGCTAGAGATTTACTTATAATTTAGCAGCCCAGCTGTAGGAAGAGCTGGGCATTCCCGCCTGCAGCAAGGTTTTGAGAAATGCTGGAAAACTTACTTCTGCATCTCCAGCTATTTTATTGAGCTACCTAAAGTCTGTTCAGGAGCACTTCTAAGGATAGAAATAGCCATAATAATAAATTATAATAATCAGCGTAATTAAAATATTTTTAAAAGGGTGGAAAAACACCGCTCGAGCTCCCTAAGACCCTCCCTCTCCCCCCCCTCCCCACCCCAAATCGCCCCCACCCCATCTCCAAACCCTGCTGAAAAGCAGCAAGCAGAATCCAAATAGGAAGGAGGGAAGAAAAAAAAAAAAAAAAAGGCAAGGAAAAAAAAAAGCAGCAACTTCACAAGCCACCCCTTGTACTTGTTCTGCTTTGAATGCTTACAAGGGGTGTGCCTTCAGGAAAATGAATACAAATCTGCAATTGATTTTCATAATGTTTCTGCGGTGTTTGCAAACCAATCGTTTGAACCTCTGAGATCTTACCTAAGTGAACCACTCCTACGCATCTAAGTGCTCCAAACTGATATATGACAATATCTACTTTGGATCACGTGTCCTCCGGAGCGACTAAGACGGATAGCGCGTCATCTCGCCTTCCCAAATTTTTTCCCCTCCGCACATCGGATCCAAAACATCTAGCTATAGGAGCAAGAAAAGGAGAAAGATGTTTAACTCGGTGAACCTGGGCAACTTCTGCTCCCAGTCGCGTAAGGAGAGGAGCGCTGAGTTTGGAGAAAGGGCAGGTTGCGCTTCTAATCTCTACCTCCCCAGCTGTACCTATTACGTCCCTGAATTTTCAACTGTGTCATCTTTCTTGCCACAGGCCCCCTCTCGCCAAATCTCCTACCCTTACTCCACCAACCTCTCGCAAGTGCAGCCCGTGCGAGAGGTCTCCTATGGTCTAGACCCCTCAAGTAAATGGCACCACCGAAGCAATTACGCCTCGTGTTATTCCGCAGAAGATCTGATGCATAGAGAGTGCATCCCGCCTTCCACCATGACCGAAATGCTAATGAAAAACGAGAGCGTGTACAGCCACCACCACCCCAGCTCCAACCACCCGGCATCGACGGGATTCTACACCAGCATGAACAAAAACACTGTCTTGCCCCAAGGCTTCGACCGCTTCTTCGAAAATGCCTACTGCGGGGCGGAAAATCCGGCGGAGACCTGCCTGCAGAAGGGCGAGGGCAAAGTGGAGGCAGAGTCCCAACCCCACGCACTGTCATCCCGCGGAGAGCAAGGTATAGACCCGGAAGATGAGGAGGAAAACACAAACCCAGGGTCTTCAGCCTCGTCCTCTTCTGTCACCAAGGAAGGAAGCAAAAGCAGCAATTCGAGTAGGTAGAGCAGTAAATGGAAAGGTTAAGGGACTAGCCCGTGTGTTTTGTCGGTCAAATTTTATGTGGAGTTTTATAAGCATTCAAAGGATTTTATTATAACCTACAAAGCTCTTTCTTCCAACGAGAAGAATTTTTACGATGGGAAAAGCTCTTTGAAAAAAATGGAGATGTTAGGCGCAGACACAGTATCTTAGAGTCTGTGAAATTTTAAAAGCACACCATCGTGACAAATATTAACTTTGATCATGAACTTACATGAGCATTTTAAAAGGATTTGGTCCCGGGTTGCTGAGGGTAAAAGGCAATTGGGCAGAACACTACTTTAGCTGCCTGTGCTTTCTTTTAGGCATTGGGATGCATGCAAAATGTTTGGGGCTGCTTTTTTTTTTTTTTTTTTTTAATTAAAACTGTATGTCGAGTCTTTTCTCTTGGTGGGGGTGCAGTGCTAAGGGGGAAAGCTGCCGAATTTGCAGGCAAAGCCGAGCGTTTTCCTCGACTTTTCTGTTTAAAGTGGCATTTATTTTCCTCCAAGCCTAGTGGAGCGGCTAGCTTTTGTCAGGAAGGGCTTTTACTTACGTGGCTGTTTGCTTGGGTCTTCTGGGGGTGTTTTTGCATGCACTCACATTTTCTAGGCAGTCTTAGAGGAGCTTTTTTTGAAGGCTGAATCCAGGCAACTTTGCAAGTTAGCGTTCAGCGAGGGGCTCTTTTGGGAAGAGGGGAGGGTTGTTTTGTTTTCCTATTTGCTTTCGTGATGCAAGTCCCCTTTTGCAGCTCAGATGCTGAGTTCTCTTTTACTTTGATTCCTTTTTGCGTGTGTGGCGAGGACTGGAGTTAATCAAAAACTTATGCGGAACATAATATCTAGTTCCTCTAATTTCAACCTTGCTCATGCTGTTTCTATACAGATAACAGATTTGCAGCTGAGCGTGGGTTTGGTCGTGTCGTCCCCCCCCGCCCCCCCCCGCCTCTCTAAACCCTGCTCCAGCAGCCTGCTGCCTCCAGTCCCGGGCTGTTCTTTATTTAAAAAAAAAATAACCTATCTGCGCCGAAAATGTCTGCGTGTGCCTGCGTTAAGCTCCGGGCAGTGGGAAAATAATTACACCACGGTCCTTGAGACCCTGTGTAACCTCACCTCTGCTACCCCTAACAATAGGCGAACTGCTGGAAGAGATCTCCCCCTGCATTAATAACTGGAGTTATTAAGCTGCTGCTGCCTATCTGGTCAGCTGCGAAGATGAGTCTGTGTCTTGCATTTCCTTAGGATGTTTACCCTGCTTTCTGGTTCTTTTAAGGTGCTCCCAGAACGAGGAAGAAGAGATGCCCCTATTCGAAATTCCAGATCAGAGAGCTAGAGAGAGAATTTTTCTTCAATGTCTATATAAACAAAGAAAAAAGGCTCCAGCTGTCTAGGATGTTAAATCTCACTGACCGACAGGTTAAAATTTGGTTTCAGAACAGAAGAATGAAAGAAAAAAAATTAAGCAGAGACCGCCTGCAGTATTTCTCTGGAAATCCCTTGTTGTGAACATCTTTTGCAATCCCCTCTGCTGGTGAAGTGTATGTGTATTGAGGAGGAACGGTGGCGAGCATGGGTTTGCCCTTTGAGCCGACAAAGCAACCTCAAAGTTTAAGCCTTTTCGTTACTTCTGTTTGTATGTCCGGGACACTGCTGAGTAACAAAAGGAGGGAGATTTTTCTTTCAGTTCCCGCTTCAAGGACTTCAATTCCACGAACATTTTATTTAACTTCCCCCCCTCCCCCTTTTTTTTTTTTTCCTGAACAGGTTGGGATTCCCTTTTTTTTTAATTATTATTATTATTTTTTATTGTTATTATTGTTTAGGCACTCTGTCCAGTTGAATAAATCGCAGGGCTGTGTGTTACACCCACGGTGATTTCAGTATGCAGCTGTGTTATCACAAGAGCGGCCAAAGTCTCCCTGTAGGATCAAATCACTTCATCTGGGGTGAGTGTGTGTGTGTGTGTGAATGCACACGCAGACGCGCGTCTCCTTCCGTGTGTGTGTGCACATTCACAACCACCGCGCTCATCTCTCTTCTCCGTGCAGAAGGAAGATCATCATTTCCACCTCCTCCATCCACCCTTTCTATCTAAAAATACATATATGCATATATACACGGGAGTGTGTGCGTATATATCCATATATCTGCTCTCTGCAGTATCATTTCTACATTTGGAGTCGGGAGGGGGGGGAAATCCAGGCGAAAATCCATTTGCAATAACTGCCTCTGAAATGGTTTGTAAATAAATTTTGTAGTGGTCTTTTTTTTTTTTTTTTTTTTTTTTTCTGGAAATGGGAGACGAAGAACAACAAGAGGGAAAAAAAAAATCCTGGAAAAAAAAATAATTAAAAAAATCTTTGTGTATGTAAAGTGAGTCCCCGGGATACTCTGTGAAATTCTGTGGCAAATAAAGACATTGCAAGCTGTTCTACATTATGATTTTATTTGACCATTTTATTAGAATTTCCCCTCTTAAAAGCCTCTTTGCGGTCATTGTGGTGTGGGTTTCTTCTATAGACTTTAAATACCTGAATGCATATCAGAAATATCATCATCCATATTCATGGGACTCACTGCAATCTGCTCTAATAGGACTGGTATTAATATGAACCCTCCACCTTGGAGTGCACGTTTGGTGTGGAGTTCATTGTATTCATCAGCGAAATGAAATTTATAGGATTTTTCTTGGCCCAGTAATCCTACTCTGAATTTGGCTCCAGATGTCTTTCACTGTTTTCCGGTTGTAGTTAATCTTTGTGCGTTTGCAAGAGAACAATATATTAGTCTTCTTTAAAAAAAAAAAAAATTAAAAATGAATGAACCTCTAATTACACCGAGAAACGAGCTGCATTTCCGTGAGTCAAGGATACCTTATACCTACAAAGCACAAATGCAAAGTCAAGTCCTTAAATTCCTGCTTAAGGAAAACAAGTTCAACTCCCAGGCACAGGGCATAAAGGTGATTTTTTTTTTTTAAACCCCCCCCCCCCGTTTGCACAATGACTTTTTTCTCGCAGCGTCCGAAAGCAGCACAACGTTCTCGAGGACAAAGAAATCCCGCAGATGCCGTGGTGATGTGGTGCATGCGTTTTGTGTAAATACAACAAATCGGAAGGGGTTTGGGGTTTTTCTTTTTTTTGGGGGGGGGGGGTATGTTTGAGGTTTGCAGTCTGGATGCTCTCCTGCTTTCTGGTGTGGAGCGATGGGATTGTGCACAGGGACGAGGGCGGGGGGGTTGGGGGGGGCAGAGAAGGGGGGGAAACCCCCCCGGCAGCCAAGAAACAGCACATTATATTCCCATCCATTGAGCGTGTTCTTGTAAAATTCTCATACTTGCTTTTAAATACAACCCTGTTGAATGACAAACCCTTTGATGGTGTCTTCTGATTTTATTTGACAACCGTAGGGGGGGAGAGAAAAAAAAAAAAAAAAAGGATAAACCCGCAAAAATGCTCTTCGTTTGCACCCATCCAGACACCCCTACGCACCCCCCCGCGCAATTAAATGCAAACCAACTTCAAGCTTTCGTGATAGAGCCGTCCCGGTTACGCCAAGATATGATCTTGAAAGGATGTTCAGAGGCATGTTTCTCATTAAAAGAGTGGGAAAAGGAAGAAAAAGGGCTCGGTGGACGGCAAAAACCCTTCTTTATTTTCTTATATTTATTTTTGCAAAGCCTGCGAGCTGAAAGGACGCTTGTCCCCGGCCTAAAACCGCGCCTAAGCTTTACATTGAATAAACTGGGCGTAAAGGAGGGGATTTTTTTTTTTTTTTTTTTTTTTTTTTTTGCGGGCTGCAAAGTAAAATAGACAAGATGAAGATAGGAGCCATCTTCCTGGCAGATGTAGCTGCACGCCGGGACCAGGCGAGGAGGGGGCTTATCCTCCACAGAAAAAAAAAAAAAAAAAAAAAAAAGAAAAGGGAAAAAAAGCACCTTTCTTTAATGAGTGTTTGCCAAACCTTCCCAAGGTTAGGAAAACTAAAGAGAGGTGCAATAAGGTGAATATCGGGAGGTCAGAAGCGGCAGTTAATGCTCCGTAACAGCAGCGGCTGTCCGGACAAAAGCGGCTAGTCTAGACATTGTAATAAAGACTGCAGCACTAAACAGCTTAATTTTTCTTAATTACCCCGTCTGGCTAAAGGAAAAGACTTCCGCAGTAAATAGTAAACAAATAAGGGAGTCTTGCCCAGGGAATTTTTTTTTTTTTTCCCTCTTCTCTCCCCCCCTCCCTCCCTGTCTCCCCCCGCCTTTTCCAAGGCTCCAGTTCAACTGCAGCACAATGAAACTGTAGGCCTAGTTCAAAGTTTTCGCGAGCTAAAATGGAATGCTAGTTGTAAAATCCAAGTTTATAGACCATGTGGGAGTTTACAGCAGCATTAAGCATCAGCGCCATGTAGGAAAAGGGCTGTTAATGTTCTGGGGAGGGGGAGAAGGGGCTGGGGGAGGGCGGGGGGGCACCGAAGATGCTTTGGGTGCCACGCTGGGGGAGCGCACCCGCAGGACAGGGCTCAGCCAGCTCCGTCTCGCCGGCCCCGCGTGCCTGCACCTATACGGAGGGTGCCCCACGGGGCGAGGGGAGGCTCTGGCGCCGGGCTTGGGGGGCCGGCTCCCATTTCACCGCAGAAAGCCCAAAATCGCCAGGGCGAGGGCTTTTCCGCGGCGGGCCGGGGGATGCAGGGGTGGGAGTGAGACCCACAGGAAGAAAAATGTGCATATATGATGTCTTTGAACTTCAATAAAGTCAAGTCCATCACCTTTAACCCTTTTGTAATAAAGCGGAATCAGAGGGGGTCGCGGCTCCCCGGCCGCCCCGCCCCCAGGGAGCCGGGGGGGGGGGGTCGCGGAGAGGGGGCACATTTTTCCCCCGACGAAAAAAACCCAAACCCGAGTCCCAACTCCAGTTTTGAACCCCGCGTGGCGTTTATGATGCTTAATATTTAACTCAGCCGCGCAGCATTTAATGCATTTCGAAGCAGGTTTAACACACACGGCGCACACTCTTTATTATTGTTATAAACCTTTTGATATCTTAACGCATGAAAAGTTTTTATAACTTTGTTTGGCGTAAAAGTTTTACAAGTTTTTCCTTTTTTTTTTTTTTTTTTTTTTTTTTCCTTTTAATTCCCAGCACGCATTTAGGCTTTTCCATCAACTTTATCCCTACCTCGGATGTCCATCACAATAAAGCCTCCCTCATAGGCTGGAGAGCTCGCTCTGTGCTCTACGTTAATGACACCCAGACTAATTACGAAGGCCCTTTCCGTGTGACGTACAAACACACCAACCCAACCTGTTTCCTATTGCTCCCTGGATTTCATACACAACATATTGGAAGCAGCTCTGGGTGACTTTGTTGTGAAATATTGCAGAGAGGGAAGGAGGCGAGGGGGCCGGCTTCTAATTGGCTTCTTGCGGGATAATAATGTTCACTTATGTTGGCTTCCATACAAAGCAAATTAATTCCATTTTTAGGAAAATAAAAAAATGAAAAAGAAAAGAAAGGGGAAAAAAGAAAGGAAAAAAAGAAAGAAAAAAGAAAGAAAGGAAAAAAGGCAAAGAAAAGAAAAAAGAAAAAAGGAAAAAAGAAAAAAAGGAAAAAAGAAAGAAGAAAAAAAAAAAAGGAGCGTGGTTGGGGGGAACTGTGAGAGCTGCAAATGCTGGATTAGAGTGTCCAGAGATTCTCCTCGTGCTGGACGGGGCTGCAGCCCCCACGCACACGCACCCCCAGCACCCCAGCACCCCAGGCCCCCGCAGCCTCTCCCGAAGGTGCCAGGGCGGGACCCCCTCACCTTGACGGTGTGATGAGGCCCCTAAATAAAGAGCCCCCGCCGAGCAGCTCGGCCGGAGCCGCACACAAGACCACGAGGGGAAACCCGTCCTTTTGGCCATTTCCACTTTTCCTCGCGGGTTTGACGTTGGTTTGCAGCTCGGCCAGAGCTGGGATTTCGCAAAAGCGAAGAAGAAAACCAGTGGTTTTGGCAAGTGGACTCGAATCGACCATCAATTGAGCTAATCCTCGCCTGCGGATCCTAGGGTGAATTCATTTATTTGTGTACGAGGAACTTTTATAGGAGCAATAGCTGTTCCCGAGGGAGAGGCAGGGCTGGGCACAGGCGAGCAGGCAGCAATCCCCAAGTCCTGGAGCCCTCTCCCAGGGACCCTGGTGGCCCATAACTTCGGCGAAAGGCGATTAAATTGGTTCTCCTGAAGCACCGCTCTGCCGAGGGGGGACCGGCGGCGAATTTGCTGCTGAAATATTGTAAAGCCACCGGCAAAAGGCGGAGGGAGGGGAAGGGAGAGAGGGGGGGAGAGGGATCAAACTTTGGGGAAGGAATTGAGGATTTGAGGCAAAGCGTTTGCAAACTTGCAGTTTAGTTTTTAACACCCCCCCCCCCAGATAAAAATATCCCCCTGACAATAAATAGGCCCCCCAAAAATGATGAGAGCGTCAAGAAGGAATAGACCTCCAAAAATAAATAGACCCCCTAAATAAATGGCCCCCCCAAAATAAATAGCCCCTTAAAAATAAATAGCCCCCTAAAAATAAATAGCCCCCCCAAAAAGGGAGACGCGGGGGGGGGTGGGAGCTCAGGGCTGCGCTGCCCCTCCGCTCTCCGGGAATATATTAAATATATGACTTATACTATTTTGCCCCAAAATGGCGGCTCATTAAGGCCTGGCTCATCCGCCTTCCATAAAGTTGGGGGATAGAGGGATGCGCAGCATATGTTAGATGGAAGCACGTTTCTCTGCTTTTGATAACTTCTAAATTACAACATGAAACCACGAGAATGTGGTTTGCAACCTCATAAGGCGCTTTTTTTTCTTTTTTTTCTTTTTTTTTTTTATCTGGAGTTGAGGAATTAGACTGGAGCATATTGCTGATGGAGCCCATAAAAAACTTTATTCATTTTGGGAAAAAAAAAAAAAGGGGGGGGGGGGGGGAAGACTTAATGTAAACATTACAATTGTTTATGTGCTACAAGTAGCAAAGTAAATTCGTTCGTTTTAATTGTTAAAAAGCGGCCTAATTCCTCTCTTTGAATGAAGTGATACATGCTGAAGAAAATCTGCAGTCCTCTGCTTTAAAGATGTGCCTGATATAAACCGTATGTGACTGTACAAATGACGGTTAAAATAGCCGAAACTCTTTGGGGTTTGCGAAGAGAATGTGATCAGGAAAGCGGGAGCCACTCGAGGTTATCTCTCAGGCTGAGGACTGCAGGTATGGGAAAAAATATTAAAAAAAAAAAAAAAAGAGAATTACAGTGGTTTTTTTAAATAAAATTCTCCCTGCACATACGTTTCGCAGAACTCTCCACCTCTGCGGCGGTGTCTGTGTTTGGGAGGTAGAGCCCTCAAATTTAGGCAAAAATAGCAAAATAAAAAGGTCAGGCTTTAGCCCCGCTACCTCCGCCTTATTTCCATGCTGTAGGTGTGAAATTTGCATTTATCGGGATTTTTTGTCCCCCCCCGATCCCTTCTTTTTCAAGGAGAAACGTGAGTGCTAACCGCCCGTCCTCGCGGTGCTCCCCATATTCTGGGGAAATTGTAATTGAAACAACAATGTTTATTTTGAAGCGCTCAGCAGACCGGCGTTGCCGCTTCAAAGACGCTTGTTAAATTACCAGCGTTTTAACAAAGTTTGAAAGAAATCATTTTCCTATCGTCATGTGAAAAATAGGGATTCTTTGAGGTTTGCTCTTAGCTTGCAGGGCAGACCCACATTTTAGCACGTCCTTCATTGTTTTCAATTTTTACCTTTCATCGTTACTCTTCGCCTATTTCAACTTCACTCTTTTTTTTAGCTTTATAAAAGGGACTCTCCAAAATCCACCTTGCCATCAACCGCTGTTATTTTGCAGCTTAAAAACCGCAGCGTAGCCACCAGCATTTTCCAGACAAAAAAAAAAAAAAAAAAAGCCCCAACCAAAAAAAAACCCCAAACCACCTTTAATTTTCCAAACGTGCAATAATCCACATTTCCAGGGCTCCCACCCAGACTTCTCCACCTCTGCTAGAAATAATTCTCTCTCTCTCTCTCTCTCTCTCTCTTTTTTTTTTTTTTGGATGGGGGCAATATTTAAGTTTGTTAACGCGGTTGGAAAATTAAAGGAAACATTTCAGCACTGAATAAACTCCTCCAAAATCCCCGTGTCATATCGTTGTGCTCTGTCACCCTGCCTGCTTTTGCTTATATATGAATTACATTTCCCAAATTTCGCCTTCATGATCAAAGGGAAAGGAAAAGGGTCCAAACTCCATGCAGTACATGGGTGCTATGTTGGGGGTAGAAAAGCTTGAACACAGTTTTCAATACCACCTCAAGGAACATAATATCATTCCATAATTCTTTGACTTAAGTTACTCAGAAAGAAGGAAGCAGGGTAAGAGGGATTGTAAAGTTTGATAGATTTCTTGTGGTGATAGTTTACAGTTTCTAAGCCAACATATAAAGGCGTGGGTTTTATTTTTGCATCGCTGTTATTGTACTCCAGTGTACTTTGTCATAAATCAGAATTATTTCCGCTACAACATGGGGCATAATACCGGGCAGAAATACAAATTTAAGGTAATCATTAAAGTGTTGCTACCAAATACTTCCTCGAAGCGAAAATGAATGTTTGTCATAAAAACGTAAGAAAACTTGGTAAAAAATACAATGGGCATAAGAAGCATTTTCTACACATAACTCACGGTTAAATAATTAGATTGAAAAGGGGACAGGTAAAATATTCCGGGAAGTCTGAGAGATGCTTTGTCTTGGAAATTGTGGACATTTATATACTCCTCGGGTGACGGGCAGAGGAGGGGGTCTCTGGGCAGAGGAGGGGGGGTCTGGCATCGCTTCTGCCCCCACCCCCGCCCCTGGCACCCCGGATTTGGGGAGGTTTGGGGCAATCGCTCTGTCCCTGGCGCTGGGGACAATGGGAGGACGCGGGGACACCCCCCCGCCCCCGCGAGAAGAGGACCCGTGAAAGGAAGGGCAACCCCCCCCCCCTTTTTTTTTGTGTGTGCTTCAGAGTTCATTGGGTGAAACCCCCTGAACTGGCCCAAAAGCGCCAGGCTGAGCCCGGGGGTGGCAACGCGTGGGGACGAGCCCGGGGGCGGCGGGGGACGAACGCGGGACGTGGATGTGGTTCCCCTAAAAGTGTGTAAAATTCCAAGTGGGTTATTAAAGTCCCTACCACTCTCTCCTTTTAAGTTTTAATAGCATTTGTTCGTATTTATTTTCTGTAATTAGAGCAAAGCATTTTTCCCAACGGGGGTTCCACTTAGGCTGATGAATTTTATTCGTCTTTCCATTAATGACCCATGTTTATCATACTTCTAATTATTTTTAACTTTAAACAATATTCGGTCTCCTGGAGACGCCTCTGCGCTGCTGCCTAACGTCAACTTTCTTTTTCCACGGCCAAAAAACCCATCACGGTGAAGTGTCGGGATACATCCAGGTCATATTTTTATGAACAATCTGATTTTATATTTACTCAGCCCCCTTCGCTCCCGAAGATGCTGATTAGCAACTCGCGAAACGGGCTTGAAACCCTTCACACATTTGCATCGGTAGCTTGTGCTGGCAAAGACTGGTAAACAAAACGCCTGTGAACGGTGTAAATCTTTATTTTATACTCACAACATTTACACATTCATAAAAGATGAGGTTTCCAGCACCGGTTTTTTCTCTCTCCAGCAACCTGGATGGGGAGGTTTGCTCGAGATGCTCTTGCGAAGCGCCTGGTTCTGCGGAGAAGCAAATTCAAATTATTTAATGTCACGTTTGATGTGCTCCGTGCAACTCCTTCACATCTCCTTCGACAAGAGCACACACCGGAATACAGGGCGAAAAATGAGGAAAACATATTTAATCTTTAGGCAGACAATACAGGAAACTATCAGGTCAAATTTTGGTGTCCCAAAAAATGCACATGTGTAACTCTTTGACTGAGCAGCATAAATTATTGGCCAGCCACATCAGCTGCAAAAATAAAGTAGAAGAGGGGGGAAAAAAAAAAATCAAACAGGGGGAAAAAAAAAAAAAAGCAATATAATACAAAATTGCATTGGTCTTTAATTTCATCACCTATAAATGAGAAAATATTGGCTCCCGTACTAAAGTTTTATTCTTTGCTTATAAATATTATGTGGAATTTTCGTTGGATATCATAAAACTGAACGATTTCTATCAAACTGTTTTAAAAAGACCTATGCAGATAACACAAATAGAGGCAATAAAGTCGCAAATAGCTTTCCAGGGGAACCAAATGGCGTCTGAAGCCTTCGAAAGCTTTTACTGTGCTGGGGAAGGGGCACACGAAATAGGATTAATGCACTTTTAGGCTTTTTCGGCCTAAGATATTGAAACTTGTCCCACTTGATGCGGAGAGAAGACCCGCAAGGCTCTTGAAAGTTAAGTCGAGGGGAATTTTACAGCCCTGCTTTTGAAAATCTTTGGGAAAACAGGTTTGCAGACGTGAGAATATTTAAGCAAGACTTTGCTCTAAACCGTTACAAATCACCCCAAACGGTCAAGTTCCACTTTCTCTGCTCCAATGTACATCTTTTTTTTCCACGATTTTGCTTCCTTTCCTTTTTTTTTTTCTTCTCCCCCTTCTTTTCCTTTTTTTCCCCCTTCTTTTTCTCCCCCCCCCTCTTTTTTTAATGAAAGGTGGCGTTTTCTTTTTGTTTCCCTTGAAAGTGACTCTGAACCCGTGTCTTTCTAATCGTAATGATCTTGAAATTCCGGGCTATCTCCCTTTTTATTTATTTATTCGCCACTGCCCTAATCGTCCGCTTCACCTAAAAACAGAGTTCACCCACCAGCACTGCAACACGCCGGGGAAAATGATGAAAAAAAAAAACCTATAGAGCTTAATTACTACACGATTTAGAAAATATCAAAGAAAATAAAGTTGGGGGGGAGGGCACGATACCACGAAGGTTTAAATTCCGTCGTATTTAAGGCATCAAATCTTGCTCAGAGATTTAAAATTTAAAAGAAAACAACAACTTGAGCTGCCATCGCAGCGAATTGCGCCACAAAAGAGGAGAGGGGAAATATTGGAGAGAAAAGTAACTTTCCTCGTGAAATCACCCCAGGAAAAAATGAAAATAAAATAAAATCCCACCAAATCGGGAAAGTTTCAGTTTGCAAAGCCTTCTGCATGATATTTAGTGAGTCCCAGGCTGGATTTTTTTTTTTTTTTCCCCCAATAGATATTTCCCGGAGAGAAAGAGGGAGCAGACAGAGAGACAGACAGACAGACAGAGGAGAAAACCCACCACACCACCGCACTGTTGCAGTTCACCATCTGAATGTCGCTCCCTTTTCACAAATTCGACCTCTTTTTTCCTCTCCAGGAGGAATTTTCCGCGCCCCCCACCCCCCAACACCACACATGCCATTTTAGCCCAGCAACTTAAGACAGTTCGGGAATGAAAGTGGATAATTAGAAAAAGCTGTCTTCGCAGAGTCAGGGAAGACGAAGCTGCTTTGCTGCGGGGGGGGGAGGAAAAAAATGGAAAATAAAGGAAAACTAGGTTTTCATCGTATTGTTTTTCATTAAAAAAAAGCTGCTTGGGGAATATCCAACCTGCTCTGAGGAGCTTCGGGGTTACGGGGAAATGCCTGGCTGAAGGGTCTCTGAATTATTCCCCAATTTCCCCCCCCCCCCCGCATCTCTCCCGCAGCAGCAAAAGCAAAGCGGCGCCGCGCGCATCACCCCACCGCACCCCCAAACGCCGTCCAGCCCCCCTCAAACCCCAAATAATTTTAATAATCATAAAAATAACGCCCAGAGGAAGCAGCCGCTGCGCCCAGAGGAGCTCGCCTATGCCCAGCCTTGCTGGGAGGGGGAGGAAGGCGCAGCCGAGCGGAGGAAGGAGAAGGCGGGGGGGGTCGCTGGTTGGGAGGCAACGATTAAAAAAAAATCTCAATCGGTTTTGGGGCGCAAAAAGACAATTCCGGGAAGGCAGGGAAAGGGGGAAGAAAGAAGGGGGGGGGGGTGGTTGAGATTTTTTAATTTAAATTTTATCCGATGCCCCCCTCCCCCCGAAATTAAAAAAAAAAAAAATTAAAAAAGTTAATTAAAAAAAAATTTAAAATTGTATTTCCCCCCCCCTCCCTTTCCTTTGCCCCCTTTCCACGCGTGGCTCCGTTGGTAAACAAACGGGCGGGGGGGAGCGGGCGGCGGGGCTCTGCCTTTGTTCAACGTGAAGGTCCCGGCCCGGTGCTGGCAGATGTCGCTGTTGCTCCACGATGCCGCTCCCGGTCGCGACAACTTGACCCCCGTGACGTCGTCCCCGTCTGAATCATCAAGGCCATTTTCAATCCTCATTGGCCTGGGCATCACGTGGGGGGGTGGAGGGGGGGAGAGCGATGCGTGGATAATTATGGTGCTTGATATTTTTTCCCCCTAAAAAAAAGATGTCAGCCCCTGGCTGGAGTATTCCTCCTTAAAAACCCTCTCTGAAAATGTCATGTCCCAACAATGTGACTTCTAACTCGTTTTTGATGGACTCGTTGGCCGGTACCTGTAGAGGGGAGAATTATTCCTCCAGCCAAGGGATGTACATGCAGCCTGGGAGCGATTTCAGCTGCGGAGTCATGAGGAACTGTGGAATTATCCCGTCTCTTTCCAAAAGGGACGAGGTGAATAGCGCTACCTTGTCTCTCAGCACCTATCCATCTTACCTTTCTCAGCTAGACACTTGGTGTGACCCCAAAAATACGTACAGGATCGAGCAACCTGTTGCAAGACAGCTCCCATCCTGCTCCTTCCCAACCAATGTCAAGGAAGAGAATGTTTGCTGTATGTATAACGCTGATAAAAGGGCAAAAAATGCCACAGAGGCAGCCCTCTACCCCAACCAAATGCCTGAGTCTTGCCTAAATGACCATGAAGTCCCCGTTCCTAGCTACTACCGAGCAAGCCAAGGTTACCCCTCCATGGAGAAGACGTCAAACTGCAGCAATCCAAATGAGTTTGAGGCAAGTTTTGAATCCAGGGCGAGCCTGAACCCAAGGAATGAGCATCTGGAACCAGCACCACCACCTCCTCCACCTCCTCCGCCGCCCCCGGTGGCTAAAGTGAGTTTCCCCGAAAACACAAAAACAGATAATACTCAGAACACATCCACGAACGAAATTAAAACAGAAAAAAGCGCCCCAGCACCCAAAATAAGTCCTTCGGAAGCAGAGAAAGACCTGAATAAAAACACTGACACCAGCACTGACAATTCTGACAATGAAGCAAAAGGTAAGGGAATCATTCATTACCAGTAGCTAATTTCAGCAATTAGTAATCATCCATAGCTAATAAGAGCAAGAGTAATGCGAATATGCAGTAATGTGCTCGCTACCCTGCCAACTTCTCCTCCAGAAATTGGCACGATAATGTTCTCTGTTGTTGCTGTCTTTTGGGAAAAAATATTCTTCCTAGAAATGTTGATTTGTTTTTGGTTTTGGTGTGGTTTTTTTTTTTAATATATATATTAGAGCTGAGAAAAAGGAGCAGAGAGCTATTTGAGAACTCGTCCTCTCGCTGTTTATATGGAGAAAATGTGTTGTGCATGTGCTTATGCAAAAAAAATTGGTCCTTGCAATCAATGCTGCAGAATGTGATAAGATGAGGTGGCTTTGCTCTGAAATCCCAGAGACTTGGGGTTTGTTTGTCGGGGGGAGGGTGTTTTAGGGGGGTTTTGTGTTTTTTAAGGCAGATGAACCCTGGTTTTTCCCCACCTTCATACCGCTTTCTATGCAAATGCTTTATTCCCGTCTGCTAAGCGAATTTGTCGTCTTTGGCTTTGCTCAGTGTTAAAGTGGGGTAAAAAATTAAACTGCGCAGAGTCTAATTTGCAGTTACGGACATCTCGGGCTGGAGTTGTGCACTGTGGCTCATTTCATTGCTTGGAAGCTCGTTGGGAGACTCAGAGAGGAAAAAGCTGCTTTTTTTTGTTGTTTTTCCTGGCGAATTGGGGTCTCGTTTGCGAAGGCAAAAAATGTTTCTGTGTGTTGAGCAGATGTTTTAAGTTTGGGATTGTCTGAAAAGAGGCTTTCATTGATCACATTTTATTTTCACTGTAGAGGTTGCATATGGCTTGAAATCTCTGTGTATGTGAATATTCGGGTTTGTTTCTCTCCTGATTTGAAGCTAGGTGGATTCAGAGGCTTCTTTCAGGTCAATAAGTGGGGATCATGTGAAGGGATGGATTGAATTTCCCTAAAAAGTTGGAAGCGAAATTTCCTTGGTAGAAAATACTGCTCAGATCTAAGGAACGGGCTGCACGGTTTGCCTGTGGTATGTGGATTAAAATATCCGCCGTGTGTCAGGATCTGCGCTATAATTAGGGCTCCAGCAGCAGCAGGATGGCTGGGGTATGTGGCGTTGCGTGTGCATGCAGGGCTGCATGCGTGTGGGTCGTGTGTGGACCCCCATGCACACACGCCTAGGGCTGGGGCACCAGCAAAACCTATCCTCTGGCGTTCCCCCCTCCAAAATTGGCCTTTTTAAAAGCAGAACCCAGAAACACTTGAAACACTTCTTTTTATTATTCTTTTTCTCTTTTTTTTTTCCTTTTTTTTTTTTTTTTTTTTTTTTACTATTCGGCATCCAAAAGGAAATGATATTATCTGACAGTTGAGTTACAATTGCACACACACACACAAAAAAAAAAAAAAAAAAAAAGGCAAAGTCAAGGTTATCAAAACCCCTGCAAACTTATCTGCACAAAGCGCCTTCAACATCCGCGCCAAGAGAGGTTTTGGTGGGAGTTAACCCGAAAGAAAGATTATATTGGGTTGGATTTGCAATTGGGGCGGAAATAAAGAAGGAAATAAATACAGATAAAGGCTTTCTTTCGCTTCAGATGTTAAATTTAAAATGGGCGCGTGGAGAAAGACGGGGTTTCCCAGATATTTTTGCGTTTTAAGAGGCATTTCGTCTTGTTCGCAGCGTTTTCAAACGGTCAGATGCACTTTGGGGCGGATTTTGTTTGCTTCTGTTCCTATTGCTTCCTTTTAAAATCTTTTATAGCTTCAGTTTTCGTTTCTGTTGAACCCGAATTTTTATTCGTGCAGAAGGTAAGAGACCTTTCTCGTGCAATTTCAGCTTTTGGGGTGATAGTGCTTCCAAGGGGATTTCCAGGGCTTGGTGGCGTTAAAGGTTTTCTGCAAACGCGAGAGTGGGTCCATGTCACGCCCGCCAATTCGGAAGGTGCCTTTGGCTAAATTTTTTTTTTTTCCTTCGAATTTCACCAATGCAATGCCGAGGAGGCTGCTGCAGCTGCAGGATCCGCTTTGCTTTTCCTCACGTTTTAGGCAGAAACACCGGCCGGCTGCTGGTGCCAGGATTTTCTCATGACCAAATTCAAAGCCCAAGTATTTGCCGTGTTTATTTATGTACGTGTGAAATACGTTTGCCTTTGCAAAGTGTATGTGTGCGTATCTGTACGAGTGTGTAGAGTGAGGAGAGTGTATATGGGATTACAATTACCTCCGAATTTACCTATACGTGCCCGCACAGCTCATAAAGGCAAATCTATTTCATACAACCCCGGCGCACGAAAAAACACACTTGGCGGAAGGGCTGCTGGGGGGATGTCCAGGACGAGCGAAAATAGATTTCTCTCCCCCAAAATAACACGCCTTTAGGCAGATATTTCAGCCTCTGCGGGTCGTTTTGAAGCCCGGATAATTTTTTTTTTTTTGGGGGGGTGGGGTGGTAAAGGGTGACCTGGGGAAGCCCCAGGAGCTACGCAGGGCTCCCAAAGTGCCCTTGCTGATCCCGGATTAATTTTATTTAGCGGTATGTCGAGCCCCTCCGTCCAGCCCGTGCCCATACCCTCCAGCCCCGCGGCGGGGGAGCGCGGAGCAGTGCGGTTCCTCCTGCGCGGCTGCGAGGTGGAGGTGCGGCTGCCACCGCTTTACCCCCAGGCACCGAATGGCTCAAACCACCACTCGCCTCCCCCCAAACCTGCTCCTTCCTCCCCAAAACCCGCAGGGGAGCAAGTCATCCCGGCTCCCCCTTTTTTTTTTTTTTTTTTTTTCTTTTTTTGCCCAGAGGTTGCCCAGAGGCAAGCTGCCTTCTCATTTACAAATTAAAAAAAAAAAAAAATTAAAAAATAGATTTCCCCCCCCCCCCCCAAAGAAGCTGCTTTGCCAAATGATGCAATCGGGGTAAGTTCTCTTTCCCATTCCCCGGATACTTATGTAACGATGTTATTTTTAACAGAGGATATAAAGGCAGAAAACACTACAGGAAATTGGCTGACAGCAAAGAGCGGAAGAAAGAAAAAGGTGTCCTTACACCAAGCACCAGACGCTGGAGCTGGAGAAGGAATTCTTGTTCAATATGTACTTGACCCGTGAGCGCCGCCTGGAGATTAGTAAGAGCATTAACCTGACAGACAGACAAGTCAAAATCTGGTTTCAAAACCGCAGGATGAAACTCAAGAAAATGAACAGAGAGAACCGAATCCGTGAACTGACTTCTAATTTTAATTTCACTTGAGCGTGCTCCAGCCCCCGTGCAGGCGAGGGAGAGGGGAGAGAGAGAGGAGAGGAAATAATTAAAAAAAAAAAAAAAAAAAAAAAAGCCTGGTGCAGTTTGGGGGTTTATTTTATTTCAATTTTTTTTTTTTCCCTCCTGAGTATAAATGCAATGCGTATGCAAAAATTAAAGGACTTCAAGTGATTTGGGTCTTTACAGTTTGTAGAGAGAAGATGCAGCAGTATGAGCATGAGGATATATATTGCATCCGTGTTTCTATGTAAAATAAAGATGGAGATGGTTGCTAAAAACCACCTTATAAAATGTTTAAGTTATTTACGTGCAGCACAAACCAGAAGGACCTTTCTCTATGCATTTTATGTTTAGGATAATAGATGCGTCCAAAAGTTTGCTTTTCATATTCTAGTGTAGTCTGCCTATTGTATAATAAAAATGACTAAAAGATGGATTTCATATAAGTGTCTGTAAATTAAAGTTGCAGTGGGAACATGCTCACATCCTGTAGTTATGCAGTTTCTTCCAATGAAGTGATACTATCTACCATATATTTAAGACAAAAAAAAAAAATTAAAAAATAAAGCAGTATTGGTATCTTATTATGAAAAAGTCCATTTCTCGTGGCTGTGTTATTTAAATATATTCTGTATGTGTTATACTTTGCATGTATCTTCCTTTATGGAGCAAAATAAATTTCATAGAACCGTGTACAAGTGGGTTCTTTAAAGTGTATTTTTTTTTTTTTTAGAAACACTTTTTTTCCCCTATGTAGGTTTTTTTTCCTCAGGACTCATCCTTTTAAGGCTTTCAGGAGAGTATCCTAGCGGGTTTAATATAAGTGAGAGACCATAACGTTGATTTAAATATTATCCAGGTGACCACAATAAGTCAAGGTCATAAAACAGTAATGTCAGGACAGTCTTGGTAAGCGCTGGAGGTGGATTTTATGATCTGCAAATATAATGTGCTGCAGCAGTAAAAGATGCATTTAAAGGTGACTGTGGAGGAGGGAAGGAAGGCAGAGCTGAAACAGCAATCTTTGGATGCACACTACTCATTGCTTTGGGTCTTTTTAAGGGAAGACACGCTCCTTATGTGGTCTAAGGAAGAATCACTATTAAAGGGAATACACTTAAATAAAGCAGATCATGGGATGTCAAGTGGAAGGAGTAGCAAGGTAAGAGAGACGATTTCTTGGCTGGCTGCATGTCTGAAGCACAAGTGGAGATATTTTCCTCTGTACCAAGGTAAACGGCAGAGCCGAGCTGAACTACACTTTGAAGCTGCAGCCTTACGGACGCGTCTTAGCTTCGCGTTTCGCGGAGGATTTTTTTTCTCCCCGGGAGAGGTTTCTATGCATCTGACAGCTAATTTTCGGCGAGAAAATGCATGGTTGAGGAAGGATTACGCATATATTTCCATTTTTTCCCTACCCCCCCCACCTCCTCCCTCGAAACTTACTTGTATGAAGTTGGCTCAGTGAATGGTAGAGGCTTGTCTATAGGTGTGAATTCTCGGATTATTAGGCTTTTTTGGGGGCTAGGAGCATGGCTGAAGGACTTGGAGAGCATATGTTGCCTCGGTGCGTGCAGAGATGCCTATATATTTCCGAGATGACTGCAGTGTCTTTCTAAGGAGGATGGCTAAGGACAGTGTAGGCATGAGATGGGGTGCTTTTGGTGGCAGTTCGGCTGGCTGCGGAGTGCTCTTAGGGAAGCCTTTTTCGCTTGCAGCAGGAGTTATCTACGCAATTTAAAAGGGATAATGTCAGGATGCAGCCACATTGGCAATGAAAGATAGCGCAGCCGGCAATAAGTCACGATTTTAGAGCTATCCTGTTAAACGCCTCGGTCGCAGACAGTGCGAAGAGCAGTGCGTGTAGCGTCTATTAAAAGGGATTTAATGGAGAGATTAAAGATGCCGCTTCGGGTTTTTTTGGGGGTCTGGTTTTCCCCCCCTTTGTCCCCCCCCCCCCCCAAAAAAAAAAGCGTTTTCTGGCGGAGAGTGCTGAGCATGTTACAATGCTGGAATGCCAATTTCGGGGAGAAAGGGGAGGGGGGCGAACCGAGAAAAGCAACAAAGGGGGCGAATTTCTTTCTTTCTAGCTATCTTCCGTTCTCTCTTTCCTCCTCTCGCTGTCTCCTCTGTCTATACACAGATTTTTTTATTTCCTTCCCTCCTCTCTGACAGAAATGAGTGGATCTTCCGCCCCTTTTCGTGCAGCTGATCTGTGGTTTAGGTAGTTTCATGTTGTTGGGATTGGCTTTTAGCTCGGCAACAAGAAACTGCCTTAATTACGTCAGTTAGTCTTCATCAAGGGCAGCCGTTTCCGCTGGCCACACGCAGCTCCGCCGTGCGCGCCCCGGGGCGCTACTTGCGCGGGGGTCGCCCGGCAGCGCCCTGCGCCCCGCGCAACTTGCAGCGAGCGCCGGCGAGCCAAAAAAACACCCCAGCAAGGTGGTGGCACCCGGGGGGGGGGGGGGGTCAGCACCAGCACCACCACGTCCCTGCTCCACCAGCCTCCCCCAAGCCCCCTACCCCCCCCAGTTAGGGAGATGGTTTTCTGCCCCCCCCTCTTTTTTTTTTTTTTTTCTTCCGCCTTTTTCCTACCCTCCGCGCTATTGTTTCTGCTCCGCGGATAAGCGAGGCGGACAAAGGAGGCAGCTTTTCCTACCCAAATTATTAAATTAGCCTTGCAGAGCCGGGATGGTTGGCAGAGCCCCAGCGGCTGCACGTCGCGCGTGATGGGCGCTCGCTCTTTCTTTAAAAAGGGGGAGAGAAAATAAATAAATAAATAAATACACCCCCCACCACCCCCCACCACCCCCTGCCCCGGATTCCCCGTGGTCGCTTTTTTGATCAATAAATTTAAAAGGTGGTCGCTTCCCGCTCGGTCATCCCTGGAAATTGGAAAGGTGATTTGGGTTTTGGGTTTTTTTTTGGGGGGAGGGGGTTTGGGGAGAACTGGCACGGTGGTGCTGGCGGAGGGGGGGTGCTGGTGCTGGGAGCGCTCCTGTTGCCACCCTCTGCTGAGCTCTCTCGCTATTAAACCCGAGAAGTTGCAGCAGATTCTGTTTCGCGAAGGTGGAAGGAAGAACAAAGCAGAAACCGGGTTTCCCAACTTCTCCTGCGCTCTGCCTCCATCCCAGCAAAAGCATCAGAGATAAAATTTAATAACCCTTTCCCATGCTTTAACCGGGGTCTGGGGTTTCACTTTCAAGAACACGGTTCCTATGTCGCGGCTGGTTCAGCCTGGATTATGAATTACTTTCTAGTAAGGCTACATATAAAAGCTAAGTAACTGTTGATGAAGAAAATCAGACGCCTGTGTTACATGAGCAGTGTACCTCTCGGGCAAAAAAGGGTTATTTTTCCCCCTTTCCCCCCCAGAATGCGCTGTAAAAGTTGGGAAAGTTATATCTGCGTCTCAGCGTTTCAATGCGAGAAAAGGGGAGGAAAAAAAAAGCAAAGCGAAGCGCAAATATCAGCCGAGCTCGCACGTAAAGAGCGCAGGGGTCCTGTGCGACGCGTGGGATTCGTGATGTTGGCAAAATGGCCAGGAGGGAAAGTAAATATGCGGAGAGCAAACCAGAGCGTAGAGAGAGCAAAATCTGCTGAGGGCGAGCCAGGGCTTTGCGGACATTCGTGTGTTGTGATGCCTAAGAAACCCCGAGTCCAGCGGGCGTTGGTCTTAGGGTGGGAAGGCGCAGGTTGGCGTCGAGAAATAAAGTCTTAAACTCTGAATATTTGGACCCCTCTGGGTAAGCAAAACGGCAGGCTAGCAGGTTTTCCCAAGGCAGGTTCAGATCTGGTGTGGTGTGTTTGGGGATTTTTTTTTTTTTCCTGGTGGATTGTGATATTTCGGGTTTTTTCCCCTGCTTTGACTTCTTACTTGTGAGCCTGAGGGCAAAGTTTCTGTGCAAGGAATATATTTCGATTGCAAAAATCGCAATGTCCCTGCTCCGTGGGACGGGCGCTTGGTCTGAATGTTATAACCCAGAAGAGAATAAAATCACGTGCGATGAATTAATGTGTGGTTTTAAGCATCGGTTTGAAAACATCTCGCTTTCTTTTGTCTGCTGTGTTAAAGATATTGTATTTTAAGTGTGGAAAAGACGAAATAGTTGTTGATTTGGTTCAAAGCCATGTTGCGCCGAGTACGGTTATTTTCATCATCCTTTTAGGTTGAATACACCATGCTGGAAAAAAAATGTAATAAGCGAGTTTAAAAAAGGGTAAGGGAAGGAGAAAAAAAAAAAAGGAAGAAAGTCATTCACGATACTGTAAATTAATATTTCAACAGGGACAAGGTTGATTACTGGTACATTTAACCATAATTATTTGATATTAGTGCTGTGATAATTGAATGATTTAAAGGATTCATTACATGTATGATGAGTTTGCCTTCTCTGTATTAACTATCTGCAGATTTCTTTCCCTTTCTTCTAACAGCATGTACAAGACAAAACAATATCTATTATGTGTATATTAAGATTGATTTTATTTCTGAGACACCACCCCCCTGGAGAGAAAGAGAAGAATCTAAAGTTAATATATGTTTAGCAACCCAACCCCAGAAATGCAGTAAAAGTTAAAATCTCCCCTACTGTTTTTTAATTATGATATTAGATCAGGAAGAAGGACGGTGGGAATTTATTGCTTCAACTATTTTGTATAGATGTGCCTGTTTTTTATGTAAAAACATGGGTAGTCAAAAAGACACCATGCTGTTTGCCTTCATCTTTCTTTGCGTAATATTGTTTGCTTTGTTGCTAATGCTCATGCACTTTCTGATGCTGTTATCAGAGTAAAATATTAGCGATATTACGATACGCTGGATTGCATAATTTTTCTTGCGCCTGTTTGTATAATGCTCCTCTCCCAGCAGGTGTAATTTTAAAACCCGGAGGCTTTTGCCTGTGTGTGTGTGCGTACGCGCATCGCCTGTGGATGAACTTTATCCTTTGCTGCTAGGAACGATTTTGGGGCGGTTTTGCAAGGGACCTCCAAGCAAAAGCTCTGGGTGGGGAGGTTGAGTAGGAGGCTGTGGGGAGATGAGGTTGTGTTGATAAACTCTCCCTTTTTTGCAGCAGGGGAAGAACTTGGCTATATTATGGGTTGTTGGCTTGGTGGTTTTTGTTTTTTTTTTTTTCCTCCCTAAATAAAATAGAAGCTCTCCCGGCTCTTCATAGATATTTGCTCGCCTGGATTTTGGGAAAGTCCCCTGAAGGCTCAGCTCTTCCCTACCAGACGAACCCGCTCCAGGGCTGGAAAACAAAGTGGGGCTGGTGGTGGGGCTGGTGTAAATGGCAGCAAATGTCCCTGCTCAAGGTTGTTATCTTTAGGTGTCCGGGCGTCTGGCTCAGACACCGAGCATTTACAAAGGTATTGGCTCTGCAGATGACCTTTACAAATCACTGCTCGGAGGGGAGTGGGCTGGGGCAGGAGATGGGGTGTTGCCCGAATATTCTTTATTTTAAGCCATAACTGTGGTAGATGGAGGCAGGTTTAAGACCGGACTGATCTCCTGGAGGAGACGTTTGCACCAGGCCAGAGCTGTTGCGGTGCAGATTGGGCTGGAATCCATCGCCTAAAGCAGCACCCTTCTCCCCTCCGCCACCCCCCGCCCCCCCATACATTTCGTGGGGTTATTGTCTTATTTGAGGGCACCAGGCTCTTCCTAACACCTTGTGCTCGCTTTCAAGCTCGCTGGTGTGCAACCGGAGCAGCCAAACAATAGAATTTGCAGACACAACTTGGAGCTTGCAACTATAGTTATCTATGCTAATTACAGGGTGTCTGACAGAAACATAATAAATGTAAAGGGAGAAGTATAGAAATATGTTTCTTCAGGCAGTATACACTTCGCCTCTCTGGGTTCAGGCTTGTTTTCTTGCTCTTCTTTTAATTTACTTCTCTGGGAAATTTTTTTTTTCCCCTTCTGTTGACCTGCATTTCATATCACACCCAAAACCGAGCTAACCTGGAGAGCAGCGTGGAGAGGAGCTTTAATTTTGCACCCTCCCCGGCTGCCGCAGACGAGCTGCTGTTTGTGAACATCTGCAGTAGGCTTCGTCTGGTGGAGACCTGAAATTTTGGAAAAGGAGACCATAACACACTTAAAGAAATTGTTCTTAGCTGTAATTGCACCTCGGAATTTATTGTCTATTAGCCGTACCTCCAAGACTGGAGAGACAGGAATTCTAAGCAACAAACAGAGGGGGGGGGTGGGTGGGGGGGAAGCACTTAAGCAGGTAAAAAGCTCCTGCAGTGTCATTTGAAGCTGAATGCTGATTTTCCTTGCCTTAGCTGTGACTCCCATATTGGCTCAGATTGAAGTTTTCGCGTTGGTACGAGCGTGCAAGTTCCAGCGGTCAATTGTTGTCCTGGGGAGCTTTTCCTATACGATAACTTTTAAGGAAGCCTGAACAAATATGATTTTCAAGTAGCCAAAGAATTTAGCGGGGGGGCGCGGGGGAGGGCAAAGCCTATAGCCTGCAATCAGCCTTGCTGCAAGATTCACGGACGGTATTTGGCCTGAAATTAATCTTTCCCCATATTTATTTACTTTGAGACACAATCCTGGAATAAACAGAGGTATCTGGGGGATCAGGAAATATTTTGCAGCCTCTTCAGAGAGTCTGCTTTAGAGTCATTCAATCTATTGTGTACAATTTTTTTCCTCTCTTCTTCTTTTTTTTTTTTTTGTTTCTTTTTTAAGGAAAGGAGGGGTGAAGAAGGAACAAAAGAAGGAGAGAAAGAACTTGGGCAGGCGACAGAGGAGAGGAAAGGAATGGAAAAGGACAAAGGGGGGGGAAAGGGGGGAACTTTATTCTGGGTTAGGGCTGAGAAGGCAGGCGGGGAGCGGGAGCTGAGCTGGCTGGAGGGTTACTTTCATTTCGCTCCTGGAGAGAGATGGAGCCAGCACCGCCCTTCCCGGCTCCTCCAGAGCAGGGGCTGGAGGTGTGCAGGGGGCCGGGGGGGAAGGAGCGGAGAAACCCCCCGTTTCTTTTTTAATCCGAACTTGACAGTGTTAATTGAACCGAGGGAAAGCGGGGCAATGCGGATGGGGTTCCCCCCCGAGGAGGCTCCGTTTGTCTCCTTGCCAAGGGGGCGCGGTGCCCGCCCGGCCCCAGCCCCCCCCCGGCTGCCGCAGCCTCCCCGGGCCGGCCGGGCCGCGGCTGCGGGGGCAGCGCCGGAGCCCCTCTGCGGGGGAAGGCGCTGGTGGCCCTGGGGCCTGGAGCTGCCGCAGGGGCAGGGGGACCACCCCCCCCGCCAGTTACTGGGGACCGCAGCCTGGCTTCTCCTTACCACCTCTTTTTGGGAAAAAAAAAAAAAAAAAAATTAAAAAGCAAGAAAAAACCCAAGAAAGCAGTGTCACCTCAGCAGGCAGGCTGTCCAATAGCTGTTTTTTCTTTTTTTTTTCTTTTTTCCCTCCCTCTTCTGTCTCTCTCCTTTTTTTTTTTTTTTTTTTTTTTTATTAGGGTTATTTTTTTGTCTCCGTTCCTTCCAATCAGGGGAGAAATTCTCAAAGCGAAACCAAAAGATTTGGAAGTGGGAAAAGAGCCTGGCTGCGCGCACAGGGCAGGGATGCAGCTCGGGCTGAGCACACACAGCACTTGCAAGGAGCAGGGCGAACATGGGAAGCGTTTAGCTGCGAAAAGGTGTCAGAAGTCAGCTAGCCAGGACAGTGCTCAGACAAAGGCTCGATTTTCTGTAACCTCCTAATTTGCGACTCGACTTTCTCCTTTTTCTTTTTTATTTATTTTTTTTTCCTCCGCCAGGGGAAAAAAAAAAATATAAATACTCATACAGCTTGTGGACTGCTAGTGTTAGTTTTGCTCAATGCAATTAAGTTTCTTGCCCCTGCAGATTCAAAAGGGGAGGTGAGAGGAAAAGATATTAGTCTGCCTGGAAGGGATGTGATAGTTCACCATCATTTCAGAAGAGGTAATCTCCCATTAAACAAGTACCGAAGCTTTTGTGGAGGCATAGGAGTCTAGCTGGAGCGTGCATAAAAGCTGCGAGATAACCTTGTAGCTGCTGAATTCAATAGCAAGGCGTGTTTTAATTCCAGTCTGGATATTTGCTCGGAGACACTGCTACTGAAAAGAAGAATATTTCAGGCTATCGCTTTATTTGCCCTGCACTCTGAGTGGACTTTCTCCACATAACTTTGCATTCGTCCACGGGGATGGTTTCATGTCGAGATACGCGCGGAAGGACAATATTTAATGGGGGGTTCACATCACGTTAAATTTTATGGGGGGTTCACATGGTGTTACGGGATTCTGCAGCAGAGAAAACGTGCTCTTAAGCCGTGTCTTTCGTCTTAAAGCGTGTCTTTAGCCTTAAGCAGTGCCTTTAGCCTTAAGCCGTGCCTCCAGCCCGCTCTAAGGTGAAGTGTCTCCATCTCTGCTTTGTACTGCTGGCTTCGCAGAGCCCAGCGCTCCCTGGATGAAAGGGGTTGGTGCTACAAACGCTATCTTATTTTTCATGTAAGTTCCCACGGCAGCGTGGGGAGCGGATAATCCCGTGTGCTGCAGGTTTCCGTGCAAATAAAAGAAATCTTTGCCAGATATGTTTGCCTTTGTGTAACACCAACATACACCATCCACGACTAATTTAGTGACCTTGCCTGCTTGCGTTAGGGTTACAAAAACTGCTGCTACTTCTTCTAACTGCGTGGCTTTGGTAATTTCTCCTCGTTTTGCGGTTCGCCTGTGGTATATTCTGACATTATTATTTTTTTCCTCCTCTGGAAAACCTCCCCACTGACTCTGCTTTTCGGTGCTTCTCTCCCTCTGCATGCTCAGTGCTTCCTTTCCCTCTCCCTCCTTCTCTCTCTGCCTCTTTTTTTCTTTCTCCCTCTCCCCTTCTGCATATACGTTTGCAGACAACCCTGCTTTTGTAGGGATTCTCTTTAAAATATTCTACCAAAGTAGAAAAGCCAAGCTGCTTTTTCCCCTCCACATGTCACAGCCCACTATATTAGCAGCTCTGCAGAGTAAGTATTTTTAAAATGGGAATAGGTAAAAGAATGATGAGTGTATATATATATATTTTCTCGCGAACATAAAAATAACCGTCATTGGAGACTGGTGATTGACAGATAAATTGGTCTCGATAAAGGCCAAAGAAGACATTCTGCTCCTGCAGGAATATTTCCCTTTAAGGGCTCACATAAAGCAGGGGACTTAAAACGGAATGAGGAATAAATTCTGTGGGGGAGCGAGTCGATGACTTTTCTCTTCGAATTTGGAAAATCCGGAGTCCTTTGACAAACACCCCCTGTCATATTTTTATTTTAAAGCCTTTCCTATTTTTCGAGAGGGAAATCCTATTTCTACCAGCAGCGAGGGCAGCCTTGTGCATTTTTTTTTTTTTAATTTTTTTTTTTTCCTCGAGCCCTATGAATTGAGGTGCAGGATTTTATCCTGGCTCAGCTGAGGGGGGTAAGTTTGGAGGGGCTGGGGGGGTCTCCTGGCAGCATCACTCCTTCTTGCCTGTTTACCCCTGAATCTGAATTAAGGCAGCTTAATCTCTTTTCTCCTCCTGCTCGCATTTCCCATGCAACTTACTGAGGAAAAAGAATTACATATAATAATAATAATAATAATAATAATAATAATAATAATAATAATAATAATAATAATAATAATAATTGAAGAGGCTTCCGCCGTGTCCGTCCGTGGGACCTGCACAGACTGTACATAACGCCTGTCACTGGCGAATGCTGCACCACTGGAGCCAGCCTGCCCACCCCCCTTGCCTGCCTGCCTCTCCCACGCAGGACCCCATCGCTCGCTGAGCCCACACTTTTCCTTCTTCTTCAAATTTTGACCATTTCCCTCCATGTCCCCCCAGCCCTAGAAAACCCGAGGTGATGGAGAGCCCTGGAGAGCCCAGACAATCCATATTTTTGGGGGGTTCTGTTTCTAAAAAAATCACGAGAGGCTATTTTTGGTTAGGTATCTTAATTTTTTTTTTTTCCTTCCAGAGAAATCGCCTAACTCCCTTCTTTCAGACTCCAATGGGCGTCAGCTATTTACCTACCTGTCTTTCCTTACAAAGGAAAGGTTATTCTCTCAAAATGCAGGCAGGCTATCAAGGATTTTTTAACGCTCCCAACTCCTTCAATCGATTTGGTGCAAAAAGAAAAGTTTCCAGGCGTTAACAAAAAAAGAAAAAAAAATAAGAACAATCATGTGCCCAACACACATTGTTGCTTCCTCCTGACACGCAAAAGCTCTCTCGTCCTCAGCTATATAGCTGAAACTCAGTCCTACGGTTTTATTTAATGAACGACACATTTATGAACAATCAAATGATCCTCGTAAAAATTTTATTGAAGGACATAAAAACATCCACGACTACTTGCCGAATAATGCAGGCTTTCACTGCAAAAGCTCAGTCTTTCCTTTTTTTTTTTTTTTTGGGGGGGGGGGGCGGCTGGTGGTATTATTATTTCCCCCTCCTCTTTGCAAAGATGCTCCTCATACTACCTTTTTTTTTTTTTTTCCTCCTGAAGACACTTATTTCCTAAAGCAGGACTGGATGTGCCTGTGCCCCACAGATTTCTCAGCTGCTGAGCAGCCTGACGATGAGACAGCGCTGCAAAAGATGACAAAAGCCCCCTTTGCGTTTAGGTTAAAAGCTTCTCCCCCCCCCCCGGCTCCTTTCCCCGAGTGGGGAGCCCACCTCCGCCGCGCTGCTCCCCTCTCCCCTTCCCACCGATATTCAATTTAATGTATCCATTAGAGGCTAGAAGCTGCAGAAGCGAAGGACAGAGACAAATTACGTCAAGAAATAGTTCCTGGACTACCTTCCACAATTACCTTCCACCTTCCTCAGCACCAGGGCAGATCTCCCCCCCAGCCCGCGGGCTGAGCATCCCCGGCCGCGGACGGGCGAGCCGCCCTCCTCCCCACCTCCGCCCCACCGCCATCAGTTTTAGGAAAAGCCGGGTGGCGTTATTAAAAAAAAAAAAAAAAAAAAAGGAAGGAGAAGGGAGGGGAAAAAAAAAAAAAAAAAAAAAGACCTGCGGATTGATCCACGCTATATTTTTGGGTAAATACAATCACGTGAGGGCGGGCAGCCAATGGCACACTGGGAAAGGCTGAAAAAATAATTACCTGCCCTGATTGTTCTATGAGAAGATAAAAAGTACACATACAGTTCATACAATAATCTTATGAATGTAAAAGAGGGGGGAACCATGTCGGCTTCTGGCCCCATAAGCAACTACTATGTTGACTCCTTGATAAGCCACGAGAACGAAGAGCTCTTGGCCTCCAGGTTCCCCAGCTCTGCCTCCCACCCGGCTGCTGCCCGACCGTCAGGATTAGTCCCGGACTGTGCCGACTTTCCGTCCTGCAGTTTCGCCCCCAAGCCGGCCGTTTTTACCACCTCCTGGGCTCCCGTCCACTCCCAGTCCTCCGTGGGCTACCACCCCTACGCTCCCCAGGCGCCCGTGGGGGCCGAGCCCAGGTACATGCGGACTTGGCTGGAGCCCCTCGCCGGGGCCGTCTCCTTCCCGGCCTTCGCCCCCGGTGCTCGCCCCTACGGCCTCAAGCCCGACGCCTTCCCGGGGCGGCGGGCGGAGTGCGGCCCCGCCGACGGCCGCGGCTACGCGGACTACATGTACGCGGCTCCGGGGGAGCTGAGAGACAGAGCAGCGCAGACAATTCCTTCCCCGGAGTCCGAAGCCATCGCTTCCAGCAAACACAAAGAAGAAAAGCACGAATTAGACCCTAGTAAGTCGAAGTCATTCTTGTTTACGACCGGGGAGGCATTACGGCTTCCAGGACCCTACTCAATAAAATGAAATTACCTTAGAGAGCCCGACCCTAAAACTCCAGATACGCAGGAAGATCTGGGGGTTTGAGCGAGTCCGCCTAGCAGAGCCGAGGAGCGAATATCTGTACTTTGTTTTGGGCTCTTTAGTCTTTTTTTTTTTTTTTTTTTTCCGCAAGGGGCGGGGGGGGGGGGGCTCTTGGCTTCTTTGATCAAATATTCATCACCTTCCACCGGGGGGGAATTAAAAAAAAAAAAAAAAGAAAAATAGAGAAGGAGAGTGCGTGTGTGAGAGGCAGCGAGAGGGGGTAGGCAGAGGGAGAAGCCTCTTCGCTTTCAAATATTTCCACTTTCAAAGAACAAGGAAGAGTTGTAGCTGGCTGGAAGTGAACGTGTCGATGCGGGGGTTTTTGGGGGGGAGGGGAAAGGAATATCTCTGGATAAATGCAGAGGTGTCTCTTTATCTATTTTAAAAATCAATAAAAGCTCCACCGGTGCAATTATTCATAAAATGCCCCCAACACGTGGGAATACATGAAAAGGTGGGTGCCCTGGGCGGGGGGCCGGGGGAGTGTGTGTGTGTGTGGGTGTGTAGGGGAGAAGCGAGGAGGAAAATTGGAATTGTAAAGGCATAAACTGAGCGTGCGGAGGTAGCTGAGGGCAAAAGGCAGCGAGCGCAGGACATTGGACCATACACTTGAAGAAACATCTTCTGCAGCCCGAGTGAGAGAGGGGAGGGGGGGGGCAACTCCAAAAAAACCCCCAACCCAGCCATCAGGAAACCTTGAGCATTGCAGGGGCAGGAGTCAGGTAACCGGCACCGCCACCCTCCCCGCCGGCTCCCTCCTGGAGCCCCGCTCCGCCGAGGGCACCGGCCCCGGGGGGTGCAGGGGAGGCCAGCCCCGCTCCCGGCACTGAACCGACCCCCCCAAAAAACCCCCAACCCCCCAAACCCCAACCCCTCCTCGCCAGCCCCTCCCGGCCAGGAGCTCAGCATCCGCGGGGGACGATGCGGCTGCACCCGCCGGCGTCCCGCACGCCCCCGCAGCCCTGGGTCTGGGGGGACCCCCCCGGCCTAAGGGCGGTGGAGCGGGGGGCACCCCGGTACCTCGCTCCCCAGCCGGAAAGGTGCTCGCACCTCTATTTATGCCAGGCGGGCTGGTGCCAGGCACCCTCGTGATAAAAATAAGTCGAGGAATCAGGGGGCGAAAGCCTCCCCTTGCTGGCAGGCAGCTGCCTAAAACGGGCAGAGGGGAAAACCCTCTCCCAGGAAAGGAGCGGGGGGTTTGCTCCCCCCGGCCAAGCGGGGCTGTGGCAGCAGCGTGGAAGGTCCTTCAGGCTGGGGTTGGGGGGGATTGGGGAGAAAAAAAAAAAAAAAAAAAAAAAAAAGGCCAATTTCTGGGAGCCAGTGGGACATCTCGCGTGTCATCCTTAAGATATTAAGAAAACAAACTCGGCTTTCCAGGTCTGGGAAAGCTTCTAGGGAAAGTATTGGAGAGCTGAGGTTGTAAAAAGAGTTTATGGGCCTATGAAATGGTGGGAATTTTGACTTTTTATGACTATGTTCTTAGATTACTGCTAGTAGCAGTCATGTGGATAATTATTATTTTAAACCCATTGCTACAGTTTTATTTACCGAAACTTTTATGTGAGAACAGCAGCAAAAGAAAAGGAAATGACCCCTCCAAAATAAACAGATTAAACTCTTCTGAAGGTCACTTAAAATATTTAGGTAAGATCTGCTAATTAAACAGGTTTCTATAGATACACCAGGGCGTGGAGGGGGGGAGGGAAGAAAGGCCAGCTGTATACACTGATTTTTTTTTCCCCCCCCAAAAATATAAAAAATCTTCTTTCTCAGACAATCCCGTCGCAAATTGGATTCATGCGCGCTCCACGAGGAAGAAAAGATGTCCTTACACAAAGTATCAGACCCTGGAACTGGAAAAAGAGTTTTTATTCAATATGTACCTTACACGGGACCGGAGGTACGAAGTAGCCAGAGTCCTTAATCTCACTGAACGCCAAGTCAAAATCTGGTTTCAGAACAGGCGAATGAAAATGAAGAAAATGAATAAAGAAAAAACCGATAAAGAACAGCAATAAAGTTGGCAAAGTCCAGTCAATGAGAAACGAGGGTGGAGAGAAAAAAAAAAAAAAAAGGAAAAAAAAAAGAAAAAAAAAAAAGAGGCTGGTTTTGGGGGTTGAAATGTTTCTGACTTTGAATGTGCGGATGAATGTTTAGCATTATAGGCAAACACAGCAAGCGTTTTGGGACACGAGTCTTTTCTAAAATGCAACTAAATAAAAGAAAGATGTTTGGGGGGGGTTGTTTTCTCTTCCTTTCTTCTTCCTTGTTTTTTGTTTTGTCCTCCTCAGAAAACAAACACAAGAAGTACTTGAATTTTTTTTTTTAGTATTTTATTTCATAAATTAAACTTATCCAGTATTTTTATTTTTTAATTCCGCGAGCTCGTGAGTGAATATTTTGTACAAAAGAGAGGAAAAAGAGGAAAAAAAAAAAAAAAAAAGACTGAAGGGAATATGGCTCAATGATGTTCTGTCATGGTGTTGAACGTTTCTGCTGTACTTATTTGTGTATTTTATTCTCGTCTCAGAACCGTTCTGTAATATTGTTATGTTCGCTATTGTAGAGCAGCTCTATGTAAATATACCTAACGTCACGGGAAAGGAAAAAAAGAAAAGAAGAAAAAAAAAATAAGAAAAAAAATCAGTATGTAGGTGTGTTTTTATTCGAAGCCCTTTGCCGAGGAGCGGCCCCGGGGCTCTGCCGGGCGGTGCCGGTGCCGGTGCCGGTGCCGCAGCCTCGGCGGGGGGACCCGAGCATCCCCCGCCGCCGAGCGCGGATCCCTGCCTCCGTCCCCAGCACTTCCCTATCTCCCAGCACTTCCCTATCTCCCAGCACCGTAATAAAAAGGCGCTGAGGTAAGGGTTATATGTGCCATCAATTTTTAGATTGGGATAATTAATTGTACTAATTTATGACCCCGGGCAATCGAAGGATATGCGAAAAGACTAAATATGGATGCTGGGAATAGAGGAGCTGGCAGAGGCGCCCGCTCCCTGCCATCCACTCGGGGGGGGCCTCTGCCTTATCGGTGGGCTGCCAAAACTTGGAGGGCTGCTGGAAGTGCTGCTTCTCGCAAGACAGCCCAGGGGAAGGCGGGGGGGACACACGTCTGGGGTGGGGAAGGGCTGGGGGAAAGAAAGAGCAGGGGAATAAAGAAATAAATGTGTGCTGGCGGAGCGGCAGCCTGCAAATTCGGGGCTAAAAGGCAAGGGAAAAAGGCAGGACACCCCCCCCCCCCGCCGCCTCCCTTCGCCCTACACGGGGGAGATTAAGAAACAAAAAGGGGGGGGCCCAAGGGCGAGAAAAGCTGCCCACGGCCCCCGAGCCCCTGCCAGGGCTCCGTCCGCGGGCGCTTTGCAGGCTGCTGAATGAGGAGCAAGAGGCAGCAGATTGTATAAAAAACGAGCAGCGAGGGATGTTTAATCATAAAAACTTGTTATAGGTCCCTTTCTTTAATGAAATGAGTGGAGCAGCGTTTTAATCTTTCTAATCAAAACCAGAGCAGGCGAGCGAGATACGTTTGTCGCCCTCGTCCCAGTTCCTCCGAAATAAAAAAATCTGGAAGCGATTACTTCTGCTGATCTCATAAAATATTGCTCTTTAATATTTCTTGCTGAAGCATTTGGAGGTTTCTTTTCCTTCCCCTGATTTGTGTCCTCGCTTTTAAAGCGGGGTCTATTTTGGTCACCGGAGGGGGACAGGCGCACCGCGGTCTATCAGCGGAGACATCCCTGGAGCAGGGGAAGCTAAAAAGCCCTTTTACAATCCCAGTTCTGTGCTAGGTCTGTTTGGAAAAACCTTAACGAGCGCAATGAAATGGTCAGGTTAGAAAACATTTTAGCAGAGCGAAAGATTTATGGACCAAAAAAAAAAAAAAAAAGAAGAGGGGAATCTTTCCACCTAAGTCATGTCAATTTTTTTTTTTAATTATTATTATTATTTTCCCTCCCGTCTGCTTTTCTCCCTTCGTTCACCCCGCCTCAAATAAAGAATAAAATGCTGCAGGGTCGGAAGAGGCTCGCCCACGTCCTATTCGCGAGAGGGGAGAAATCATCCCCCGTTTTATCATTATTAATTAAGAGCGGGGGGGGGAAAAAAAAAAAAAAAAATCGCGATGATGATTTGGACAGGACTTTGGAGGCAGTTTCGGACCCGGCTCTCTGGAGGGGCTTGTCAGGAGCGTTTAGCGATGTTGAAAAGACATGATGTATGGAAGTTCATTTTGGCCCCCCTTCCATTCAAGCGGATCTCATTTCCAGTGCGACCACAGCCTGCTCCCTCCCCCTGCCCCCCTCCCTCCCTCCCAACCCCCCCTGCAGCCCCCCCCCCTCCCAGCCCCCCTGCCAGCCCCCCCGCCTGCCCCTCTCGGGCCAGACCCCGCCAGAGCCGGGGGGCAGCGGCGGAGATGCCCCTTTGTCTGCACCGAGCTGCGGGTTGGGGCTTTCTTTTGTTGGTGGTGGGTTGGCTTGGGTTAAATCCTGCCGCAGTTTTAGTTCATGTGCAAGGCCCCCGGTATCCTCAAACCCCCCCCCCGTCCCCCGGTGAAGGGTTACACCAGTTATAAAATGCCATTTGGCCCTGCTGGGAGGCTGCGCTGGTGCGGCTCAGCCATTGAATTTCTCCGCCACCGCAGCCAGCGGAGTGAAAAAAAAAAAAAAAAAACCAACAAAACCACCACCCCAGTGTGGCTCAAAATAAAGAATAATAATTTAAAAAAAAAAAAAAAAGATACACGCGGCTCGCACCCGGCAGCACGCCCTGTGGCCAGCCTTTCCCCGGATTAATGTATCAAAATGCTCCAATTTCGGCATTCTTTGACATATGGCGCGTGTGTGCAGACGCATACTGATACAGCTATTGTGTGCCGGCGCTGGTGAACATGCACATGTATTTCTGCCCGGGGAGAGATGCGCTTATAGCTCTGGGAGAGGGGAAAAAAAAAAAAAAAAAGTATATAGGCATGTCTATAAGGTTCTGGGGGTGCTTTTTTGGTCGGGTGCGTGTGTGGTGTGTGTGTGCCCGGTTTCAAATCTGCCCTTTTGTGGAGCACACAAAACCGACAGGACCCTACAGCTGTCCATAGGTACATTTCCGCAGCCAAAAAAATGCCACTTTTACAACTCTGTTTGTCTCCCTGCTATGCGGGGCTGAATAGGACCGAACAAAACAGGACCCTAGATCTGGCTAGACGTCTGGCTTTAATTGCTTTATGGTTTAAATAAGGTGGGTGCTCTTCTCTTTGAAACCGGATTATTGGAATGTTTTGTCTACAAGCTACAAACAACAGACCCCCCTCGGACGAGGGGAGGTAAAAAAAAAAAAAAAAAAAAAAAAAAATCAAACCCCAACTCCAAGCCAAAACTGATAAAAGCGGGGAGGTGGGGAGGGAGGGTGCACATCTGGTGGGGCTGTTTGGCCCCGCGTGCGTGTGCTGCTGCTTTTTTTTTTTTTTTTTGGCTATTTTTATGGGTGAAAAAGAGGGAAATGGGGTAAAAAAAAAAAAGGGGGGGGGGGGCTTTTTACAAAAAATCCCTCCCGGCCTTGAGCGTTTACACAGGGGCTGCCCCCCGGCTCTGCGCTGCTGGAGCGCGGCGCGGCCCCCCCGGCCCGGTGAGGGGCGATCGCTTATAACGCGCGGCCGGGAACCCGCGGGGGCCGGCGACCCCCGCCCCCCCCCGGCGCTGCGCCCCGGCGCGGCCGCGAGATGGCGCTGTTGCCCAATGTTAGCGCGGGGCCGCGCGCAGCCCGCGGCTCCTCCGCGCCCGCGGAAGCGGCTCCGCGCCCGGGGGGAGGAGAGGGGGGTGCCTGGGGGGTGCAGGGCTGCCTGGCCTCACCCCCCACCCCCGCCCCCCCCGCCCCGCGCTGAGATCCCCCATAAACCCCCCTTTTTTAAATGCATTTTTGGGGTATTTCCCCCCGCGCGGGGGGCGCGGAGCAGCGCTCGGGGCTGACATCTGACGGCGCGGGGGGCGCATAAATGCATAAAAATGCTTGCACAGAGAAATTGCTTATTTTCAAGTGGTTGTGGGGGGGTTTCTTCCCCCCCCCCCCCCCCTTTCTTTTTATTTACGCACGTCACGTATCTCTCCAAAGCCTCCTCATTTTGGGGTGGGGAAGGAGGGAATGACATTTTTCAGTGAAGGTCAGGGCAAAGGGGGGGGGGGATAAAATAAACTCGGGTGGGTACAATGAAACACCTAAAGTACAATACAACCGCACGGATAAAGCTACATTCAAGCGCGTGCACCCGCAAGACACATCACCCCCCACCCACCCCCACACCTAAACACGGCCAAACCAGTAAAGACAAAGAGCAGCACTTTCCCCAGACGGCAAATGTCAAGATATTTCCCTTAAAAAGAAGCAGGCAATTGCATAGATCTTATTTCATGAGATCTGGAAGGGGATGGTGCGTCCTTTCACAGCCACTGAAGGCAAACATTTATTTCCCAGCCCAAGGAAGACTGGCTGCACCTTTGCTTGCTGCATCCAGGGATAATGACTGGGAAAAAATGCAGCAGCTCTTCCCAATCCCAGCCCGAACTACCCAGATCTGACAACTTGCTTTTTTTTTGTTTTCACTTTAATTTGCACGGCTGCCTTCATTGCATGGGCAGGCACTGGGTTCTTAAAAATAGAAATGCTATTGATTAGAGGAGGAAAATGGTCACCTCGACTATTAGTTGGTAATTAAGGAGCCTCTGTCCCTAGCTGCTCTTTTCTTTCTTTCTTTTTTTTTTTTTTTTGGGGGGGGGGGTGCCTCTAGGGAAGGGGTAAGCTGGGGAAGGGGGCATGAGGTGGGTGAGCTCTCCTGTAAAAATGGATATGGTCATCGTGCCGTCCTTGAGATTATTCGGGTACGAAGACTATTCCTTCACAGCAAACGTAGCTTGATTTTTAAAAGTATTTTCACAATAGGCGGTGGAAAAATCACTGTTTTCCTGCATAGTTCCTTGTCTGCTTGCGGGGAGGAAAAACCCACCACACGTAGCCTTTCTAAGTGGAAAAATACACCCTCGATTTATGAAAATCTACTAAAGGTGGGCTGGGTGGCTACTGGGTCTTTTCCTCTTCTTGGGAAGGTGTCTGAAAAAAAAACCAAAACCAACCAAAAACCCAACAGCCAAACCAGTTTCAACCTCGCCAGAGGTTTGAGCCACCCCATGCCTCCAAAAAATCGAGAATGTGACCTTTACTGGGCAGAAAAACACACCTCAAAGCAGCTTGGCGAGCGCAGCTGAGGCGGCGTTTTCCTCCCTCCACACTTGAAACCGGTCAGAGTCACCCAGATCCCTTCTGAAAATAATTAGGCTGCTTTTTTTTTGGTGGGAGAACATGAGGGAAAGATTTGAAGGTCTGTAGACTTTTGAGGGAAACACGGGGACTGTTGGCAATACTATGTCATTTAGTGGGTTTGGTATTTTTTGCGGCTCTACACAAAATACTCATTTGCGAAGTGTTGATGTCGTGTGTGTCCCGAAAAATGAACACGGATCCTTGGTGATTTGATGTGATTTTTTTTTAATGAGCTGAGTTCCTTCATGCAGTCATAAAAATGAAGTGTCCGAAGTGAAAGGTTGCAGAGAGTGGTCACTCGCAGTGCCAAAAGTGGGGGCGAGGGGCACAAATACCACTTGCACTAGGAAAAGACGGGGCGAATCGCTACGTTGAATAGCGAAAGAGTAAAAAAAAAAGGTGGATGGTTATTTTTTACAGGCATGCACAAAAGGGAGCACACACTTTCTGCCTCACTTTGCCTCTCTTCCGTCCAGAGCAGCTCTCTTTAAGCAATGGTCTACTTTATTCCCTTGGAAGGACGCTTCCCTGTTATTTCCAGCCGTGGATTTTCAGTGGTTGGTTTGAAAGGAAGCAAGGGAGAAAAAAAAAAATAATAAATAACTCCCCATAATTTTCTGCCTTTATTTTCTTTAAAGAAGGACAGCAAGAAGCAGCCAATCAATACGGAGACGCTTCCCTCGCCCGCTCGCTCCCGTTTTGCTTTTGTTTGCTTGTTTGATTCCAATCTTCCAACCACCATCACCACAATAACAACAACACGGCACCCCCCCCCCGAAGGAAAAAACAAAAACAAAAAAAAAAAAGCAAAACCAAGGTGGTGGGGGGGGAAGAAATAAAACCGAGGCAATGTGGGCTCAGCGACTCCAAGCACACCAGCACCCCCCTCCCCCTTCTGCCCCCCCATAGGTGGGAGCAGCCCCACCCTCGCAGCCCCCCCAGACCCAGCACAATGACAACAACAACATCGGGGCACCCCCACCGTCCTCCCTGCAAACGGGTGGCCCCAGGGTGGGGGGGGGGGGTGCTGAGCACTAGAATGAGCTCAGCCCGGATTTTTTTTTTTGGGGGGGGGGGGGGGTGATGGGGAGGGCAAGGGGGGGCTGCTTGGGCTCCCTTTACCTGTTGAGGTTACCTAGGCTGACCTCCCAGCGCATGTATTTGCTGCCATCAGTGAAGAGGCTGCTGCTGGGAAAAAAAAAAAAAAAAGGGGGGGGGGGGTTGGATATTAATGCGCACCTTCACCCTCCTCCACTCATTAGGTGTGGGTGCCCCCCCTCCGGGCGGGTGGGGGGGTGTGTGTGTCCCCCGGCACACACCACCTTTCCTCCACGCCCCAACCAACCCCCCCCCCCGAAAAAAAAAAAAAAAAAGCGCCCCAAAACGCTGTCATTTGGCTGGCAGGCTGTCTGAGCGTGGCGGAGGGATGTGTACATATCGCGTGTGAGGGGAGAGAGGAGGGAAAAAAAAAAAAAGGCAAAAAAAAAAAAAAAAAAAAGCCACACCACCGGGATTTTGAGGAATTTGCCTGTGGTGTTAAAGGGAAGGAGCAGAGTTACAGAGAAATTGAGAGAGAGAGCTCTACCTACCGACAGATTACAAGAGAAGTCAAGAGCACCGAGAACCAACCGTACAGACACACAGAGGCACCATGAAACGCCTTTGAGATCGCATTAAAAAAAAAAAAAAGCCACTAAAAAGCAGGACTTGAGACAGTCCAGGGACAATCTCGCACTAATCTAGAATTAAAGCCGTCTTTTTTTTTTTTTTCTTTTTTTTCTCTCTTTTTTTTTTTTTTTTTTTTTTTTTTTTTTGCATGCGAGGGTCATGAGTTCCTACTTTGTAAATCCTCTCTTTTCCAAGTACAAAGGCGGTGAATCGCTGGAGCCAACTTACTACGACTGCAGATTTCCACAAAGTGTTAGCAGGAGCCATGCTCTCGTGTATGGTCCGGGCACTACTGCTCCCACCTTCCAGCACCCTTCACACCACGTCCAAGAGTTTTTCCACCACGGAACCTCCAGCATCTCCAACTCTGGATACCAGCAAAACCCATGCGCCTTGGCGTGTCACGGAGACGCTTCTAAATTCTATGGATATGAAGCTCTACCGAGGCAATCGCTTTATGGTGCTCAGCAAGAGACGACTGTTGTACAATATCCTGACTGTAAATCGTCTTCCAACAGTAACTCTAGCGAGGGACAAGGGCATTTAAATCAAAATTCGTCTCCCAGTCTCATGTTCCCATGGATGAGACCTCACGGTTAGGACCTTTTTTTCCTCCTTAAATGTTTTCCTTTATTTTTTTCTCTCTTCCTCTCTCCCTCTCTCTCTCCCCTCTCTCTCTCTGTCTGTCTGTCTATCTCTCTATATATATGTATGCATATACAAGCACAAACATATGTATAGCTATATAAACATGCACATACACACGTATGCATACATATATATATATGTAAAAATATAAATATAAGAGGCGTAGCTGTAAAATATGAAAGAAATGAGCAGGTTTGTGCTAATGTTTCTTCTTTTTAGGAAGACCTTTGAAAGCAAACAAGACAGCAGTTACTAGAGAGCCAGCAAGGTGATTCCCTGCAAAAGGCTTAAATCACAATAAAGTAAAACTTGTTTTTTATTGCTTGCCTTGAGGATAGGCAATAAGATACAGCTCCCACGAGGTTATTTGCATGTTGATAATACACTGCTCTTTAAAATGTCATATAGCCTTTCATAACCGCTGGGAGACGAAGCCTGAAAGGTGGGAACTTGTATAAGTATTACTAATACTTTACATCTCTTTCTTAAAGCCTAGAGATAAAAGTTTAAACAGAAAAGGAAACTTAGCTCAGAGCTATGGGGTGGGGTGGAGGAGAACAGCCTGCTGTCCTGGGTTAAAAAAAAGGGGGTGGGAAATTCAAAATAATTCGGGCTGAATGGAACTTTGCTCATGTGAAGTCCAGATAATTGCACAGAAACTGAAATACTTCAAAGTACAAGTTTCCCCCACCTAAGGACCAAGGTTGTCTCGAAGCCTTGTTAATTCAAAACATGTGAAGGTTAGTGTTAATTTTAAGGACAATCAGAGCCCCAGAGTTTTCCCTCCTACCCCCCACCAAAATTTAACAACAACAACAACAACAGAAAAAAAGCAAATAGAAAGGAGTTCTGGCTAATACAGAGGGGATGTGGCCCAGAGGCTGGGAGATAGACGCAGAGGAAAACACGTTATTTATCTAAGCTTTGACCTAGAGGTAGTCTCAAGGATGCAATCATTTCAAAGTGGAGCTTTTTTTTTTTTTTTTTTTTTTCCCTCCAAATAGATTGTTTTTCTCATTAAGAAAGGACGGTGCAGAAGGAAGTGCAGGGGCTCAGCTGCACATACCTCAGTCCTCTTTCTTTCTTTTTTGGCTATTGCTGCAAATGTCCATCTCGAGTTGTTTTAAATACAATCCCTGTGTTTGCACAGGCAAATATCCATCTCTGTCTGCGTGTGCTTTACAGACACACAGCCCTAACCGGGAGGACAGGGAGACGGGATTTAATGGAAAATTCAAATTCTCAGGGCGTAAATATTGGCAAATAGGAGGACCCTGAGCCTGTATTTTGGGGAACAACATTTGGAAACAAGAGTTGGGCATTTTGAGGAAAGGAAAGAAGAGAGAAAGAGAGAAAGAAAGAGAGACAGAAAGAAAGGAAGGAAGGAAGAAAAGGAAGGAAGAAAGAAGGAAAGAGAAAGGAAGAAAGAAAAGGGAATGGGGAGGAGGAGAAAGGCTGGAGAGGTTTTTATGGTGAACAATGCACCTTTCACAGGAAAATACATATTTTCTCTAAAATGGAGCTGCCCACCAGGACTCACCACCCAGAATCACCTTTTAGGAAACTGGAAAGGGCTCTTTGTGAATGAGCTTGACACACACCTCCCTGCAGCCAGCCAAGCAGCCCGGCCGAGCGCTCCCCGGGACGCGCCAGCGAAGGGCAGCTCCTGTCAGTGGCAGCAGCACCAGCAGCCCTGGGGATATTAATAATAACCCGGCGACGTCCTTCAGCGCCTTTAGTATGTACAGGGCTCAAAGGGGCTTTTTTTGGGGCGGGGGGGGCAGCAGTTTCTCTAGGAAAATTGAGGCGAGGGGGGCTGGGGGGGGGGGAGCAGAGCCTCCGAAGCGGGGAGAATTTAGAAGTTATTTGATGTTTGTGTCCTACAGCTCCCGGAAGACGCAGTGGCAGACAAACTTACAGCCGGTACCAGACCCTGGAGTTAGAAAAGGAGTTCCTCTTCAACCCGTATTTGACACGGAAGCGGCGGATTGAGGTCTCTCACGCCCTGGGACTGACCGAGAGACAAGTGAAGATCTGGTTCCAGAACAGGAGGATGAAGTGGAAAAAAGAAAACAATAAAGATAAGCTGCCGGGGGCCAGGGACGAGGAGAAAACGGAAGAAGAAGGGAATGAAGAAGAGGAAAAAGAAGAGGAGGAAAAAGAAGAAAGCAAGGACTGAGTTCTCAGCCCCTTGAAGTCTCGTTTTATGGCAGATGATAAATCGAGATGTTTACGACGGTCATTTGCTTTTATAGAGTATAGAATGGAGAGGCTCACACAGCAGTAACTACCTGTCAAACAGTTGTAGCCCTTTTTATTGTCATAGAAACTTCCCCTACTTTTTCCCCCCCCTCCCCTTTTTTTTTTTAATAGCTGCGTTTTTAGTTCAATAAATACATAGTTGGCTTGACTGCAAGAGCAGGAGGGGGAAAAAAAAAAATGAAATGATCCAGCAAAGCAAACCCACCCCCAGCCCCCAGCAGTCCTAAAGCAAGCCTGGCAGCAAATGTCACTGCTCGTCCCCTGCTCCCTCCGCTCCCGCCTGTGAAGCTGCACACACGGATGGGTGCAGAATATCTATTTATTTGAACAGCTTTGACTTTGCCTTTTTTTTTTTTTTTTTTTTTTTAAGCTTGGTTTTGCCTCTCCCGAATGACCCTAGGGGAAGTGCGAGGGTGCTTCCAGCTTCCTTAGCTTGTTTGTGTAGTGTCTGTCTATCTGTGGAGATCTCCATTCCTAGCAGCCATTTATCAATTCCCTCGGAGGGGCCATTCCTGCAGCCCCTGCCAGATAAGAAGAGGAGCTTGGAGGGTGAGCATACCTGGTAGCGCCCGCAAACACCCCCCTCCCACGTAGCACCCATTTCTATAGGATTGAGGCTTGTATATACCTTGATAGGCCAAAATACGCAACCCACCCCCTTCCTGATTTCTATAGGCGCTGTTTACCCTTTGCCTGTGTGAGCACTCGAAATTCTTCATGTACTACCTAAAGGGAAAACCTGCAATAATTATCAAACCTATTATCAACAAGGGGCTTACCTATCCTAAATTTTACTTGGTCAGAATTTATTTAAGAGAGAGAGCGAGCTGCGTTTTTGCCCTGATGCAAGCTACTAAGTAGCATAAAATAATAATAAAAATACAATAAAAAAACCCAACCAACCTTGTATTGTACTTTATCACTACCTATAGAAGGAGTCATGCTTTGAAAGTATTTGTAATGCGGTTTTATTGTCGTTTGTTGCTGCTTATTTTCTTGGAAAAAAAAAAAATCCCAACAACTGAAACTGCCTAGTTGAGAACGCACAGTATTGTATTATTTTATTGTGCTTATAAAGTAGTGTAGAACTAAATTGCACTGAATGTATAGTTATCTATTTGTCTTGACTTATCTGTTAATGCAACATGCTCGAAACAAAAAAAAAAATTGTCATTTGTTTTATGTAAAAGCATAGTTCTGCGTGTTCAAACTCTGAATGTAGCAATTACCGCCAGAAAAAGAAAAAGAAAAAGAAAAAAAAAAAAATTCTGGACACCGTGGATTTGTATTGTATACGTGAGACATTACGTAAATAATAATAATAATATAATAATAATAATAATAAAAGATTTTAAAAGGACTGCGTTGCCTACAGTGTCGTGTCTCTGTTTGAAGGCGCCCACACGTACACATCGCTCGGAGTGGGCGCTGACCAATATTCCAATATTTCAATATTTCATCCTTCAGATCATCCTTGGCAGGCTGCAAAACCCAAGGCTCATCTTTATTTGGGAGGAAATCAGAAGCCTTTGGCTCAAGCGGCAGCAGCGGCGGTGGCCGGGGCAGGGGCGGATTCCCCCTGCCGCCCCCCTGGCCGGAGCCCGAGCGGGGCAGGTCGCTGCTGCGTGGGCAAGCGCTCATTAAAAATGCCAAGATTGCTGCTAATTGCGCGCCCTGAAGCTGTAGGACCGCCAGCAAAACAATAATAAAGAATGAAATGCCGCAATGACTCCCGCACTGTGAAGTCTGTCTTTGCTCCGGGAAAGGCTTCTTCGTGGGGTGGGCGGGGGGCACCGCGCGTGCCGTTGGGTTTTCCCTTCTCCCAGCTGGGAAGCGCCGTTTGGAAGATCTGGGAAGCGCGACCCCCGGGTCCCGCCGGGCTCTCGGGTCCAGAAAAATTCCTCTCCTCGCTCGGGCCGGGCTGCGGGCGCCGGTTTGCCCCCCCCCGGGGCGCGATCCGCTGCTCGCAGGCGATCGTGGGCGAGGCTGGGGGGGGGCGTGAGGTGCGCGAGGAAACCTGCTCCCCCCCGCGCCGGGTGCTGTGGCAGCGCAATTCCCTAGGGGAAAACAGCGCGAGAGACCAAAAAAATGAAGTTGGCAGGAAAGCAGTTTATTTATTCCTATTTTCCACCCCCCCGGCGCAAAGTCCCTTTCACTCTCCCCCCAATCCCACACCTTCTTCCCCATGGACACCGTCCCTAACGTAGCACGTCCTTCTATTTTCCTGCTGCTCCTGCTGCTCCCCACTATTATCATTGTTATTACCTTTATTTTATTTTACTTTACATGATTTTATTTTACTTTACTTGATTTTGTTTTACTTTACATGATTTTATTTTACTTTACATGATTTTATTTTACTTTACATTATTTTACTTTACTTTACATTCTTTTATTTTATTTACAGCCAAACCTGGCGGTGATGCCTCCAGGTCTCTCTCCCGCTTCTCGGATGGGAGATGAACTTTATAATGATTTCCCTAGCCACCCGCCTCATCTCGGTGAACGAAGTCCATTGATCTGGAAAACCGGGTCCAGCTCTTTTTTTTTTTTTGTTTGTTTCTCCCCCCCCCGCCGCTGATAGATGGACTACATCATCTAGAGCGCAGGGATGCAGCAGCCGGCGGGATGTTTACCCAGATATGGCAGATAAGGGCGCGCAGGGCTCCTCGCACGCAGCCTGACGCGCTGGGCTGTGTCTGGAGGCTCCTCCGTGGGCTTCAGACATTCTTAACCCTAAACCCCCCCAGGCTTAAGGGATTTAAATGCCTCAGGGCTTGAAATTGCTGGGTTCTGCCCCGGAGGGCTGGGGGATTAAACAAAACAAAAAAAGAAAAAAAAAAAAAAAAAAAAGAAGAAATACCCAAGTTGTGCGGCGCGCAGGAAAACGGGACTCGGGTGGGTGCACCCACACCCACTTTTCCCCCCTTTTTCCCCCCCCCATATTCGCGGCGTGGATCGCACGCCCCTGCAATGCCAGGGCGAAATGGGGCTGGGGGCGAGGGTGGGGGAAATGCACCGCAAATGGCATCGGCGGGGTCGGATCCTGCCCGGGGATGGGGCTGAGCCCCTGCGTGTGCAACGCGTGTCTGCAGCTCCCGTGGGTGCCCGCTCCCGAATTGCACAAGATACCGATGCGGGCAGATCTCCCCTCGCTGCCGAGCCCGCAGCGTCCTCGTGAACCGGCGTGTGTCCCCCCCGAAATGCACAAAACCCACCAGCAAGGTTCATTCTAGACTTTTCCATGTCGAGGGCAGGCAGGGAAGGTAAGCAGGTTTATTAGTCATAAAAGAGAGTGGTTTTCGGAGACAGCTTTTTTCTTGGGGGATATTTATCCAGCGCTCGCAACAAGGCATTCCCCCCCCCCCCCTCGTTTGCTATCATAGGATGGATGTGTGCTCATTCATTCCGGCGATGAAAAAATCGCAGAAATCTGTGAAAAGAAAATATTTTCTGCTATGTTACTTAAAAAAAAAAAAAATATCGCGATAAACGCTTCGCGTAGAAAATATCTTCCCAAGGAGGGGGGAAGGAGAGGGAGAACTTATCAAAGTGTTTAAAAATAATAAAAATAAAAAAAAAAAAAAAGAAGCTGCATCCGCACTCTATCCATCATATTTAAATCCACAAATCTAAGTAGTTTTATCCGAACGAATACTGCGGAATGACATTTATCTACCGAAAGGGTCTGGAGTTAAATTATTGAAACTACAGCCGCAGCAGTTAGTTTTGGGGTAAGTGTTTATGTTCTGTAGTCAACACAAGAGAGTCGCATCTTCAGATGACATCCAGTTATTTCTGTAATCACTCCATCATTTCAAGAGAAAAAGAGAAGAGACCATTTTATGGGGGAAAGTAATTTGAAAGAAGATTCGCTCTCCACAAAGTGGCTTATTCAGAAATGATCATAGCTTCGGTATTACTGAAATTAGACTCATCTACCCGCCTGAAGTAAGAAATATCGTCCTATTCCAGGCTTTTTATTAGCCAATCAAATTTCCTTCGGATCTCCATTTGTGATTTGTGAAAAATATAATTCCTCGAAAAGCTGAGTTTGAGCATATTGCTTATTTTCCCTTAATTTATTATTCTAATCACAGCCGCCGCCGTGCCATAATGCAGCCATTAGGCGAAAAAATTCGTTTAGATTTTATACTCCGAAATGGGCACGGATTATATTTGAGAGACAACGAATTTCTCGGGCATTACATTTTTTTTTTTGCGCGGATGGAGGCGAGAAAGGAGGGAGGGGAGGAAGATGCGCGGGGGCGAAGGTGGGGGAAACTTTGTGAGCAAGATTTGTTAAAAAAAAAAAGGCGATTCTGCTCCTTTTTTTTTTTTTTTTTAGCTCGTCCTATTTTTGCCTCCCAGACTTAACCCCCCCCCTCAAATTCACATCCCCTCCGCCCCCCGAAAATACTCTCGCTAATATTGGGAGAGGGGAGGCGGTTTTATAGAGGGGGGCTGATGGAAGGAGGGGAACGATCGCCCGAAATCCTCCCTAGCAAATGTGTGCCCAGGTTACTTTCTGCCTGCCAGGATCAAAATTTCCTCTTCACATTATGGAATTTATTATCTTGTCTGCTCTCTGGAAAATGGGATCTCCATTGTGCTCGGGAAGCTGTTGTGGTCGTAGTTTCCCCCCTCGTAACTTTTAACTACCTGTTATAAAATTTATTGGTGGTTTGTAAAGTGAATAAAGTAATTTCCCTTCCATCCGGTTGTATTACAACCTTTGTGTTGTTTGGGCAGCCAGACACGCATCCAGCCAGGGGGAGAAAAAATAAATAAATTCAAGTGGCAGGGAGGGACACCCCCCCTCCCCTCCACACACCCCCCCCCCCTTGTTTTATTTTCCTCAATTAAAATTAAATTAAGGCGCGGGAATACCTGGGGTGGGGAAAAAAATGGTGCCGTCCCTGGAAGTGTGCGGGTACAGGGGGAAATGGGCAGGGAAAATTGCGGCAAAATATTTTCTCTTCCTCAATTTTTCTGGCTGCGGGAGTGCGGTGGGTGCGTGGCCCCGGGAGCTGAAATTTGGGGGTTTTTGGGAGGGGGCACGGCTCTGCCTCTTGCCCTGAGGAGCGGGGAGCGGGAAGGCGGCTCCTGGCAGGGCTGGGGGAGCCCATCTGAGCGGGCCGGGCTCTGCGGTTGCCTCCTTGCACCGGTTGTGGTTCGCGCCGTGCCGCCGGAGCAGGCCTCTACACGGCGCAAAAATGTCGCTCCCCTTCCAAATCGATATTTCGCAGCCGTCTGCACGGACCCCCCTGGCTTGAGGGGAGGGGGAAAAAAAAAAAAAAAAATCAAAGGGCTGGGAAAAAAAAAAAAAAATTAATAATTCCGCCTTTTATCAAGCATCGCATCCCCGACACCGTGGAGTGGTAAAACAAAAGGCTGGGGGGCTCGCTGGAGGAAAAATAGCATAGGGGAATAAAGGGGGGAGGGGGAAAAAATATATTTAAGTGCTTTAAAAACATGGATGTAGGTGTCCCAGCAGCAAATCATAAAGCTGGGTGGGTTTAGGGGGTTTGGGGAAGGGGAGGCGAGGGCGCCGCGGCCGTGGGGCAGCTCGGGGCAATTGGGGGGGCTCCAGGTGCCCCCCGGGCCGGGCCGGGCGCAGGGGGGGGGGCGGGAGGGGGCAGGGGGGCAAAGAGGTGGGAGAGGGCATTTGGTGCACGGACACGCCCTTTGCAGAGACGCTCTGGCGGGGGGACCGGGCGGGGGGCGCAGAAAGGGTCCTTTTCCCCCTTTTTTTTCCCTCGAGCATATTGCCCCTGGTTATTAATTAAATGCTTTAAAAATTAACGTGCCCTCGTCATTTAAAGTATTTCTTTTTCCAGCGCGGTGTGCTCCATTTTTATCTCCGCTGCCCCTCTTCCTCGATGTCCTCCTATTCCCCCCCCCCCCCCCAATTAATTACCGACACGGAGGCTAATAACGCTCAGCGCTAAAGGCCAAATCTCCTTAGTCAAAAAAAATGCTGAGAATTAACCCGAGCAGCTAATAATCGTGAAATCAAACCGAATCTATCTTTAAAAGAAAAAAAATAAAATTAAAAAATCCACCTTCCCTTATATTAACGCAGTCGCTTAAAAGATAAAAAAGGGGGAACAGTGAAGGGGGGGGGGGCGTAGAGGGGAAAAAAAATCCCAATATTAAAGCAGAATTGTATAAACATGGCGACAGACGAGAGCATTTGCACTCGTCACAAAAAAATGCAACGCATTCCTGGTTGTTTGCAGAAAATTTACAGCTGAGCAATAAAAGTTTACGACTGAATCACAAGTTGGATTGGCCACAGGAAGTCATGTGGACTCCATCCATGAACGTGAACTTTTTATTGTGGTTTCTCTTATGACTCTTTCGCAGTAGTCTTTCCTTTAACAGTCCAAGCAGTGCCAGGGGTAGGATGGTATTTTTCCCCCCCTTAATTATTAGCGTGATGATGATGATTTTTTTTTTTTTTGGCTAAAAAAAAAAAAAAAATCTAGATTTTTTTTTTACCCCCCCCCCCCCGTCTCCTTGGGGTTGGAATTCTTGCTTGCTTTGGGCATTTTGGCATTAATGAGTTTACTGCTGCGTCTGGTTGCCGCCTCCTATTCCCCACCCCTAGGGGCAAAACGCAATGCATTTCCTTTGCAGGATGCGCTGATGAGGGGGCACAAGCAGTTGTAAATACCTTTTTTTCTTCCCCCCCCTTTTTTTTTAAGCCCAAAAAAACCCCCCAACCCCAGAGAGAGACAGATTCCTCCTTCAGCTTCCCCCATCCCTTGCCCAACCAGAGAAGAACTGTTTTGCTTTTGTTTCCATCTTTTTTTTTTTTTTCCCCCACCCTTTTTTTTTTTTTTTTCCTTTTTTTTTTTTTTTTTTTTAAATGTTTCTGTGGAGCTGAACTGCAGCGTCAGTGGATCAGAAAGAGGGAGAGACAGAGAAAAAAGAGAGAGAGAGTGAGAGAGAGGGAGAGGGGAGACAGGAGCCTCTGGTAAGTGTTCCCTTATTGGTTAAAATGTGTAACTAATGATCCATAGCCCGGGTGTTAAGGATAATGATGCATCGTTGTGCGAGCGAGGGGTGTAGCTTGGATATGAGGGAAAGCTGCTGCGGGGCGGCAGAAATGCGGTTAATTCGGGGGGGAAAAGAAAAAAAAAAAAAGAAAAAAAAAAAATTTGCTGTTGCTGATGTCATATTCGGGGTGCGGGGAGGCAGGTCGGGGGGCGCGGGGGGCGCGTTGGAAGGAGAAGGGAGGGGGGGGAAATAAAAATACATCTAGATGGGAAAATTAATGCTCCTAAGTTTTCCCTTAAAAAAAAAAAAAAAAAATATTGGTGGGGAGCGCATGCGCGGCCGGCGCGGGTGGGGCGCGGGGCCCGGCTAATGCGCGGGGCCCGGCTAATGAGCGGCGCCGCTAATTGTGCGCGCGAGGCCCGGCCCCGCGCCCCCCCCCCCCCCCCCCCCCTCCCCGCGCGCGCCTTCCGCGGCGCTGCGCCCCGCGCGCCCGGGGCAATAATTAATAGCAAGCTGATTAACGCGCCACCCCTCGCGCGCCGGCGGCTCCGCCTCGCGCCCCGCTTCTCGCGGCCGGGCGGGGCGCGAAGCTCCGCGGAGACGGTGGGGAGGTTCACGGAATTCTGTTGAGTTTGGGGGAATCCTATCGAATTTTGTGGAATCTCTGCCCCCCCCCTTGCGAGCGGGGCCCCCGCGAGCGCTCCGGTTTTCCCGCGAAGCGGTTAACGCGCTGGGGGCTTTCGTGCTTTATTTGCATGCCAGCCCCTCCCCTTTCCCTGATTTTTATTATCTTCCTTTTTTTCCTTCTTTTTCCCCCCTTTTTTTCCCCCCTTTTTTTCCCCCCTTTTTTTCCCCCCTTTTTTTCCCCCCCTTTTTTTCCCCCCTTTTTTTCCCCCCTTTTTTTCCCCCCTTTTTTTCCCCCCTTTTTCCCCCCCCTTTTTTTTCCCCCCCCTTTTTTTTCCCCCCCTTTTTTTTCCCCCCCTTTTTTTCCCCCCCTTTTTTTTCCCCCCCTTTTTTCCCCCCTTTTTTTTTCCCTTTTTTTTCCCCCCTTTTTTTCCCCCCTTTTTTTTCCCCCCTTTTTTTCCCCTTTTTTTTCCCCTTTTTTTTCCCCTTTTTTTCCCCCTTTTTTTTCCCCCTTTTTTTTCCCCCTTTTTTTTCCCCCTTTTTTTTTCCCCCTTTTTTTTCCCCCCTTTTTTTTTCCCCCCCTTTTTTTCCCCCCCCCTTTTTTTTCCCCCCCTTTTTTTCCCCCCCCTTTTTTTTCCCCCCCTTTTTTCCCCCCTTTTTTTTTCCCTTTTTTTCCCCCCTTTTTTTTCCCCCCTTTTTTTTCCCCCCTTTTTTTTTCCCCTTTTTTTTTCCCCCTTTTTTTTTCCCCCCTTTTTTTCCCCCCTTTTTTTTTCCCCCCCCTTTTTTTCCCCCCCTTTTTTTTTCCCCCCCTTTTTTTTTCCCCCCCTTTTTTTTTCCCCCCCCCTTTTTTTTCCCCCCCTTTTTTTTCCCCCCTTTTTTTTCCCCCCCTTCTTTTTTCCCCCCCTTCATTTTCCCCCCCTTCATTTTTCCCCCCTTCATTTTTCCCCCCTTCATTTTTCCCCCCTTCATTTTCCCCCTTTTTTTTCCCCCTTTTTTTTCCCCCTTTTTTTTCCCCCTTTTTTTTCCCCCCTTTTTTTCCCCCCTTTTTTTTCCCCCCTTTTTTTTCCCCCCTTTTTTTTCCCCCCTTTTTTTCCCCCTTTTTTCCCCCCTTTTTCCCCCCCTTTTTTCCCCCCTTTTTTTCCCCCCTTTTTTTCCCCCCTTTTTTCCCCCTTTTTTTCCCCCTTTTTTCCCCCCTCTTTTTTTCCCCCCTCTTTTTTTCCCCCCTCTTTTTTTCCCCCCCCTTTTTTCCCCCCCCCTTTTTTCCCCCCCTTTTTTCCCCCCCCTTTTTTCCCCCCCCTTTTTTTTTCCCCCCCTTTTTTTTCCCCCCCTTTTTTTTTCCCCCCCTTTTTTTTCCCCCCTTTTTTTTCCCCCCTTTTTTTTTCCCCCCTTTTTTTCCCCCCCTTTTTTTTTCCCCCCTTTTTTTTTTTCCCCTTTTTTTTTTTCCCCCTTTCCTCCAGCAACTTTAATTCAGGTTTAACGGGTGAGATTTAAAGCGTGACCCTTCCCCTGCTAACCTCCCCACCTACCTACCCCCGCCCCCCTCCCCACCTACCCATCCATCATCTCATCTTATCTCCCTCCGTACACCGGTGCCGCGCGGGGACCTATAGATGTACGTATATAAGGCAGTGACTTCATTTCCTCTCGGGCTCCGCGTCTCCTTCCTCGCTCGAGCCTCGGCGTTTTAAAGAATAAAACCAGCAGCAGGCAGCGCGCGCGGGCGGGGGGGGGGTCGCCGCTGGCGGTGCCAGCCCGGCGCACGTATAGGGCTGGATGTACACATATATAGGCGCGGACACGAAATAAACCCCGTGGGGGAGGGGTGGCGGAGGCGGTGGCAACTTTCTGCTCGTGACACGCGGGTTTGGGGGTGCCCCGGCGCGCGCAGGGGGCCGCCGGGGGGGGGGGGGAGTTGGGGGTCGGCGGGGGGGTGTCCTCACTTTCTGCCTCGCTGCTTTTCTGTCGCGGTTGTTGCTGTTTTCTGGTGGTTTTTAAATAAAAATGGCCTCCCCTATTTTAATTCCCAGCGCGCGCTGGCAGAGGTTAATTAGCGACAGCGCTCGGTGCCGGCCGGGGCGGTTTCTGGGGGCGGTGGGATACGTGGAATTGGGGGGGGGGGGGGGGGGGGGCGAGGGGGGAATGGGAATGGGAAAAAAAAAAAAAAAAAAGCGCCAAGTTTCCAAAGTTGGCTTCGCTTGGCTTTAGAGAAATCTGGTAAATCCTCGCCGCCCGCCTTGGGGCTGGAAATTATCGGCGAGGAGCCCCGAGCGCTGCCGCTCCCCTTCCCCTGCAGCGGGGTTTGCTTTTTGGGGGGTTTTTTTTTTGGTTTTTTCCCCCGGTTTTGCAGCGCGTTGCCTCTGCGAGAGCGCGCGGTTCGCCCGTTTATTTTGATTTTCCGAGCATGAAATAAATAGAGGTTCGGGGATGGGGGCAGAGGGGAAGGGAGAGTTTTCCCTTCGTTTTGTTCGCTGGGAAAATCCCGTTGTGCGGAGGCTCTGCCTGGACCGCGGCTGGTCGTAAAGACATTTTATGAGCAAACAATGAGTGTTTATTGGAACCACATGATTACAGAAATGGGATCTTTTATTGTTTTCAGACTGAAATCCGTCTGCTCTCCCTCCCCGAGCCCCCGCTCCCATCAGCGCCGGGATGCTCCCACCGCCGCCCCGCTCCCGGCTCCCCTGCCAGGCCCGGACCCCCCCAAAACACCTCTAAAATATATTGATTTTCTCCTTCCCCTTGACGTGTTGGCATCCTTCAGGCGCTCGCAACGCTAAGAAACATTTTTAGGATGTAGAGCTGGAATAACGGAATGATTTATATTCGCCGAGATGGTTTTTGTTTGGGTTTGGTGTTGTGTTTTTTTTTTTTTTTTTTAAATCCCGGTCTAAGCAGAGGAAATAAATTGCTGCTTGTATCTGTATCATCAGCGATTATAGGAAAATTGCCACGTGGTATTGACATGGACTTTCAGGAAATAATAGATTTCCTTCGACAGATGTAGTCGGTGGAGAGGGGAAAAAAAAAAAAAATTAAATCGGGATCCTACAGAATTTTTTAAGTGGGAATTCCGCTGTCCCAAATGCGTCTTAATTTATTTATAGGGGCGCTTTAATCCGAGCTGTTGAGTACGAGCCTATTCGCGGACGAAGGGCGTAAATACAATCTGGGCAACAAGAGGAATTTCCATTTTATTTGCAGGCGTACACATTTCGCTCATCTATACCCGACCATAAACCCGGCTGATACGATCTTCCCCGGCGTGGGCGTTCAGCTCAGCTTCTACAAAAGCGTGTTACGATCAAATATATATATATAAATACAGAGCACGAACGTGTGGGTGTTTTATTATGCCAAATCCGCTGTGTTGTAAGAGCCTGGAAAAACCTGTAGTTACAAAGAAATGATTAGAAAGAAGCGATTTCCCAACTTGTCATGTGAAGGAATTTCGGTTTGGGGAACGAATTAACCAAACCCACCAGAAATAATATATTTTATATATATATACGTAGAGGAAACCGCCACCGGCGTTAGGTGCGAGCGGTGAACGTGGTGATGCTCCGATCGATTTGCGAGGGGGGGGGTCCGTATCTTTGTGGTTATTTCCCCAATAAATGTGATTTGGGGGGGGGCTGTATTTCTACCCGGACCTTTGTGCAGCAAAGGGGTTTGCTTCGTTGTTTTGGTTTGGGTTTGGTTTTGGTTTTTTTTTTTTTTTCCCCGAGAGAGAGAAATTTGCGGAGCTCGGCATGGGGAGGAGAGAAGAAAAGGCGAGGGGAGATAAAAAAATTAGTCATAGAAGGGGAAATACACTTGGGAAGAGATGATGGCGTAACATTGGGGGATCAAGAATTTTATTTTTGGAGGAGATAGTTGGAGATCCTGTTACTATTGTTGGCGAAGGTTTAATAACTGCAGCTCGCCCTCTCCGGAAAAAAAATGGAGAAAAAGGGGAGGAAAAAAATTTAAAAGGGCAATTTTCAGTGCTAGTGTTTGGGGTCAGGGCTAGAAAAAAAAACCCAACAAACCACACAACAAACCCAAAACAATTAAAAAATAAGGCCTTTCCCCATCGGATTTGGGGGTGGCAGCGGGGAGCTGAAGTGTGGGCTCGGGATTTGGAGGAAAAGCGAGCAAATCGGGGCAGAAGCACCCCAACACTGGGAGAGGGCGATTTTTCACGGGGGGGTGGGAGGAGGGCGGCGTGACCTCCAGCCTCGGAGGGGGAGGAAGGTGCTGGGGAGGAGGAAGGCGCAGAGCGGCCCCGTCTCCCCCCCCGTTCCTCCCCAGACACAAACACAATAAAAGGCAGAAAATCCCCCAAATTGCGGGTGTCTGGACGCAGTCTGCAGGGGACAGGCTGCTCGGGTCGCCTTTGTCGCAGGGGGACACACCTTGCTGTAAAAGTCTTTGTCCCCCGACTGAAGACCCCGCGGTTCAATGGGGGGCGGGGAGGGGAAAAATAAAAGGGGGGGGGGGGGGGAGAGACTGGGAGCAAGGCGGAAAAAAAAAAAGAAAAAAACACTAAAAACCAACAAAAAACCCTCCGACCCCCCCTAAAATCACCCGCCAGACAGGGCCCGAGGGCCTGCGGGGGGACGGGGGTTGGTCCCACAGGTGGGGCCCCCCCTGCCCCCCCCCCCCCCCAGTGTTTAAATTTCTGCCCGTTTTTGTTTACTTGTTTTGTATACTGCCACCAAGTGACAGAAACTTGCAATTTTTTGCAATTTGGTGCCTTCCCCCCCCCCCCCCCACCCCGTCTGTGTGTGTAATTGCGGGGGGGGGGGGGCGGGGAGACAGGGGCTGGGGAGGGGAGAAGCCCCCCCCCCCCCCTGGGCTGGGAGAGGGCGCAAAGCCCGGCAAAACCTTCTCCTGCCATAAAAAAAGGGGGCAAAAAAAAAAATCACTTTGCAAAGAAGTTTTAGTCCCTCTAACATCGAGGCGTGGCCCCCCCAGCCCCCTCCCCGTCCCTAAACTTCCCCAAGTTTCCCGACGCCAGCTGAAGCTCTCACTTGCACTTTCTGCTAATTCAAGGCGGTTTTGGGGTTGGGTGTTGGGGTTTTTTTTTAATTCCTTTCGTTCCGTGTTACCGGGGTTTAAATCATCCCAATGTACGTGAACTCATAAAAATAGATAAGGCATGTCAACTCGGGAACGGTATTTTCCCCTGAAAATATGAGTGTATTTAAGCAAATCCTGAAATATTAAATTGTTGCTCGATTAAAGACGATGTAAATGTATAAATTCAACAAAGTGCTCAGAGGTTGTCTCCAAATATATAGTTTAATTCTGCCTAAGCGATCGCCTCTAAAAAAAACATCATTAAGGCAACTATTATTGTTTCCTGAATTATTTTTTTTTTTCCGAGCCACCTATGATTAAATTTCTGCCTTCATATCTGCAAAGAATAAAGGATAAAACTGCCTATAGTTAATGACAACAATTTTTCACTCCTGAGTTATCCTTGCAGAACGTAATAACACCCCACTCATTTTTATTTTTAATCTCTACACCCAGGAGAAGTAATCGCGCCCCTACATGTATGTGCACATAGGTACACACGTGTGCAGCAAAATGTCGCCTTTTATAATTTTACGCCATGAAGTCTTGTCCGTGACGGGTGTGACGTCACGAGCGCCACTGTCATTTTTTTGGTCTCTTTTAATTTTAGGGATTTTAGGGAATATTTCCACTCCATCGCTAAGAGAGACCCAAATTTAAAAGGGAAAAAAAAAATTAATTAAAAGCTGGAAGGCAGATTTCCCCCCTCACCCACTCACCCAGCCCACCCCCGGGAAAGCTGCTACCTGAGCAGGTTTTACGCCGCTTTGGGGGAAAAAAAGGTATTTTCCTGGTTGCGGTTGAATGAAACCCCTCCATTTCTCCCCACTTTTAGCCCAGGAGCCGCCAGGAATGTTTCCGCAGCCGCCAGACACCTCCCTAAAAACAAAGCACCACTCCGCGATTTTACATCCCCTAAAATATTAGGGATTTTTTTTTTCCTCGCTTTTTTTTGGGGCTCCCCTTCCTAGCGCTGATAAGATTTATTCAGAAGTGCATTTAATCAGCAAATTAAATTTAATTGAGGCGGTGGTGCAGGGGAGGGGGGCTTCTCTCCCTGCGTTTTTCGCTGCTGTTAACTTTTTGCAACGTGGTTACTTGGTAATTTAAGACCCAGCGAAGTCCCGTTTCCGCGGGCAGATTTCGGAGCTGCCTTCTTTTGTTGGGCTGAGATTCGCCAATAAATCTGGGAAGGAGAAAAATAATGAAATAAATCACACCCCCCCCTTCTATTAAAAAGAATATTTGAGAATTCAAAGCTTCCTCCCGCCGCGATATCAACGCGGGGGAAAAATCTAAATAAACGCTTAAAAGTGTCAGAAAGCGCTTTCAAGCCTCGGCAGGGAGAAGAGGGATAAATTTCAGAAGTAGGAACAGATTAATTTCTCTTCCCCACACACCTCCCGGTTTCCTGGTCAGCAGACATGTGTTTTGACAATTGCCAGAATTCTCTTTTTTTTTTTTTTTTTTTTACCTTCCAACCCCTGGAAATGTGTGCAGCGACTGAGAGGCTTTGCAAGAGAGAAAAACCTTTTCCTTTCCCCCATTATTACTGTTATTATTATTATATATACTTTTTTTTCGCGCTGAGCGTTGCAACTTGAAGGGAGCCGCCCTGAACTTTTGGTGCACTTTCCTAAAGCAACTCTGAGAATAAAATACAGGCAACAAGAACACGTTTAAGGCCATTTCCCTCCAACCACGCTGAAAACAAACAAAAAAAAATCAATAGGAAAAAGCAAAGAAACGACTCGTCTGGGCAACTCTCCGGGCGATGCACGGGGTGGTAAATACTCTTCTTTATCCACCTAGGGCGAAAAAAAGGCGTTTGCGGAGGTTTGCGTTTAATAAAACAGCAGAAACGGCGCTGGCTGTATTTTTTTTTCAGCCCCTCTCCTTGGAAAGATATGAGGGGGAAATGGGTGTTTTCGCTAATTATGGCTTTGTGCATCTTGGTGCAGAAAATGCCTTTAATTAGCAAATAAACCTCCCAAATAGGCCACCCTCTTCCAAACGCCGTGTCTGCAGCGCCGGAATAAAACTTTAAATAGTCTATGAAGCTCTGAATAGAAGTATTTAGGGGAAGGAGAGATTTCATCTCCTTTTTTTTTTTTTTTTTTTTTAATTAAGAGCTGCCCAGACTCTGACTCCGAGGTTGTAATTACAGAGAATAGAGACGGCTCCAAAACAATGCGAGCCATTTCAGGCTGGGGGAGAGGTAAATAAACCTCCACATAAACCTCCGCGAGTTTGTTGTTGCTATCCTGTTGCCCCCTTTTTTGAGGGGTGTTGTTATCCTTATTTTATTTATTTTCTTTTTTTTTTTTTCCCCCCCTTAAAGCGTTATTTACAGCAAAAGCAATATTTGACTAGGAAAACCCTGTTGTAAAGAGCAGGAATAAATTCCCAGCGAAAGACCCAAATAAATAATTAGGACTCACGTGTGCCATAAATGTCAAGTTAAAAAAAAAAAAAAAAAAAAAAGGCAAAGGGGAGGGGGGGAGGCAGAGATCCCAGATACAAGGTGAAATCAGTTTAAATAAAAAGGCTTTTAATGGCATCACTTGTATTTACCTCTAAGAGCTTCGAGTATTTAATCAGAAGCGAGCGCGCAGCCTCCTGGCCAGATGTCAGGGGTGTGCGTGGGTGCGCGTGCCTTGCACACCCATAGGTGTGGGCATCGGGGGGGGGGGATAAGACCAAGGGTGCCCCCCCAGCGCACCCCAACAGGGACATTTTTGGCAGCAGTTTACAGAAAACCCCCCTCACCCTGCTTGAATAATTGTAATTTTTTTTTTTTTGGGGGGGGGGGGGGGCCCCACAGTGGCTCCGCGCCCGGGCGGGCGGGCACCTCCCGGTCACCACACGCGGGGGGGGGTGGGGGGGAGCCCCGTCTCTTGCCCCACGCGGGGATCAGCCCAAGTGGGCGACGTGGCTGAAAGCAAAGAGCAACCCCACCCCCCGAAGCCCCCCACCCAAGGCAGAGCGGCGGGGCGGGCAGGAGCAGTAGCAGGATCTGCGGGGGGCGGGGAGGGGGGGACACCGATTTGGATTTGTTTCCTTTCAGTAATTACTGAGGGATAGGAAACACATGTGTTGAGATTGCATTTTTTTTTTTTTAAAGCTTTTTTTTTTTTTCTTTCCCTAAATCAGTTCATCAATTCGCTAATTATAGCTGGGAGGGGGGAGGAAATCTCCCGACACATATTTTTTCTTTCTATTTTTCTTTTTCCTCCCCTCTCTGTGTGAGCATCAGTGGGGGCAGAGGAAAAGGGAAAAAAAAAAAGGGGTGGGGGGGGAAATATGGCTTATGAGTGGTGAATGTTATTTCAGATTTCTATGGGCGCTTTTCTTTTCTGGGAACAAAGAGCAACTCCTATTAAAGAGCTACTCGAAGACTTGTACATATTTCTACTGCTGTGTAGCACTTTTAATAAAACATCTGTTCTTGCTTCTGCTGATGAGTTTACATAATTGTTTGCAGACCAATTTAACCAGAAAGCGCCCCACATATTCCCTCTACATGTTTTCATGGGGGAAAAAAATAAATACCTTTTTGGTAGTGACATATCTTGATGAAATACTTTCGAGAAATCCCCAAACTGCTAGAAAATATCAATGGGGAGGAAAAAAAAAAAAATATCCAGTGCATTCAAAACGTGAGGCTGAGGAATTGCAATGAGTAAAACATACTTTAATGATGCCTCATTTGTATTTGCAGGAGCTTTTGGGGTGGCTGTGCTGTCTTTTTTTTTTTTTTTTTTCTTCTTTTCCCCCCACCCCCTCCTCTTTCTCTCCCTTTTCTCCCCAGAAACCTGGTTTTTAACGTGGGGAGAGGATTCTATTTTAAGTTTCTTTACGGCAGCTGGTTTCTGTTCACTATAAATCGACCAGACTTTTAAGACTTGCCCTCTGTTTAGAGAAGTAATAAAACACTTAACTTTCTCGACTCCTAGTCACACGGTTATCACACAGGTCTCCGATACAACAGCCCCCGAGCACCTATACAAAAAAAAAAAGGGGGGGGGGAGGGGGGAAGCAAAAAAAATAATAATAAAAAAGAAAAATAATAATTGAAAAGAAAAAAATAAAAGCCCAGAAGGAGTCCTTCCAGAAAGTCCTCCAAAGTTTGGCAGGGTGGAAATGCCCTTCCATAGGTGCAGCTCCCCACGTCCAGCCCATCCAGCTGTAGCTACTTTTAATTTACTCGCCAGATTACACCGGGCTGTAAGCAATGCATAAGGTAAGACAACACGCCAATGACTGCAGAGCCCTCACGTCCTCCTCGCCCTCCAGCCCCTTGGTGGACCCCCGCAACAATTTAATATCTGGGAGCAGCTCGCGGGGCCAGTGGTGGCTCCCAAAGCATCCCTGCCCTGCGAGGGCTTGGGATCTGGGATGTGCCCATGGCTGGCGACATTCGCAGCACATCCTGGATCTGTCCAGCTGAGAGTGCCTCTGGCCGGGGGCTGAACAGCTCAGCAGAAGGCGGAAAAAAAAAAAAAAAAATAGTAATGATACCCCCAGTAATCGCATTTCTTTCCTAGTTTCTTTATTTTCGCCCCTTCCTTTGACTCCAGAAATGCCCCGGCGGGCTCTGGGGCGAGGGGAGAGGGAGAAAAGGGAAACGAAAACAAAGTGAAGTTCGCTTTTTTGGGGGGAAACCGCCTGCAAATCTCCCCTGTGCGCAGGAGTCATCTCTGTACCAGCTGGCTCCAAGTTGGGCAGCCCTAGGTGGGAGCCAGGCTGCGCTCCCCACAAGGCACCTATGCTGAATAAGATGGTGCACACTTCCAGCGAGCTCCTTTTTGGTTCGAAACTTTATTTTTTCCCCTAGTGACACTCAGGGGAAGCCTTAACGTTATAGAAGATGAATACACGAGCTTTTTTTTTTTCAGTTGTAGTCTCGTTTATGGTTTTATTGCTACCATTGATTACTTTGCTTTGTTACACAGAGGAAAAAGAGCATAAAATCCGTTGGCATCCGGGTTCCTGTTATAGCTGGGGAAAAAAATATACACAGCCCCCCAACCCTTCTTTGTCAGCTAAAATCTTTTAGGGATACATCGCTAAAAAAAGTCTATTGATGGAGGGCAAGACAAACAAATACTCTCAGTTTTGAATTTGAGTGTGCACCCACAAACATTCCTCTCCCCAGCCCCCGCACCCTCACATTTAAAATAAAAACATGGACACGATGGAGGTTTAAAAAAAAAAAACAAACCACCACAGAGGAGGCCAGGGTTTCCCTGCCATAATTGAATTTTTAAATAGCAAGCCACCAGAATGATAAAGATACCTCGCAATATTTACAGATCAGCAGGTATGTTTTACATTTAAGGGGCAATTTATGGCTCTAGATTGAAATTAAAATTAGATTAGCTGTCTTCATTTCAATTAGTTCTAGGTGCAATCTAGCCACAGAAGATAGAATATAATCCCCCCTTTCATCTAACTAAATATTTGCAATAGAAGTTCCCAATCAGTTGCAAATATCTGCAACTATAAATTGCTGCAAACACAAACACGAGGTTGCGTCCCCAGCCCAGGCTCCCCATTGCTCTCCATTACAAATAGAAATTCTCTCTCTCTCTCTCTCTCTCTCTCTTTTTTTTTTTTCCCTGTTGTTGTAGTTGTTGTTGAAAAGGTAAATATCCTCCAGCATTGAAAATTAGCAGGGAAAGGTTTGAGGGGAGAAATGTCAAAGTAGAGGAGAATAACTTCCAGGCTAACGTGAGTTCGCAATGTTGGGTGTTGCTTTTCTGGATGTCTTTTTTTCTTTTCCTCCCCTCCCCAAGACATACTTTGGGAAGGCTCTGAAACACGTTATCAATTCAGAAGTCGCCATGTTTTCCCCCCTCTCTTTATGTAATATTTTCTCATCAGGAGCACAACCATTTGATTCCATAATATTGACCAATGCTACATGAGAACAAGGAGGGGAGAAGGAAAAAAAAAAAAAAAAAAAAAAAAAAGAGGGTAATTTATGGCTTAATATTCTGTGGACATCTGAGATTTATTACTGTGAATTCTGAGCTATTTTATTACAAGATATTAAGCAAACATTTCTTTAAAAAACCCCCAAACACCAACCCAAACAAAACACGAGCCACACGCCGCCCGCACCCACGGACGGGGCTCCGAACCTCCCTGCCCGTGAGCAGAAGGGGGGGCGGGGGGGCAGCAAAAGTTAAGGCTGGCTGAGGAAATTCGCGCCCCCCCCCCGCCCCGCTGCCGCCCCGGGCGGACCCCCGGCCCCGGCCCCCTCCCCGCCGCGCCCTCCCCATCCCCCGGCAGCCCGGGGGTGCTGGGGGGGTTTTGGGGGTGCAGGACTTACTTTCCATGCCCACTTAGTTTCAACTAGGGAATCAACAGAAGCAAAAGCAATTTTTTCCCTTTTTGACACCCGCCTCCCCATTGGCTCCCCCCGGGTCAGCTGACTTTGTCATTTTGTCTGTCCTGGAGCAGAGCCTTCCCTATAACAATCTAGTTCAGACTAGCAAACTGGAGACAGAAATAAATATTAAAGAAATCACACAGCCAGGTATAGAGGACGATATGAATTCCTATTTTACAAACCCATCTTTATCCTGCCATCTAACCAGTGGCCAAGAGGTGCTTCCCAACGTAGCCCTCAATTCAACTGCCTATGACCCTGTCAGGCATTTTTTCTACTTATGGAGCAGCCGTTGCTCAAAACCGGATTTATTCTTCTCCTTTTTATTCACCGCAAGATAATGTTGTGTTTAGCTCCAGCCGAGGACCTTATGACTATGGATCTAATGCTTTTTACCAAGAAAAAGACATGCTTTCTAGCTGCAGGCAAAATTCTATGGGACATAATACACAGACATCAATCGCACAGGATTTTACCAGTGACCAAAACAGGAACACTTCGCAAGAACAAAAAACTAGCATTCAAATATACCATGGATGCAGCGTATGAACTCCCACAGTGGTAAGTTTTACAGCTCGGAGATATAAATTAAATAAACTGAACCATCTTTACGACCTTCTCCCTAGCAGAACAGGCTGAGCGACTTTTTATGGCCCCATAAAAACAATAATATAGCTCCTTCACAGTTGCAGCTACAGGCCTTTTATTTGTTAAGTTGTTGCAAGCAAATATGGCTTGTTATGCTCTTTCTAATTAAAAGACTTCGAGAGTGTAAAATATCTATAATAAAGTGCAGCGAGCTCTGCTCGGGAGTTAAACACAAAATATTACCGGGGTAAAAATAAGTTTTAATGACGGGTGCGGGAAGTGCGGCGGTGCCGGGTTCCCCGCACGAAGAGGGGCCGGGGGAAGCTCCCACTCCCCCCCCCCTGCTCCCCCAAATCCTCCAATTGGCAGAAATAATGTGGGAAAAAAAAAAAAAAAAGGCGGGGGGGGGGGGTGGGGTGGGGGAGGCGGGAGCAGCATCCCGGGAGAAAATGACCCGGGAGAAAACGCTGCGCGCAGAGGGTTAATCTGAGCAAAAAAAAAAAAAAAAAAGGATATTTTGAATTTTTTTTTTTTTTTTTTTTTTTGGGGGGTGCCGGGGAGGGGCAGGCGGCCGAGCCGCCGCCGGGGGTGGGGGGGAGGAGCGGGGCGGGCGCGGGGCTGCGCGGGGGGCGGAGGGGTTGCGCGGGTGCGGGTGTCCCCCCCTCGGCGTTCTACCGGGCTGACGATTTTTAGTCTGTTTTGTCTCGGCATCCCTAGGAGTGGGCTACGGGGCCGACCGCCGGCGGGGCCGCCAGATTTATTCCCGTTACCAAACCTTGGAGCTGGAGAAGGAATTTCACTTCAACCGGTACCTGACCCGGCGGAGGGCGGATCGAGATCGCCAACGCGCTCTGCCTGACGGAGCGGCAGATCAAAATCTGGTTCCAAAACCGGCGGATGAAATGGAAAAAAGAAAGTAATTTGAGTTCAACCCTCTCCGGGGCGGGAGGGGGGGCCGCCGCCGCCGCCGCCGACAGCTTGGCCAAGGAGGAGAAGCGAGAAGAGACAGAGGAGGAGAAGCAGAAGGAGTGAAAAAGTGACAGCTCGGCGGCAGGACCCCCCCCCGACCCCCCCCACCCCTATTTATCACTGGCACAAACGTTTGGCTACGTAAAAAAAAAATTAAAAATTAAAAAAAAAAAAAAATTGGGGGGGGGGGAAGCATATTTAAAAAAATAAGGTCTAATGTGGAAATGTGGACGCCCCCTCCCCACGCTACCCGGCCCCCCCCCCCCCCCGCTCTCCCCAGTGCCCCCCGCCCGCACACGCATCTCCGCCATCGCCTATTTATCAGACTCGGGATGAGACTGAAGCCGCACACTCCCCCCTCCTCCCCCCACCCACCCCCCCCCCCCAAAAATCGGGCAGCCACCCTCCGCTGCGCCGGGTCGGACGCTGCCCAGCCGCTTCTCCTCCCCCCAGCCAGAGCAGCTCTTCCTCCCCTGGTGAAAAATCTGATTTCCCTGCGAAAGCTCCTTCCACCTAAATATAGCCTTTCCGAGAGCATCCTCCTTGTATTTAAGCAGATACCTGGGCTCATCACTGCATACTACAAACTGTGACAGTTTCTGTGTGAATATTTTTAACTGTGTTTGTGGTACCTGTATTTATATTTATGTTTAGCACTGTAATGTTCCACAGTATAAAGTGAATGGAGTTCTATAGCAGTAGAAAAGGAAAGAAAAGAAAAGAAAAAAAAAAAAAAATCTTGTGTTACACCCTCTCATGTATAAAGGTCATGTCCAGAGGACTATGTTGAGTATTTAATAAAAACTGAATATTATTTTTAAAGTTTATAGAATGGCCTCTGAGCTTCAGTTGAAACCTTTCGTGTTGATAACAGCCTGTTAGAAAGTTCACTTATCTTCTGTGTGTTGTTCCTGAAAATCAGCTCCCTCTCTCCTTTTCCTCCCTCCTTCGTACCTCTCATTCAAGAGTATTCCAAAAAAAAAAAAAAAGAAAAAAAGAAGAGGGGGGGGGAAAATACATTTTGCTTTGTCTCCTTGAATTAGTCTTGTTACTGTATTGTTCGGTGGCATCAGGAATCTATGCCATACCTCTCGCTTCATGATTAAAAATGGATTTCCAAAGTTCAAAACAGTATATATTTCTTATTGCACCCTCCTCAGTCAAATACCAGGTCAAAGGTTCTGCTTCTTTTTTAATTATTATTATTTTGATTTAATTTGAGCTCTACACAGCTGAGAATCCCCCAGCTCTGCGGAAGAACCCACTCCCCCCCCCCCCCCCCGATTTATTTCGACCCAATAAACCTTTTCAGGGAGGGGGGGGAGTCACTTTTTATCCAGAAACTCATCCCTAGGAGGACGGAAATTGTGGATATAACGCTGGGAAACAAACCCTGCTGCTGTGGATCGCAGGCTCGGATAACCCATCGCGAAGGCTGGATTAAAAAAAAAAAAAAAAAACCCTGCATTTTTCTCGCCTCTTTGTCACTGCTCTAATATTTGCTGGGCTGTTCAGGAGGTAGCACTTAGGGCTGATATCTCCCTGGAAGCAGCTTAGACCCCTTCAAGTTTTTTAATGAAACAACGAGGATTTGCTGTTAAGTGACCATAACCAGGAAAAAAAAAAAATATAGGGGAAAGGAGAAAAAAAAAAAAAAAAAGCAGCCTGGGGAGGTTTTCTCAGCCCATCCTTTGCTCGTCTCCAGCCTGGAATGTGCAGGCGATTTTTACAAGGCGCAGGAAAGACGGGGGAAAAAAAAAAAAAAAAAAAAAAAAAATCTCTCGTAAAACGAAAGAAAACAAGCAAACAGCACCAAGAACCAGGAGCCAAGAGCGTTTTGCAAGAGGGTAACGACCTGGCCGGGGAGCAGGAGGCTCCCTGGGTGTAAACCAGTTTGAATTTCCAACAACAACAACAAAAAAAAAAGGACAAAAAAAAATAAAGAGAAAAAGCAACCTCAAACTCAAACATATATCCGCAAGCACACATATATGATTCAGCGCCTATAGAGCGCGTGACGGCGGGATGTACCAGCCCGCGCATTCGGGGCTTTCTCTGGCTGCTGCATGGAGAAGGAACAGAAGGAAAACGTGCTCAGGTCTGCGCGGCCGAGCCCGGGGGGGCCGGGGCCGGCGCCTGCCCGCACCCCCGCCCCCGCGCCGGAGCAGAAGGCAGGGCTGGAAATTCAGATTTGAAGGTATTTATTTCCCCTCCGCCGTGCCCTTTGAAGAGAGGGGCTGGTTTCTGCGGCGAGCAGCAGACGGGGGAGATCCAGGCTGCTGCCAGCAATAAATTGCAGGGCGGGGGGCGGGGGGGGGGCAGGAATGTAAACTTTGGCGCATCGGAGGGGCTGGGGTGCGGGGAGCTTCCCCGGCCCCCGGCGCTCCCCAAAACCTGGGGAAGCCAAGCGGGGAAGGTGCTGCCTTCCAGCGAGCCGGCCGAGCTTCGTGCAATTAAAACCAGAAATTAAAAATAAAATAAAATAATAAAAAAAATTCCGCTGCGGAGGGAACGCGCGGCTGCCAGTTCCCCCTCCTGGTTGCACCCAGGGAAAAGAGGGAGGGAAAAAAAAGGGGGGGGGAATAAAAAAAAGAGGGGTTCGGTGGGGGGTTTCCCTCCCTCCACCCGCGCAGCTGCGATTTTGGGGCGGAGGTAAAGCACGCAAAATGCGCGCAAGAACAAAAAGGAAAAAAAATAATTTTGAAAATCGCGGAGCGCTGCCGGGAGGGAGCTCGGACGCAGCCTGCGCGCTGCCCCCCCCTCCTCCTCCCCCTCCTCCTCCTCCTCCTCCTCCTCCTCCCCCCGCTCCGCGGGGGCGGCGCGGTGCGCGGGGGGGCGCGGAGCGGCGGTGCGCTGCCGCGGAGGAGCACTAGGTGCCGCTGCCGTCCCGCGGCGCGCTCCGCCCGCGCCCCCCCGCGCCCCCCCGGCGCCTTCCGCGGGCGCCCATCAATTACCCGCCCCGGGGTCATCAAGGCAAATTGATGAGTGGCCGGCGCCGTCACGTGACGCCACTTAAATATCCCATATTTGGGCAGCGCGTATAGGGGGAAAAAAGAAAGAAGAATCCCCACCTATAAATTCTGCACTTTAGGAGGAACAAAACGCGCCCCCCCACCCCTGAACTTCAAAGGGCCACAAATCACCCTAATCAAAGCGGTTGAAAAAAAAAAAAAAAAGAAAAAAAAACAGAAAAAAAAAAGAAAAAAGGGGGAAAAAAAGAGGAAAAAAAAGAAGAAAAAAAGAGGGGGAAAAAAAGAAGAAAAAAGAGGAGGAAAAAAAGAGGAAAAAAAATCCCCCCTCCCCAAATTTTCTTTTTCCCCCCCTTTCTTTATTTTTTCCTTTTTTCCTCCCCTCCTCCGCCATGAGTTCTTACGTCGCCAATTCGTTTTATAAGCAAAGTCCCCCTGTTCCTGCCTATGCCATGCAAAGTTATGGAAATTATGGAAGTGTGCCTGAGGTTCAGTCGCCCAGGTACCGCTACAGTGGCTTGGATCTAAGCATCACACTCCCCTCCTCCGGGGCTGCCACCTCCCCGAGCGGCTTGGACATGTCTGCGACCCCCCGAGCTAACCCCGAGCGACCTTCCTGCACGGTCATGGGTTCTTCAGGGCATCCTTTAGCCAGAGACGAGCCAGCATCCCTAAATCCCGGGATTTACAGTCAGAAGAGTGCTAACACGACGCTGGAGGAGAGATCTAAGAGCTCGGGTGAAATCAAAGCCGAGCCCGTGCAAACAGCACAACAAGGAGGACCACAACTGCAGCAGCAACAACCTCCACAAATTTACCCCTGGATGACCAAACTACACATGAGCCATGGTAAAACTTTCACTTCTTGATTTTTGTTTCACAGGATTTTTGCCTTGGGTTTTTATAGGCCATACGGGGCAAATAATAAAAAACCTGAGGTCGTAAATTTTACGACTAAGGCATCAATTGCTCGTAAAACTGTCCACTAAAAGGCTTAGAGGCTATATACGCCCAAATTTATGACAGCATAATTGGATCATAGAAACAAAACGTGTATAAAAGGCAATATTCCATTTTTTTGGGAAGGGGGGGTTAAAAATAACTTGAAATACACATGTTCTTTGAGGGTGAGCCTTAAAAAAAAAAAGACACCAGAAGCGAAGGTGGAGGGAGAGCGTGGAGAGGTTTTCCCCCTCCGCCTTCCCAGGGCTGAAGGGGGAAAGAAGACAGGCGAGAGCCCCAAGAAAAGATATTTCCCTCCTTTGTACACTTCCTTATTGTCCGAGAGGAAACAGGTTCACTTCTGGCTCATCTACATGCGTTTGATCCGGGCTGTAGGGAGGCAGGGGGGGACTTGGGGGCTGAAGGTGTTGGGGAATCGAGGATTTCAGGCTCCTTCGCTCCCTGCGTGCCCACAGCCCCAGCAAACTTCTGTAAATTCTAGATTTGTAACCGGGTTTTATCATTAAAAAAAAAAAAAAATTAATAAAAAAATTTAAAATCCATCCAGAATTGCTTTGGCTTTTCATGCGGTATCTTCCCTTTTTTTTTTTTTTCCCCCCCCAGAAACGGATGGTAAACGCTCCCGAACCAGCTACACCCGCTACCAAACTCTGGAACTAGAGAAAGAATTTCATTTTAACAGATACCTGACCCGGCGGAGGCGCATTGAGATCGCCAACAACCTCTGCCTGAACGAGAGACAAATCAAAATTTGGTTTCAAAACCGGAGGATGAAGTGGAAGAAAGATTCCAAGTTGAAAAGCAAAGAGGCTCTTTAGGTGGGATTGCAGGAGATGGGGGGTCCCCTGCTTAATTTTTTTTGTTGTTGTTGGATTTTTTTGCTTTCCATCACTTCTGGTGGAAGCTACCTTGAGGAAACTTTGATTTTGGGGTGGGGAGGGAGGGAGCTGCTAGATGGACTCTGGTCCATACCCTCACAAATCCCTCAGACAAAGGAGATCTCGTATTAGTATGAAAAAAAAAAAAAAAAAAAAAAGCCAAACCCCAAAAAAACCCAACCCCACTGTTAGCTTCATGCAAAAATTTAGTGTATCGCTCTTTAGGTTGTTACTAAGTGTCCTAACCTGTGCGCTCTTTGGGGGGGAAAAATTACCAAGGAAAAAAAAAAAAAAACCCACCACCAAAAAGGCTTAAAAAAAAAATCCACAGGGTGGCTGGGTCATGTCCTCCCAGCTCTCAAATCGCAATATTCTTAGGAAAAATGAAAAAAAGAGCTGGTGAAGAAGGAAAAAAAAGGAAAATAAAGGGGGAAAAAAAACCCAAAGCCAGTAAGTTTTGTGGAGTCCCAGCCCAGCCTCTGCTCGCCCTGCTGGGAGAAGGAAATCGCTGATCCGCTTTGCTGGGAATGCCCAGGAAAGATGCTCTGGCTCTCTCAGGTCGGGAGAAAAAAAAAAAAAGAAAAATATTGCCCCTCGCTGGGGCTCGGCAACCCCTAAAATCCACTTCCAAAGCCCCGGAGAGGAGCCGGGGGGTCCCTGGGGTGTGTTTGCGTGTTCTCCTCGGGACTCGGGTGGCATCATTTTATTATTATTTGCATATAAAAGAAATGAATAGAGCGGGGGGGGGGGACACGACACCGGTTTGCGCGGCTCCTCCGAAATCTCCGGGCAGGAAAGTGCAGCATGGGAGGTGGGGGAGGGAGACATAGCCTCTGGACTTAATATTATTGTGTATTTATTTGTTGCGTAATTAATGTAGATTTGCTAAATGCTAAGATATATATTAAAAAACAGCCAAGGCGAACCCCAATTTGTACATCTCTGTCTAAATTCAGTCCATTGCAGTAACTTCCTTTATTCCCCCCCCCCCCCCAACGATGTACTCGGTATATTTATTAGTTGTCGTTTCGTCTGCGAAAGGGCGATGAAACTTCTATTTTGTCATATGGAATAAACAGCAAATAATCCAAAAGTTGGCGCGCCCGGCAGATATTTCTGTGCTCCTTCCCCGCCTTGGAGCAGCCTTCTGCTCCTCTGCTACTCTGGCAAAGTATTGATTTTTTTAAAATATCTATATTATTATCTGTTTTTAAAAAAGCAGATTTCGGAGGGATGAGGGGGTGCTTTAGCTCAGAGCATCCTTCTCCCCCTGCCCTGCAAAAGGTACGTGCTGCTTTTCCTATTTCCCGGAGCGTGGGGAAGGGGGGAAAAGGGGGATTTTTAGTTTGGTGATTGAGTGCTGGCTGGGCCCGAGGAAGGTGAGCTGCTCCCTGTCCCACCTCGGACTTTTTTATCTATATTTCTCTCAGGCTTTTCACTCCAGGCTGGTGCCGTCGCCCGGCAGATGGCATTTTAATGGGAATATGGGATTAAAATGACCTTCTCTCTCTGTTTCTCTCCCCCCCCCCCCAATGTATACTCGGGATCAAGCGATTTTGCCCCAAAATCTCGCAGCCGCTGCCTCCTGCTGCAGGTTGGGCGGCACCTGGACGCGGGGAGGAGATCCCAGTGCCTGGCTGGAGGTGACTGGGATGGCGGGGGGGATGTCTGCCTGGGGAGGGGGGGCTCCAGGCCCTGCTGACACCCCCTCCCGAGGGGAGCAGCCCCCAGGGAGGCTGCGGGGGGAGGGGAGGCTGCTCCCCTCTTTTGGCTCTTTAAAGGTATAGGTGGATATTGCTGCTTTAAAACGTTTAAACGCGATTTTCTGCCTCTGCTAGGGTGCAGGGGCCTAACGCGGAACACACGGGAAAGGCGCCTTCCATAGGGTGTGCGTGCGGCCCGGAGCCTGGCACTGCGGTCCATATGGACTGCTCCATGCCTACAGCCATATGGCACAGAGGAAAGATATGGCACAGGCGTGGGGCTGAGGAAAGATATGGCACAGGCGTGGGGCCGAGAGAAAATACGGCACAGGTGTGGGGCCGAGAGAAAGCTCCGTGGCGGCTCCCCACGCGCTTTCCACCCACGGAAGGCGTAGGGTGGGTGCGACACCCCCCCCCCCGCCCCCCCAAACCCACTCGTGCCCCGCCGAGCTGCGTGCACGGCGCCCATACGTGCGCCGGGGGATTTGCATAGGGCTCAACCTGCGCGGTGCGCCCAGACACGCACACGCAGGGTGGCTCCTCCCGTGTCCTGCCAGCTCTTCACAGGCGCCAGCAAATGCCGGGGGAAGCCAATAAGCTCCATAAAACTTTATAGGATTTCCTTTACACACGGGAAACAAGGGAACAATTTCCTGAACCTGCAAAACAAAAGTTTCCTGCAGCAGCGGCTCCGGCTGCCTTTAGGGGTACAATTAGCACAGCGTGCTCAAGTGGGGCGTCCCCTCCTCTCCAGGGCTTTCATTCCCATCCTTAGGATTTTATGTGATGGTTGTTACTGGAGGGTGGTGGGGTCGGGTTATTTGGCGAGTGGCGAGCTGCAAAGAGATTTAATTTTACTGTTGTTTAATGGTCAGTGGATAAAAATCCTCTGCGTTTCTTTTCTTTTTCCTTTTTTTTTTTTTTTTTTCCCCTCCTCGACTGTCATTTTCCCGTCGGTTTGGGGTGAAATACTGCAAAGCCGAGCAGGGCTCGCCTCGCACATTTATTTGCTGCCTCTGTGAGAGTGGCCGCCCCGCTCCTGGGGCCTGGGGTGATTTCAGGGAGGCCGGGAGGGCTCGGTAGCGATTCCAATCACCTCTCGCTTTCTTTCTTTTTCCTTTTTTTTTTTTTTTTTTCCCCCCGGTTTTTATATTTTCCCCATGCTGTGTAAATCTATTGACTGGTTGTTCAGGCACAAAACCCTCTTGGCGTGTACTGGTAATTGCTCGTTATTCCGTTCAATTTTCTCTTAAGCAATGTCTTCCCCTGACTCTCACCGGTATTATTGCGGCGTCTCTGGGTTATTATTTTTTATTCTGATTACATTTCGCACTCTAACACCACCTTTCCCCTCTCCTTTTTAACCGGGAAGCTGTCAAGGCAGCTCGGGTTTGTCAAGGCAAGGGTTAACCAGCTTCCAGACCACGCGTGTTTTATCTGCGAGAGCAGGGGGAAGAAAAAAAAAAAACCAACCCAAACCCCCAAACGCCCCAAAACCCCCACTTTCCTTTTCCAACTTTCGCGTTTCCACCCTGCGGAGCGGAGTGCGGCTACTTATGATTAATTATTGGCTTCTCCTGCCCCGGGAGGGGGGGCGCGGGGGGCTCCCTGCACCCCTCACCCCTCTCTTCTTTCGGGGGCTTTTTTTCTGGGGACTGGTGGGTGTTTGGTGGATGTTGTTGCTGGTGCTGTCTGGAAGAGGTTTGCCTTTTTATTTCCCCTCTCGGCTGCTCAATCCCTTCCCAAAGACTGAAGAAGGAAATAGAAAAGGACTTACCTTGCCCCGTCATCCGTGTCAACCCCGTGAGAACTTAAAATGGCCCAAAAACAACAAACAAACCAAAGTTCCATTATTTTTTTTTTTTATATATAAATCCAGGACTTTTTTTGTTTGGTTTTTTTTGTTTTCTTTTTCAAAAAAAAAAGCAAAGCTCTTTTAGTTTCACCGAGAACATGAGAACATTAGCAGAAATACTCATGGCTTCTATGTGAATTTAGTAGTTTAAAACTTTTGAAGGTTATTTATGTGGATGGCCCTAAGCAAAAGCCCTGAATGGCTCTCAGGGAGCACGTGATGTCATTAAACTAAGTTTTATGGTTTGGGGGAGCTGACAAACCCACAATATATTTACATCATATATAATCTTAACTGTCCACCATCGCAGCTGCTAGAGCTGTTTAATGCTGGGACAGTGGGACAAGGCGCTTAGTGCCGAGCGCGGCGGCTGCGGGCTCCCGGAGCGGCACCTCCCCGGCCACCCCCGTAAGTTTGGCTTCTTCCCAACTCTTTTTTTTTTTTTTTTTTTTGTTTTAAATAATATATTTCAGTTATTTGATTTTTTTTTTTCCTCTAGGAATTGCGAAACGTTTTTAAAACTCCCCTCCCGGCGTGGGGAAGGGGCTGGGGGATGTGTTTGGGGGGGGGGGGCGGGGGGAGCTGGAATGTGACTTTTGCGCAGGGGCGAGCTGCAGGCGGGGGCCTTATCTGGCCGGGGTCGCCGCGCCCCCCGCCCGAGCGCCCCCCGGGCTGCTGGGGCGCAGATAGGGGCAGGGGAGCCCTGCGTGGCCCGGGGCCCGCAGCAAAGCCCCCCGCCAGCCGCCCCCCCCCCCGGCCCCGGGCGCAGCCCCAAGTTTCAACCCCGAGTTTGGGAGTGGTGGGAGAGGTGGTGGCGGGGGGCGCGGGGGGGGGGGGGGTGTTTGGGAGGGGAGTTGGGCTTTGCAGACAGAGGAGGGGAAAGGGGAAAGAAAGCATTAAAAAAAAAAAAAAAAAGCACAACCCAAAAAAAAAAAAAACCCAAAACGGCGGAAAATGTACCCAGTGCCAAGGAGCGGGGGGGGCGCGGGGGCGGGCGGGGCCGGGGCAGGTGTGCGGAGGGAGGGTCGCTCCGTGCGCGGCCCCGCGGCACGCGTGGGGGAGGCCCACGCAGGGGGGAGGGGGTCTGTGGGGAGAGCGGAGCCCCCTCCCCCCGTGGGGGGTGTTTGGTGAAGCGGGGATTGTCACGCGCCGGGGGGGGGCGGGGGGGGGGTCACGCGTGGGGCAGGGCCGTCGCTCGGGTCTGCGTGGGTCTCCCGGGAACCCCTTGGGGTGCCGGGACGCCCCCCACCCCGGGGGACCCTTTGGGGCCAAACCTCCCCGAGGAGCCCGGGGCGGGGTGGGGGGGGGCGATGGGGGGGGGGGAGGTGGCCTCGTGCCATGGCTCCCACCCCTGGGTGCCCCCTGCGAGGAGCGGGTGCCACGGAAAGCGATGGGGCGCCCCCTCCCCACCCGCTCCCAGACAGTGGCCGGGCCCCTGTTGGGGAGGGGGGGCAGTGCTCAGCTCTGTGCCCCCCCACCCCGCGAGGCCCCGTCCTGGCGTCACCCCCGGCCCGGCATTTAGGGGGGATGCGCCTGGGGGGGCACAAGTGCTGTACTGGGGGGGCTGTGCAGGGAGCAGGGGCCGCAGGGTCCCACCGTGACACGAGTTGTCTGGAGGGGCTTCCAGCCGGGAGTGCACACGCACACCCACGCATGCACGCGCACACGTGCAAACACGAACGCGTGCGCGTGTGTGCGGGCGGGCATACAAATGCACGCACGTGGCCATGGGCACGCTCACATGCACATACATGCCAGCGTGCAAATGCACACACACCACACACATGCACACCTATGCTAGCACATGTGCAGGCGTGCAAATGCACGCACACGCAAATGCACGTGCTCACGAGGGCGTGCACGCACCCCCGCAGAAGTGCACACGCATGCACAAGGCCTTGCACACACACATGAACACCCCCAAACCTGGTGTGCAGCCTCCCCCGTGGGTGCTGGGGGGGCTCTGTGGGTGCTGGGGGGGTGCTGGGGGTCTCTGTGGGTGCTGGGGGGTTGTCTGTGGGTGCTGGGGGGGGCTCTGTGGGTGCTGGAGGGGCTCTGTGGGTGTTGGGGGGGTCTCTGTGGGTGCTGGGGGGGTGTCTGTGGGTGCTGGGGGTCTCTGTGGGTGTTGGGGGGGTCTCTGTGGGTGCTGGGGGGGTGTCTGTGGGTGCTGGGGGTCTCTGTGGGTGCTGGGGGGGGGGTGTCTGTGGGTGCTAAGCCTCTCCTAGCAGCTCCCTTGCAGGGATGGGGACCCCCCATGCAGCCAGGGACAGACCCCCGCCTCTGCACCCCAGGGACCACTGCTCCCCACCCAGAGGGGGGGACGGGGCTGCCCCCCGCCATGGGGTGCAGCCGTGCTGCACCCACTCTGCAGGCACAACCTTTGGGGAAAGAGTCAGGGGCATGGTGAAACCCCCCAGGACCCCCAAATCGTTCCCTCTCCAGAGCCCTGGGGGGGCTCAAGCCCCCCCCGAAGACCAGGGGCAGCCCAGCAGGAGGGGCTGGGGCAGCCCCCGGGACCTGTGGTCCTTTGGGGGCACCCGGAGGGGGGGATTTTAAGCCCCCTCTCCATGTGCCTTACTCGGGGACCCTCATTTGGGGGTGTCCTGTGGGGGCTGAGCGCTCCTGGGGGGAGCAGCCCGCTGTCCCAGAGGGTCTTGGCGAGCTCAGAGGGTGGGTTTCGGCGATTCTGGGGGGGCTGCTCTTCTGCAGAGGCCTTGTGGCCCCCCCCAGCCCTCGCTGTCCCCTTTTGGCACCCTGCTTTTTGACACCAGGGCCAGGGCTGCACAAACCAACGCGGAGGCATGTTTTGGGGGGCCGGGTTTTGGTCCCCATCACGAGGATGGAGATCAATTTTCCCCCCAGTCCCACTGGGAAGGGGGATTCCCCCCGCCCCGGGCCGGGCACATCCATCTACCTCAGCCCTGTGCAGCAATGGGGCTCTATAGGGCTCTGTAGGGCTCTATGGGGATCTATGGGGATCTATGGGGCTCTATAGGGCTCTATGGGGATCTATAGGGCTCTGTAGGTCTCTATGGGGATCTGTGGGTATCTATAGGGCTCTGTGGGGCTCTATGGGGATCTATAGGGCTCTATGGGGATCTAAAGGGCTCTATAGGTCTCTATGGGGCTCTGTAGGGCTCTATGGGGCTCTATAGGGCTCTATGGGGATCTGTGGGGCTCTATAGGGCTCTATGGGGATCTATAGGGCTCTGTGGGTATCTATAGGGCTCTATAGGGCTCTATGGGGATCTATAGGGCTCTATGGGGATCCATAGGGCTCTACAGGGTTCTATAGGGCTCCATCGCTGGGGCGGGTGTGCCCTGAGCATGCCACCTCCAAGGATTTATCAAAAACCAGCCTCAGGAACAATCAATATTTTCTTTACACACCCACACCCTTCCCCGAGCAGCGAGGTGTCCCCACGGCGGGGGGGGGGTGCAAGGCCACTGTCCTCAGCTCGGGGCTCTCCGGGGGGGCTCTGGGGTCCCAGCGTGTCCCCCCCCCCCGCCCCCGGGGCGGTGCCGGTCCTGCCCCAGCCTGGCTGGGTGCTGCGGGCTTGGAAAAGGGGAAAATGCTAAAAACCGGAGTTATTCCCTGAATCGAGCCGTCGTTAATAGCGGGGAAAGGTGCTAGGGAAAAAAACCCTGTGCCAAAAAATCGGGCAGCTCCAAGCCTGGGGAGCGGGGAACAGGCAGGGCTTGGGGGGACCCTGGAGCCCCTGACCCTCCCCATCACCCCAAACCCCACGAAAAGTCCTTGCGAGGCTCTCTTAAAAAAAATGTGATTCTGGGATAACACGAAGTCGCTCAAAAGCTGGAAGCATCCGAAGGACAGAGGGGATTTGGGGGGAGCGGCACCCCCAGCGTCACCAGGGACCACCAGAGCTTTTCGGGGGTAGAAGGGGATGCTCTCCCACGCGTGTCGAGGCTGGCTGTGGCAGAAACACGGGGGTTCCCCACATTTGGGGGGAAAGAAGGAAGTTTTTTGCGTCCGACGTGAAACTCGGCTCTGTCTTTCCCCTGCGCCCTCTCATTCCCCACCTCTTCCTCTCGGTGATGGATGGGGGGGTCATTAAAAATAGATGCCGGGCTGGAGACATTTCTTGCGGATATTTGGAGTTTTCTCTTAAATGTCATTTAATTGGAGTTTGGGTGCTGCTCGCGTTTGCATATCGGACCGGGAGAGCTCCCAGTCATCTGTTGTGGGGATTACGGGATTTAAACCCCACGGTGTTCCTAAGAAATCCGCCTTTAGAGTAAGAAGCAAAATAATTTTCTGCATAATTGGACAGGAGAAAGAAAAAAAATAAAGTCCGGGGAATGACTCTGGGGAATATAATTGCCTCGCATCCAGCTCAGTGCTGGAAAAAAAAAAAGGGGTCGTTGGAGGGCTGAGGAGAGGACGGAGGAAATCCGGCTGGAATAGCGGCAGCCCGGTGTTTCCAGCCCATCGCCTGGGCTTTGCTGGGTTTTTCCCTTCTCCCCGAGGTGGGGGAGAGTTTCTGGCCGGCATCTCCCCCCTCCCGCTGCCCGCGCCCGGCAGCCGGGCTGCGGAGCCCGCCTGTCCCTGCAGATCCTATTGATGGATTGATTTTATTGATTTATTATCCGCTCCTCAAAGCGCGTTTCTATCAAATGATGTTTTGATCTGGGTTTTCCCGGTCAAGAGTTGAATCCCGAGTTACCGATTTATGTTTTTTCCTCTCCTTTTTTTTTTTTTTTTTTTTTGGGGGGGGGGGGGGTTATTTGCGATTTTTCTCTCGCCTGGCAGACACGACCCCTTTTCCCAGCAGGGACCGGGAATATCCATCCTCCCCATCCACTTTCCCTGCTTTTAGGAAGGAAGAGACGAAAGAAAATAAACACCCTCCCGTTACTTTCGCTCCGGCCACATCCTCGCTACCTTTTATCCCAACTTTTTTTCTCCCCCGGACGGGGGAAGGGTGACAGCAGCGCGGTTTGGCCAGCCGTGAAAGAAACCCCACCTTTATTTCCGCCTATGTACAATTTATTCCTCTTTTTCTTCCCGCTCGAGCTGCGTCTCGGGTGCGCTGTGCCCGTGTCGGGACGGGTGTGCGATGTCGCGATTCCGTGACTCCCCGGCTGTGTGATTTCATGATATATATGCGGTCCATAGGTGGCTGGGAGCTGGGGCTGCGCCCGTGTGCGCGGACACGCACGCTTATGTAAACAGACACGGTTATATTTAAATGTTTTCTTGGCACTTAGCAGATTCCTCTGATTCCCTCCCGGCAGTAAAATAATCACCGCGGAAGGGAGCGCGGCTACTGTTGACCTCTGCTATTTATTCGCGTCCCGGGCAGGGTTTGAGACTTTGCTGGAGTCGGGGGGAGAGGAGCGGCTGCTCGCCCCGCTCGAAAAACTCCAACTTCCCCTCCTGCAGGTTTAGGGAAAAATAAAGGAATACGGCGTGGAGGCGGGCAGCAGTATGCCACGCTCATTTAAAATTTGTTGGTACATTTTGTTGTCGCGACACCAGCTCCCTCCGCCACCCCCCCACCCCCCCGGGGGGGCAGCGGGGGGTGTCGGGGGGCAGCGGGGGGTGTCGGGGGGCAGCGGGGGGTGTCTGCAGGACCCCCCGGCCCGCCAGCCCCCCAAACCCGGCAAACCACAGTGGGGGGCTCTTCTGCCCGGCTGGGGGGGTTGGCGAATGCGCCTTAATCCCTGATCTCATTTCTTCCGCCTTTCTTCCTCTTTTCTTCCTCTTCTGCCTCTTTTCTGCCTCTATTCCTGGTTTCTTCCTATTTTCTTCCTTCCTTCCTCCTTCCTCCTTCCTTCCTTCCTTCTCTCCTTCTTTCTTTCTCTCCTCCTTTCTTCCCCTCTCTCCCCCCACCTCTCTCTTTTTCTCTCCATCTTTTTCTTTCCATATTTCTCCCTCATTCTCTCTCTCTGCACACCTCGTCTTTCTTTCTCTCTTCTCCCTCTTACCCTCCGCCCCCCGCCTCACCCCCCCAAACTCTACTTTTCCACCCCAAACCGAAGGCACTCCACTGGAAGCCCCCCCCCGAAAGCCCCCCTGGGCAAAACCCCGCACCTGGGGGATTTTTCCGCCCCTGTTTCTCCCCATTCGCCCATTCCTGGGTTCATTTTTGAGGCCTTTCCCCCTCCCCCGACCCTCCAGCAGGTTCGTCCTCGGCAGGGGCCCTGGGGGGGACACAGCTTTGGGGGGGGGCACAGGCGGGGGGGCACAGCCTCTGCAAAGCCCAAGCGCTCCTCTCCTTCGTGGGGAGGGGGCCCGTCCCCCTTAGAGCCCACGGGAGGGGGTTGCAGGCTGAGCCTGATGAGTTTCTGTAATTAATAACGAGGGAGCTGCTGTGTCCCCCCCGGTGCCACCCCCTCCGCTTCTCTGCTCCGCACCCTTCGCTGGGAGCCAGCAGAACAGAGCGCTTCGCCAAAATGCCCCCAAAATTTGGGATCTCAGCAACACCCCCCCCCAAAAAAAAAAAGAGCCACCCCGGTGCATTCAACCCCCCGGGTGCCGAGAGGGATTTTTGGGGAGCAAAGGGGGGTTTCTCTGCCGTGGGGGTGGGTGCTGAACATCCCCCCGTCTCCCTTTCCTCCTTGGGGGGGGTTCTTCTCCCTCTGGAGCACACGGGTGGGATTATTTGGGGGGAAAAATGCCACTTGAGTGCGTGGGCTTGCGCGTGTCCTGCGCAAACAAAAATCCCCCTCGCCTGCTATTTTCCTTCCTCTCCTTTCCGAGGCCGAATGAAGCCCTTTGCATGTTGGAAAAAGGGGAAATATTTACCTGCAGACTCAAGCTGACACTTTACATCTGTGTCTGCTCCTCTTCGGTACCTGTCTCTTGTCGAAATTAATTCTCTGTAATATCGTGGCGAAATAGAAAGCTTTAAAAAATAGGCTGGGGCTGGAGCGGCTGGGCCATGTGTAAGGGGGGAAGTGGAGTATGAACAAACCTATATTTTACGGAGGCTTTCAGCGCGCTGCGCCAGCGCCCGGTTCTTCACGGAAGCCCCAGACGCGATGCTTCGAGTCAGATCTGGGGCTTAAAAGAAGATTTTGGGGAGCTGCGGCGTGCACGGCCCCTCGCAGGCTGGTCCTTGCAGCGACCCTCACCGTGTCCTCTGGGCGAAGGGCTGCTTTCCCCTTCTTTTCCCTTTTTTACCCCCCCCCCAAATCAGCTCACCTTTCCCAGTTTTCCCAGCAAACCTAAAGGACCAGGGGCACCTTTAGCGTTGGGAAAAGGCGATTTTTCCCCCCAAACCCTCTATGGTCCAGGCAAGCGGGCCGTGATTTTTTTCCCGCTTTTTTTTTTTTTTTTTTTTTTCCCCCCCCTTTTTTTCCAGGGAAGCAGCCGGTTTCTTATCAGGTCGGGATTGATGCTGGCGGCCTGCTCCTCTAGATCATCCCCGCGGCTCCTCTTGTTCCAGCCCGGCTCCCTTTGCTCCCGGGGCCGTGAGTGATGGCTCCTGCAGCTCCCCATGCCGCCGGAATCCTAATGGCCCCACCGAGGGGGGGGACCCTCTCCCCCCATTTTACTAGCAAGAAATTTTAGGGACCACCACCCCACCCCCCCAAAAACACCCCCCAGGGCTCGCCCTTCCTCAGCCCCTGTTGCTGGAGGCCTCCGCGGAAAGCCACGAAACATTTTATTAAAAGGTTTTGATGGATTCGCCTTGGGGATTAACTAAGATAATAGTTTATTGCACTGCGAAAGATTAAACTGAAAGTACCCTAGTGAAAAAAAATAAATAAACATTAAAGGGAGCGGGGAGCGCCTTTTCTAGCGTTAAATCCCGTCTTTCCCACCCTAACAAGGGTCCCCCGGGCTCCAGGGTGTCCGCGCCGCCTTCCCGGCGCGTTATTATTATTATTATTATTATTATCGCAATTATTATTAAGATTTAAATACATGTGATGGCTCGGCGAAGCGGTTCGCCGGGCTGCAGGCTGCGGGTGCGGAGGGGACATCGCTCCCCATCCCTCACCCCCGGGGGAGCAGAATTCCCCCCGGGAAAAGCCCCCTTTCCCCGGCTCGCTGCGAGCTGTCGGGGCTGGCGCTGCGCACATGGGCGCGGAGCTGCGCGCATCTGGGTCGCGTCGGGTTTGAAGAGCGTGTTTACACATCCAGAGAGTTTGAAACCCGGCCCCGAAAGGCGATAAAACCGGGGCTTTAAATCATCCTGCCCTTCATCCCGTCGCTTCCACATCTGCCGCTGGCTGCGGTGCTGGGGATCTGCCCTCCACGGGGGGCTGCGCGGTCAGGACCCCCCGCCGCCCCCCCGGCTGGCTCCCCACGCGTGTCCCCCGCCTCTCCATCCCTCCTCACCCCACTTTTCATCGACCTGCGTCCAGAGGAAGGGACACCCGAGGTTTTTAGCAGCAGCGGGGCATTTTTCCGAGCCTTCAGCAGCCGCCGAGGTGCATCGGCGGGGCCGGGTGTCTGAGGGATGCGTTCGCTCAGAGCAACGCGGCCATTGGAACACCGAGGGGGGGGGCGAAGAGGGTTCTCCGCATGCTTTTTTTTAGCTGCTTTTTGCTTAAAAATTGCTGGCTCGCGTCCCCGGAGGCAGCACCCCCGGGGCTGCTTTTTAATTGCAAAAGGTGTTGAAAAGGGATGCGCGCAGCCTGGTAAAAACCGGGCTTCGTCTTCGCTCGGGGGGGCTCAAAACGCACCGAAGAGGGGGAGCGCTCGCTCCTTTTACCCCCTTGCACCCCGTTTTGGTGCCAGGCCAGAGGCTCCGCATCCCTGCAGGCTGAGCCATCTCTGCCACGTCTCCATTGCAGCACCAGCGGGCCAGGGCCCACCCACCCAAAATTCCCCGGTATAACCCCCCAGCTGGCGCTGGGTTAACTTTCTGGGGAAAAAAAAAAAAAACCCTTAATTTTTATCCTCTGTCCCTACACAAAAACTTTTTTTCTCCCCCTTTCTCCCCGGCCCACGCCATCAGGAAGGACTCAGGCTCATGGAGACCAGAAGTGGATTTGCAACCCCAGGGGTCCGGGGGAGCAGGCTGCGGGGGGGGGGGTGTGTGTGTTAATTATTAATATTGTCATCCCGGAGGAAGAGTTCCGCGGGCTGAGAGCAGTAAGTACGACCCGGGCAGAAGCGCTCTCCAGCCAGAGGGCTCGGCCCCAAGCTTGCAGATGTTTCCACCCCGTGCAGTAGGAGCCATGGAGCTGCTAATGGGCTCCTGCAGCCCCTGGACACTTTCTCCTGCGACTTTCACTGCCCCCCCCCGCCCCCCAAACACGCCCTTTCCCCAATACAAGCCCAATGTTTTCTTTTCAACTTAACCCAGGGTTCAGCAATTATCCGCTGGGTCAGTATAAGTCGTCTTTGTCTACGAAAAGTCAAGGAGAAATCTTAGCTCCTGGATGCGTCTCGCTTAAAAGCATCCTCCAGCTGAGTCCTCCTCTGGCTCTCGCCCCCCTCCACTGAGCCCTCCCCACGAGCCAAATAAAGATTTTAAGCCTAAAAAAAAAAAAAAAAAGGGATCTGAAGGAGGCAAAGGGGAGAAAGGGAGAAAACCCTCCCCAAGCCCAACAAACCAGGGGAGAGCCCAGATGTGGTCACATGAACCGGGGGGGGACCCGGCGCACAAATAAAAACCCGGGGAATAAAAGGAGCGCGGGGGCTGCGCCCGGCTGCGGCTCGGAGCGGCCCCGCAGCGCTCGGCGTGCGGGGGAGCGGGGCTGGGGCACGGCGCGGGCTCTGCCCCGTCCTGCTGCACCGCAGCGCTGGGGGAGGAGGGAGGCGTAACCCCGCCACTGGCGCCTTTGGCTCATCTGAAACAAAACCTTTCCAAAAAAAGGGGGAAAAGAGGGAAAAAAAAGGAAAGGGGGGGGGGGAAGAAAAAAGAGAAAAAAAAGAAAAGGAAAGGGAAAAAAAAGAAAAAAGAGGGAAAAAAGAAAAGGAAAGGGAAAAAAAGAAAAAAGAGAAAAGAAAAAGAAAAAGAAAAGGGAAAAAAAAAGAAAAAAGAGAAAAGAAAAAGAAAAAAAGAAAAAAAAAACAGGAAAAAAGAACAAAATTTTTAAAAGACTAAAAAAAGTGCGTTTCCTACCAAGCAGCAAGTTTTACTCTTGCTGGGCTCCCCGCTCCGCCGAGTCCCGCGGAGTTCCCGGGCTGAGGGGCCAGTGCAATTAAATTATAAATAAGATAGCAGATATTTCTAGCACAGGCAAAACTCGGCTCAGAGGGGGCTTCGCCCAAACCGGATTATTTTTATTTTTTCCACCCCCCCGCCCCCCGTCTTTTGGGGAAGCAGAGAGGGGCAGAGCGGGAGGTGAGAGGAACAAAAACCAACAATTTCTCCAGCATAAAAATGAAACATCAAATTAGTTTGCCTCTGGGCTTCATTTTTCCCCTTCTACATTATAACTAGTTATTGAACTCGCTAGAAGATCTAAAGGCCATTTGTGAGGAGAGAAATTTCAATGGAGTTCCCCCATCAATAACTCCTTGGCAGTGACCTATTGGATCAAGTCAAACAGTTGAGGTGAAATTCAGGTCACGCTGTCTAACCAATATTAAAATGCGCCCACTTTTTAAAAAGCCACTTTCAACGAGATTTGAAGAAAATTGAATTCCTGGGTGGGGTGAGAAGGGGAGGGGGAGACGAGGGAGAGATGGAGAAACTGGTTTGCATATTTTTTTTTTCTTTTTTTTTAGTTCTTCAGCAAACAAGAGGGATTCATCTTTAATACGTTAAAATGAAGGGATAAATATTTACATTATTAGTTTCTTTGAGGCGAAAGAGGCTCAAAAGAAAAATGTGAAGGCTAGGACTTTGGGTGACAGGCTTTGCTTATTAAAATCGTTTTAGGCCGATTCATTACTTTTACTGACAACAGATTTAAGGAAAAAATCAATTAAACATTTGCATATTTCTTTGCATAAATTAGACCTCGCGTATTTGCATTAGGCAGGGACAAAAAGAAAAGGTCTTCTTTGCACTCACTGCTTTCAGGTCGGCAGGAAAAAAAATAAAATTTAATTGATTACGTGCCATTGACTGTGGCAGAGAGAACCCAACTATTAAAGAAAAAGTAATTAAAAAAAATATATATACGCGGGTTTAGTTCTGCTGCCACTAATCGTGCGATAATCACCTCGAAACAAGCTCGGAAGAGAACAACTCCACTCCGGCACCGCTCCCCACCTCCCGCATCTCAGGGAGGCAGAGTTCATCCACCGCGAGCTTTTCCCCCGCTTTTCCTATTATTATTAAACACGGGATAACAAACCCCCAGTAGATAGGTACTTCATTTTTTTCTGGAAAGCACAGATTGCTAATGGGCTGAGGTACAGGTTACCAAACGGTCAGTATGGTAATCGCCAGCACAATGAATCCGGAGAGACAATGCACACTGATTTTTCTTCAGTACTGTCAAAAAGGCGCTTTGTACTTAAAAATGTCCCCGCGATGGCAACCAGATCTGTATTTCCTGTATTTCGCAGCCCTCATCCTAGGCAGGAAAAGGAAATAAAGCCAAAAATGAGATTTTAGAATTTTTTTTTCCTTTTTTTTTTTTTTTTTCTTTTTCCTCTGCCGAGGTGCTGCGTTTCTCTGGGTTTTGTCCCTCCCAAAGTGTTTCTCGCCACGGCTGTGCTGGTGGGGGGACGAGGGATGGAGAGCGGTGGGAGGGCTGCTTTATAGACAAAAGAGCCAGATTCTTGTACAACTATTCTTCACACGTCCCTGCAGACTTATTTTACAGAGAAAAAAAAAAAACAAAAAAAAAAAGGAGAGGGGGGATTAAATAAATAAAAAATCCAAACACTTCAGCAAGAGGCAGAGCACTAAACTCCGGTTAAAAAGCGAAGGGGGGGGGCGGGGGGAGGAAATTAATCCACAAGCAACAAAAAGGGGAAAATAGGATTTTTTGGGGTGCATTTGTAAGAAATAGGGGGGACCGTTCACTCTTTTTTTTTTTTTTTTTGGTGCACTTGTAAGAAATCCGAGGGCAGCCCCCCCCCCCAAAGACACAGAGGGGACGTAGGGAGATGAGGAAGAGGGGATGGAGAAGCGAGTCCTCAAAAATGGATGAGTTCGGGTGGGCGTCGGGGGTGGGGGATGCAGAGGGTGCAGATAAAGTTGCGTTTCCCCCTGAGAAAGCGAGAGAGTCCAGAGCCGCCCAGTTTGTGACCTTCACGCCTTGAATTTTTTAATGCTTTGATTGCTGCCGGTTAGTTGCGTGGTTTATTTTCCTTTTTTTTTTTTTTTTTTTTTTTTCTTTTTTTGGTTGTTTTTTGAACATCCAGCACAGACAGCCTTAAGAGAACTACCTGTGGATATTTATTTATTCTGCTGGTGCTTATTGAAAACCATATATTCAGAGAGGGGGGGGAAAGAATGTGCGTAGGTAAAAATTACTTTATTAACTCTCCATCTTTATTCAATATTCCCTCAGCCTTGGAATAAAGTTGTTGCATCAGTCTGAACTATAAATGTCAAAGCCCTGCATGAGTCTGAGGTGTTTGGGCAGAATGAAGTATAGCTGGAGAAGAGGAATTTATTGGATATATTTAAATCAATGTTTTGGGTTCCGGAATACATTTCTATTCATGTCTTTTTCCCCCCCAACCTCGCAGCTCCCACCCCGCCTTCGCTCCCCATCCCCGAAACCTTTCTGGGAAGAGCAAGGATTTTACCTTACGTAGGTACAGATATAGGCGTTTCTAGATGGAATTCCGGGATTTACAACTTTAGGAAGGAGCAGGCTCCGCCGGCGCGCGGGGCCAGCAATTAGTGAAGCCCCGTAAAGCAGCCGCCAGTATCCCCCCCCCAAATGCCAAATCAAGGGGGGAAACGCCTCGGCCCGTGTCCCGGTGCCCACATGGATGCGGAGCCGGTGCCCGAGGGGGCTCAGCCCCCCCCTTGCCCCCCAGCCCTCCCCGTCGCCTATATGTACCCTGTAGACTCGAATTTGTGTGAGCGTCTCCCAGTCACAAATTCGTCTCTAGGGGAATATATGGGCGATGCCAGAGCCTTGGAAAGTTCTGCTTTCCTTTAATTGCAGCGCTGCTAATTAAATCCTCAAACCCCGCTGATGTCATTTTCCGAAGGTAGTTTATTCAAAGCGCGAAAGCGGCGTTTGCTGTTTGCCAGGGCTTGTTAATGATAAATAATAATAAATAAACAAATAAATAAATAAATAAAAGGCAAAAAGCAGAATCACGGCGATGATTGGGGTGTGTGTGTGGGGGTGATAATAATCAAAATAAAATCCCATTATTACTTTTCATCTCCAGAAGAAACAGCAGCCACCGCAAACGCAACTCTCAGCCAAGAGCACAAAGAGCCCCGACCATTTCGCAGTGACTGATTTATGGCGTTTTACAACCCCATAAAAAGCTGTAACAACCAGCCAAAAGCCTTCGACACCGCTGGCACATTTAGTCTAATAAATAAAACATAAACAGTTAACTTTATGTGTCACTTTTATTGTTATCAAGTAAAATATGGCAATGCCCTGCAAGCTATGATTTTCAACTATAATTGTTATCAAGCACAAGGAGGGAATACCCCACCTCCCTCCTCTGCCCCTCTCTTTAGGGCGAGATGGAGATTTAAAGAAAAAAAAAAAAAAAAAAAAAGATTTAATCGAGGGAGCGACCACCCTCCCAAAATATTGCCACGCATTCGCAGCTCCCCGACCTGCGCCGGGGCGGTGGGAGCCATTTTTAACGCATCCCCCCAGCTTTGCCCCCAAATTTTGTGTCTGTGTCTGTGTCTCTAGCTGTGTCTATATGTCTGTCTATACATCCGCAGGGAGCAGAGCCTGCCCGAGGGGGGGGCGATGCCTGCGGCGGGGGCCAGGCGCCTGGGCGCTGCACACGCGTGGACGCGCAGCCCCCTGGGCCCAGGAAAAAGCAGAGGGTGCTGCCTCTCACCCCCCCCCCAAAAAAAAATTAAACCCCCACCCCCAACCCCCCGCTCTGCTCCGCAAGGCCGGGGCTGTGCAAGGCGGGGGCAGTTTGGGGAGCAAAGGGGGGGTCCCCGCTGCCTGGGGGGGGGGCAGCCCCAGCCTCGCGCTGGCTGCGGGGGGGGGGGGCAAAGCCCCCCTGCCTGTGGCTGAGGGCTGGGTCACCCGCGGAGCCCGCCCCTGCCCGCCAGGTAACGGCCCCCCCCCCCCCAAATAAAGGTGCTGGCGGTGTTTAACCCTCTCCCCTCTGGGCTGGGGGGCTGCGGGGCGGGGGGGCACCCCCCGGCGGTGTCCCCAAGCTGCCCTGCCCCCCCCCCCAGCCTTGGGAGGGGGGGTGGAGATGGGGGCTGCTGCGGGCAGAGGTTGGGGGGGTCGGAAGGGTCAGCGCAGCCCGGGGGGCACGCTCACTCCCACCCACACCAAGGGTGGGCGCGGGGGGGGGGGGGGGGGCTCATTGTTCCCAGCTCGGATGGCGGGGGGATGCCCGGCCGCCCCCCACACTCCCTCCCCACCCCCCGCACCCCCCCTCCCCAAAGCGGGGGTCCCCCATTTTGTGTGCCCCCCTCCTCCAGCAGCCGGGGGGGAGGGGCACACGGGACCCCCAGGACCCGGCACCTCGCCCCGCCGCGCAGCTCCCCGGCTCTCCCCGCGCACCCACTCCCACTCCCACGGCCCCCCCCCCCAATTTGGGTGCATTTTGCAGGAGCTTTTGGTTCCTTATCCGGGGACTGGGCTGGCGGGCGTGATTGGCCGGGGATGTCACATGGTGAAAGTAACTTTACGGGGTCGCCAGCTAGTAGGAGGGCTTTATGGAGCAGAAAAACGACAAAGCGAGAAAAATTATTTTCCACTCCAGAAATTAATGATCATGAGCTCTTATTTGATGGACTCTAACTACATCGATCCGAAATTTCCTCCATGCGAGGAATATTCGCAAAATAATTACATCCCCGACCACAGTCCGGAATATTATAGCCGGGCGCGGGAGTCCAGCTACCAGCACCACCCGGAGCTGTACCCCGTGCCACGACCCTCCTTCCCCGACCGCCCGTTCAGCTGCGGGGGGCTCCCGGCTCCCGGCAACCCGGCCGCGCTCCAAAGGGGACACGGGCAAACTCCAGGAGGCCAACACCTCTCAGAGAAAGCGCAGCAGCTCTGCGAGCAGGCTGCTCTGTCCTCCTCCTCCACCACTCCTTCCCCAGCCCCTCCAGCCTGCAACCAGCCAAACCCCGACCATCCCAACAGCACAGCTTCCAAACAGCCCATAGTCTATCCCTGGATGAAAAAAATCCACGTCAGTACTGGTATGCAACTTTTATTTTCCTCTTCTGTCTCTCCGCTCTCTTATTTTCACACCATGCTCGCTCCCTCTCGCCTCTCTCTCTCTCTCTCTTTTTTTTTATTTCCTTCCCTTCCATGAGAGTCTTTGGGTTAGCACAATTGAACTGGATTTACGACTCCGAATGGGTAATTACACCCACCATAAATTTTATAGCCGAGCTACTGTGGGCAGCCTTAGCCATGTGGCTCGTTCTGTTATGTATGTGTGAAACTCCGAAAGCTTTGTAAGGGGTGCATAAATAATTCAGTCTTTTGAGCCAGGGAAACCCCTTCCTATTAGAATAGAAACTCTTGAGCTGCCCAAAGTTCTTTATTACCTATTTAGCCTATTACTTCCCCCCCCCCCCGGCTCCTCCAGTCGCCTCTCCCGACCCTCTCTCCATCCACGCTGATTTTCCTTGTGTGTTTTTTTTTTGTGTTTTTGTTTTGTTGTTTTTTTTTCTCCTTTCCTTTCTTTTTTTTTTTTTTGTTTTTTTTTTTTTTGTTTTTTTTTGTTTTCCTTCCCCTCCTTTCCAGTGAATCCCAATTACAATGGAGGCGAGCCCAAGAGGTCCAGGACAGCCTACACCAGGCAGCAGGTTTTGGAGCTGGAGAAGGAGTTTCACTATAACAGGTACCTGACCCGGCGGCGGCGCATCGAGATCGCCCACTCGCTTTGCCTCTCCGAGCGGCAGATCAAAATCTGGTTTCAGAACAGGAGGATGAAATGGAAAAAAGACCACAGGCTGCCCAACACCAAAGTGCGGGCGGCAGCGGCTGCCGGCGCCCCCGCCGCCCCCGCCGCCCCGGCGAGCACGGCCGCGGGCGAGGAGCTGCCCTCCGCGGCCGCGCAGGACCCGCGCACGGAGGATATCACCAGGTTATAAACACCCCAGACCCGCACACAAATGACTCTGGATTATTTATAGAATCTAATATATATATATATATATATTTTGGTTCTTTCCCCCCATCCTCCCCTTCCCCCCGTAGTTTTTCTTTTATTATTATAATAATAATAATTATTATTATTATTTTTCCTGTGCGTATTAAAAAAAAAAAAACAAACCAACGGGTCTCCCGCAAGACCACGGGCTTTAGATGCATGTCAGATAGCATGAGGCCAGGTGTCTGTTACCTGCAGGGTTGGTTTTTGGTTTTTTTTGTTTTTTTTTTTTTTAAAAACGCCATTTCAGGGGTTTATTTATTTTTTAAAGCTGGGGGATGGGGAGGGAGGGCGGGCAGGGTGGGGGGAGGAAGAGGTAAATGAGGTAAATGTTCTGTTGGGCGAATTTAATGAAGAAATGGTGATAATATTGACAGAAAAAAGCCAGACAGACAAACAAAAAGGCGAATGTAGGTATATTTTTGCCCCCTCCGCATTCCAAATGCACAACGAGCGAAGAGGCTGTGAAGTTCTTTTGTAGCAATGTGGCAAAAAAGCTAAAAAAATCACGGTTGAGAGAGAGAGAGAAGGCAAACAAAAAGCAGCTACGAAACAGCACGCAAGGGTGGAGGGGTCTGTGCTGAGAAACTGAGAAGAAAAAGGGGAGAGGGAGAGAGGGAGAGAGAGAAAGAGTGGCATATTTAAAGAATCAAAGCAGAAGAAGGTTTTAAAAAGTCAGTAGCTAGGGGGTTTTGTCGTGGTTATTTGTGTTTTTGGACTGATTTTACATGATCATTGTAAACTTGCAATAAAGAGTTTTAGTGTGTATGTGAAAGTCCCAGTGTTCAATAAACCAGTCAGTGTGAATTAGTTTTACTTTTATGTCTGGTGACTTATTTTATCCCCACATCTCCCCGCAAACCCGCCCCCAAATTAATAATAATAATAATAATAATAATAATAATAATAATAATAATAATAATAATATGATGCTGGGACGATGTGCAATGGATCCCATGTGCACCAGGTACTGCTTAAGTTAAGTTTAAGCAAACCTAAAGATAACTCTCAACTCCAGATTTTTATGACATCACGGCGTGGCCGGTGACTTTAAATCTCAGACCCTCCCAACCTGTAAATATGGGGGAAAAAGGAGAGAAATCTGGGGTTTCAGACAAGTGCTGTGCATTGGGGTTAGCTTCCAGTCATGCCTCTTTATTTGCTTTCCATCCCGCAGAAAATTGTCTGGGTTTAGCTCCTCTCCCTGCTTTGAACTTCTTCTCGTGGGCTTTTTCTTTTTTTAATTTATTATTATTATTGTTGTTGCTATTTCCTCGTGCTGTCGTGGCGCGCTCGTGTTGACTCGCTCGAGCCAAGAGGGCGGATTGAATTTTGCCAGGGCAATGAAAAGGTTGTTAAATAATAATAATAATAACAATAACAATAATGAGAATAATGGTGGCAAGAGTGCGAAGAACTGCAATCCATGGCCGCCGGCCTGCGAGGCAGCCTGCGGCTTGGCAGCAGCGGGGGGATTTTCGGGAGCAGCCTGGGCGTCCCCCCCCCCCTGGTGCGGGGCACCTGGGCTTCCCTGGCAGGGCAGGGAAGGGGGCGCGGGGGGGGCTGGCGCGGACCACCCCCCCTTTTTATTTTTAGGCCTGGGCTTTGGGAAGTTTGCAGCTTCGAGGCGGCGGTGGCGGGGGCTGGGGGCCTGCTGCCAGCGGCCCCAGCCCCGGGACCCTGCTTGCGGGAGAGCAGGCTGTGCAAGCAGCTCCAGTTAGCTTTTACGCTCTTTATTTATATTTTTTCCTTCTCTCTCCAACATCGATTTAAGCTGCCATTAAACAAATCACGGTCTCAACCCCCTTTGTGGTAGCTGGGGACGCGGGTCTGGAGAGGGAGAAGGTGATCATTTATCCTGCGGAGTTTCTATGTAAAGCTCATCAGCTTTTTTTTTTTTTTTTCCCCCCTTTTCTTTCCCAACCTGCTTTAGTGATATTAATATAAGGACGAGGCTGGAAAGACAAAACGCCACGACAGGCCACGTAACCATTACTCCTCTTTAAACGCTTCCTCCCCAGCGCAGGGAAAGGTGTTGGGAGCCAGTTGGGATTTTGGCTTTCTTCAAGGAGGATCCCAGCCCGCGCAGCTGAGGCGGGGAAGCCAGATAAAGGCCAGCCCTAGAAAAAGAAAGTAAAATAAAATAAAATAAAAAGGCGACCAGTAAACAGCGCCCAAGGCTCGGCCTATCGTGTGGGGGCTTGCATGTTTTCAATATCCTTTCATGCAGGCAAGAAAGGGGAAAAATAGGGGGGAAAAGGCACCAGGGAGGGGAGAAAAGGAGGCTCAATGCAGGAAAAAGGAGGAAAAAGGAGGAAAAAGGAGGAAATCTGTGGGGAAAGCGCAGCCCCAGGTCCTGGGGAGTGGGTGCTCCCCCAGAGCACCCCAGTGCCCCAAAGTCGAGGCAGGGCAGCACCCCAAATCTCCTCGGGGGTGGGGGGCAGAGCTGGGCGTCTGCACGGCCGCAGGCTGCGCTGGGGCCAGGAGGAGGAGGAGGGTGGGGAGGAAGGAGCATCGCTCCAGGTTGGGCTTCGCCCTCTTTTTTTTTGGGGAGGGTGTTTGAGTTTGGAGTTGTGGGCTGGGTTTTTTTAGTTGCTGGGGGGTGCTGTGCCCCCCTCTCCCCCCCCAAGGCCGGGGGTATCCCGTGGAGGGGGGTGCTGGGGGTGGCAGCCGGGGGCGGTGGGTCCCTTGGGTGCCAGGGGCATGGACCAGGGGCGGGCTCCTGCCCTCAGGGGGGTCCGTAGCCCTCAGCCTTGGCCGTGACACGACTGGGGCGACCGAGGGAGAGCGTAGATGCACCACGTAGCCCGGGGAAGAAAGGGGGTAGAGGGGAGGGAAAAAAGGAAAAGGGGAAAAAAAAAAAAAAGGGAGGAGAGGGAAATAAAGGGGGGAAAAGGAAAAAAGAACAAAAGGGGGGAAAGGAAAAAATAAAGTAAAGAGAAAAAAAGGAAAAAAGGGGGGAAAAAGAGGGGAAAAGGGAAAAAAAAGGGGAAAAAAAAGGGGAAAAATGGCTGTTCCTGCTGCAAACAGCCCGAAGCCAGGTCCCTTTTTAGCCTCTTGACGCCTCCATGTAGCGAGGCTGAAAGAAAACTTTATTGAAGTTCGGGTAAACGGGAAAAGCGGGTTCATGGAAAGGCCAACTTTTCTATCCCAGCGGCTCCATTGGAGGCGAGCAAGCTGACCCCGGAGCCCTCCTGACCCGCTGCCTCTCGCAGCGTTGTGCCTTCTGTGTCTGCGGACACAGATTTAGAGGCACCATCGCTGTTTCGAGGCTTTGTAGGTTTTACCATAGTAATGGGGTGTCCGGGGGGGCGGGGGGGGGGAGCTGGGGCAGATGCGGTGCGTGTTATGGCATTGTTTCCACGCCAAAATCACCCGGGAGAAAAGGGGAGAGAAGGGTGAAGTGGCGGCCAAACTTCTCTCCCTTCTTTTCCTCCAGAGATGCTCTCCCTCCCGGCTGGTCCAGGAGCGCTCCCAGCCACGTAAGTAAACCCCTTTTCAGGACAAAAAAAAAAAAAAATTAATATAATTTTAAAAAAATTTAAAAAATCAAAATATTAAAAAAAATAAATTAAGTCCAAGCAATCAAAATATTAAAAAAAAAATTTAAGTCCAAGCAATCAAAATATTAAAAAAAAAAAAAAATTAAGTCCAAGCAGAGGAAAAAGGAGCCCCTGAAAGTTTGGGCGGTGCGGGGCTGAAAATCAGGGCGCAACGGGCCGGGGAGCGGTGATGCGCGGGGGGGGCGGGCGGGGATTTGGCTGCGGGCAGCGATGCAAAATAACCCCGGGGGTCTCCAGGCGCAAGGAGCTGCGGGACAGGCGGACAGGCGGACAGGCGACAGGCGGACAGAGGGCCGGGCGGGTCTGGGGGGAGCAATGCCGGCCCCGGGCGTGGGGGCTCGCTCGCCCGCGGGCTGCAGGTCCCGGGGCGACCCTGGCACCCGGAGCCCCCGGGCGCTGCCTGGCCGGCGCTGGGAGAATTCGCTTTACTTTGATTATTGGGCTATAAAACTCCCAGCAACAACGTGTTTCTGGAGGCTCAAATTAACATCTGAGGCCAGGGCTTTTTTTTCTTTTTTTTTTTTTTTTTTTTTTTTTCCTTCCCCCCCCTTTTATGTTCTTGGAGTCCAATTTGTTTTGAAGTTCCCTGATAAGTTTTCCACCGGTTCCTTTAGCAGCTCGGTCTTTATTTTATGTTATTCCCCCCTCTCCTTTTAACTAGCTTCGCTAAGGACTCGCGTTTTAAGAGGGCTGCAAAGTCGTTTTACGAAGGGTTTAACTGGCAATAAAAAAGCAAAAAAAAGAAAAAAAAAAAAAGCGTGAGGAAGTCTTTGTATCCAGAGCCTGCGAGGGATGGTAACCCCTCTTCAATTTACATCAGCAGGCTGAGCAAATTAGCTTCCTGTATTGCCTGTTAGAAAGGGGGAAAAAAGGAAAATAACAGCTCCAGAGGTGCTTTGGGGAGATAACTGCAGGCGCACGAGGGTCCTCGGCAGCTTCAGTTTTACGAGAACTTTTTTATTCTATTTTTCATGCAGTGCAAATACATTATCTCCTTTTTTTTTTTTTTTTTTTTTTGTGTGTGTGTGTGTGTTGCCCCAGGGCTCTCCTGTTGAGCGGGGCTTTAGCTCGCAGTTAACACGGCACCGCGGGTCCTTCCAGCAATTTCCTTCAACCCCTCGTAGGTTGGAAACGTTCCTCTCCGGCGTTAATTGGAATTAAAAGCCAAAACACGCACCCGGGGTTAAACGAGTGAGTTACTGGTTCGCCCCAGACCTGACAGCACCTCCAACGTGCAACTTTTATTTATTGTGCTCTCGTATATCATTATCCAGAGATATAGTTTTATGTACTTCCTAATCTGTCGCTGTGATTAATTTTGATGGGCAAGGTACCAAGCTAAACATTTTGGGATTTTTTTTTTTTTTTTTTAGTGAAAGACTCGGATTTCCTTTCCAAACAGCCAGCAGCCGCCGTGGGGATGCTGGTAGCAATTTTCAGATATCACCTTTTTCCTTGTTTGGGTGTTTGCTTCAGTGCAACGGGATTCTTTTCTTTTATTTCTTTTTTTTTGTTTTTTTTTTTGTTTTTTTCCCGGGGGGAAAAAGGCGTCTGGGTGGTGTTTTGGGGGGATTCCCCCCCGCCCCGAAAGATAGGCGTGCATGGGACAGGCTCCAGGCTTCTGGAGTGAGCAAAATAAATAATAGGTAAATAAATAAATCATCCCTTTCTGCGGAGGGAATTAAATACTGCTTTGTAAATGATTAACTTTTTCCTCCCATGTCTTAATTAACATTTTTCCTTGCTCTCTAATCCAACATATGTATCGCATAATTTCCCGAGCCGTGTAATGGATAAGCTGGGATGCAGCAGAGGGGAGAGATGGGACCGCTGCCTGCCTCAGAAGGAATATTTAGCTGTATCCTCCAAAGAAATGTTGGGGGTTTATATTTTTCTCCTGTTTTTGCCTTCTTTCCGAGGAGTTTCCTGCCCCGATGACACTTTTTGATCCCTCGCCCTTCCGCTGAGGAAGAGGATGGGGCTCCTCCCGCTCAGGAGCAGCCAGAAAAAATAATTCTGCTTGGGAATAAACTGTTATTTCTCCCGGCGGGGATGTCAGGAGGTTTTGGGCAAAGGATTTCTCCAAACTTCATCTGGTTTTATTATTTTTTTTTGCATTTATTTCCACCGTCCAGCTGCGGGTCCGGCTGCCTCTTCTGACAGCTGCCACTCAAAGCCAGCCCCAGCCCTGGGGGGGCTCTGGCTGCCCCCTCCCCGCCTTATTCTGGGGGAATTTAGGGCAGAAAGGAGCAAAATCCCCCCCCCCCCCCCCAGCCTGGGCGAGACCCCGCAAGGCAGGGAGCGGCCCCCGGCAAGCGGGCGGGGGCACAGCCCCCCCGCCAGCCCAAAACACCGGGGTTCAGCACGTGGGGGGGGGGGGGGACGAGAGGCAATTTATGGCCGGGGGACCCCCCCAAATCCCGCTCCCCTCGCCAAGACGCTGCTGCGACCCCAGCCTCACCCCCCCGGCCAGCTCCGTCCCCCCCCTGCGCTCTCCATTTATTCCCAATTAATTCCCTGATCATGCAATCAGAAACTTAAACAAGCTGAAAGTGGTTGGCGATCCGGGAATTGGAGGAGCTTTTTTTATTATTATTATTATTATTATTTTTATTTATTTATATTTAATGAATAAACCCGCACATTAAACCCGCCTGCTCCCAACTGCCCCCCCCTCCGCTCCCTGGAAATAAAACTGGGGGGAAAGGCGGAGGTGCCGGCTCGTCCGCAGGCAAATTCCCCAAATACCCATTTTTTTTCCTTCCCCGAGTGGGCACTTTGAACCAAAAAGCGCCTTTCTGCGGCGCGCTTTGGGCCGTGCCCAGCCACGCGCCCCCCCAGCGCATATGGATTTATCTATAGGGAGCGCTGAGCCGGGGGGGGGGGGGGGGGCAGGCGGGGACACGCGTTCATCGTTATCATTTATAATTATCCCCCCTTTTTATAGGGACAATTAGAGGCGCACGAGGCGGAGGGCTGCAGCCGGAGGTGCCCGGGGGGGGGACACACACCCACGCGTGTCCTTGCGCAGCGCCCAGGTACCCCCGACACGCGGGGGCCCGCGCGGGGCGACCCCCCCCCAGCTCCCCCTTGGCCGCTGCTCCTCCTGCGCCCCCCGGCACCCCCGGCGTCAAATCCCCCGGCACCGTCCCAATTTTACCCCTATTTTATTTTGCCCCTATTTCACTTTACCCCTATTTTACTTTACCCCTATTTTATTTTACCCCTATTTTACTTTACCCCTATTTTACTTTACCCCTATTTTATTTTACCCCTATCTTATTTTACCCCTATTTTACTTTACCCCTATTTTATTTTACCCCTATTGTATTTTACCCCTATCTTATTTTACCCCTATCTTATTTTACCCCTATTTTATTTTGCCCCTATTTCACTTTACCCCTATTTTATTTTACCCCTATTTTACTTTACCCCTATTTTACTTTACCCCTATTTTATTTTACCCCTATCTTATTTTACCCCTATTTTACTTTACCCTTATTTTATTTTACCCCTATTTTACTTTACCCCTATTTTACTTTACCCCTATTTTATTTTACCCCTATCTTATTTTACCCCTATTTTACTTTACCCCTATTTTATTTTGCCCCTATTTTATTATACCCCTATTTTATTTTGCCCCTACTTTACTTTACCCCTATTTTATTTTACCCCTATCTTACCCCCCTCTCACCCTTGTTCCCACGCCCGGCTGCGCTTGTGGAGGAGGAGGAGGAGGGTCCTTTGGCAAAGGAAGATGCAAGATAAAAAACCCAAACCGCAGCCCCCCCCCGCCCCCCCCCCCCCCACCCCGGGATCCTCCCGGCCCCATCCCAGGTTCCTTGAAGTGCCTCTAAATATTTAAAGAAGAGCCCATAAAGTGTTTACGTCCAGGTCGGCTCTGCATTAGCCGGGTCATGACCCCAGCTTTGGGCAGCGGGACAAAAGGGGCTTTTTTGGGGAGGGGGGGGGCCGGGGGGGGGGGCCGCAGGTTCCGCCGATGGAGTGGCCCCCAAAATGCGGGGGCAGGAGCGGGGCGAGCTGCGGAATCGTATCCCTCGCTTTTCATTTCTGCTCTATTTTTTATTATATTTTGGTATTATTTTATTTTATGGTGCAGCCCGTGGCGTGGCTGGGGAGGGGGCAAATCAAACACAGCCGCAGCCGCTTTAAAAAAAAATCCTCGACCCGCCCCCCCCCCAAAAAAAAAAGCTGATTTCAGAGGGGGAAAGGGGCTCCTTCCCCGGGCTCGGGGTGAATTTTAATTTTAGCTGGGAACTGGGTTTATGACCCCTCCCGGAGAGGGCTAGGCCCCCTCCCCCTTTTGCCCCCCTCCACCTCTTCTAATTTTCCTCTCCACCTTGCTGTTGGCAAACTCAGCTTCGGGGGGTGCTAAGCTGGGGCTGGAGGGGATTTATTTAACCCCGTCTGGATTAGGGGGGGAAAAAATACCCAGGACGGGCCTCTGCCTTGGCTGCGCTGGGCAAGTTTGCTCCTGACAATAATAATAATAATAATAATAATAATAATAATAATAATAATAATAATAATAATAATAATAATAATAATAATAATAATAATAAGGTTTAACGCCTGGGTGGGGGGAAACCTTCGATATTTTCCCTGTTGGGGTTAAAAAAAATCGCTTCAGCACTTCAGGAGCATCTTTAATTATTAGAAATATTTATTAGCAATAATACGCGGGGCATTTAGCGCTAATGGGCACCAGCATTTGCGGAGATGTAATTGCGCAGAGACCTAATTAGACATGCAGTTGTGTAATTTGTGCAGCTATAAATACGGTTGTGCGCCCGTGCATGTGTGCGTCTGTCGCGATACCCGCCAATATACACGGGAAAAAACTTTTCTCTTCCATCCTCGGACCCTGCGTCCAGCTGCCCCGCACGGCTGCAGGGGAGGAAAAGGCAAATATTCAGTTCATTCCTAGCACATTTCCCCCCCTTGGAAAATTTGTGAGTATATTACCGATTTTTTTTCCGCTTCGTATTTTTTTTTCACCAAAAAAATTCCGGTAAAAACTCCTCCCTACCTTAAAAAAACGATCCGAAGAGGTTTTAAATGGGGAAAGAAAGGCAGGAGGGAAATAAGTAGGGGGAGAATTGCAGAGCTGTGGGAAGGGAGGGGGCTTCTGACATCGCCTCTGCAAATTTAGGGGTCAGACGGGTTTGGGGGCGATAAATAAGTCAGGGCAGAGCCCTAAAAGACCACTCCTCCCCCCCTTTATTTTTTTTAGGGGTTTTGGGCTCTCCCGGAGCTGTAATCTAAACACCCCCGCTGCTGGAGGGCACCTTCCCGGCAGGAAAGTTTTGGGTTTTTTCTTCCTCCTAATCTGGGCAGATAAGAGGGGCAGGGTCCCCGCAAAGGTCAGGGGCAGGGGGAGCCCCGGCCGTGCCGTGGGGCTGGGCACACGCGTGGGGGGCGGCGCGCCGGCGTGCTGGCATGCCCAGATGTGGGGTGCTGCGAGGGGAGGGTGCCCAGGTGTGGGGTGCTGTGAGGGGAGGGTGCCCAGATGTGGCGTACTGCGAGGGGAGGGTGCCCAGATGTGGGGCAATGCCCAGGTGTGGGGCGCCGCGGTGGGAGCGCGTCCCGGTGTGGGTGCTGCTCTTTGAGGGTGCTCAGATTTGGGATGCAGCTGTTTGAGGGTGCCCAGATGTGTGGTGCTGGCCCGCTTGGCCGCCCAGATGTGGGGGGTCACTGAGAGTGTCCAGATGTGACGTGTTCCTAAGATGCTGTCCAGAAGCGGGGTGCCACGGTGGGGGGTCCAGGTGTGGGGTGTCACCCCAGGGTGCTGTCCAGATGTGGGGTGCCACCTTGGGGTGCTGCTCGGATACGGGGTGTCACCTCGACGGGGGTGCCAGGAGCGGGGTGCCACCGCCAGCACCCAGCTGTGGGGTGCCCCCCTGGTTGCTGCCCAGCTGTGGGGTGCCCCCGTTGGCACCCAGCTGTGTGGTGCCCCCCTAGTTGCCGCCCAGCTGTGGGATGCCCCCGTCGGCACCCAGCTGTGGGGTGCCTCCATCTGCACCCAGCTGTGGGGTGCCCCCGTCGGCACCCAGCTGTTGGGTGCCCCCCTGGATGCCGCCCAGCCATGGGGTGCCCCCGTCGGCACCCAGCTGTGGGGTGCCCCCCTGTCTGCACCCAGCCATGGGGTGCCCCCATCCACACCCAGCCATGGGGTGCCCCCGTCGGCACCCAGCTGTGGGGTGCCCCCCGTCTGCACCCAGCCATGGGGTGCCCCCATCCGCACCCAGCCGTGGGGTGCCACCCCAGCTCTTCCCCCAGCACCCCCGGAGGGGCACCCGCCATCGGCGTGATGGCGACGCACCCGCGCGTGCCCGGCCGCCCTCCTGCACCCCGGGGGTGCCCGTGTGCGTGACCCCGCGGCCATGCCGCCGGCTCCGGGGCCGTGTCCGCCGCTCGCTCCGGCACGCGCGGGTGCTGCCTGTCTTCCCCCATTGTAAAGCGGGGGATTCCTTGAAAAGGCTCCACGCGGGCGTCTGGCAGCGCCAAGCTGTAAATCCAACTGCTTTATAGCCCTGGCAGCAGATGTTTTAAAGCCCGTTTCCCTCCCCCCGCGCCGCCGTTCATCACCCACCCTCCAGGCCGGAGCTTTATCCACCTTCTCCCCACTCCAACCCCGATTTTTTCCCCCGCTCCCCACTAAATCCCTTTGGATCCTCGCTTGGCAGCTCCCAGGGTGGTGGATTCCCCCGTCGCTGCATCCCGGGGGGCTGGAGGGGGGAAAGGCACAGGGAAAGATGCGCACGAGGGCGGGAGTGACGGGAGGAAAGTCGCTCCCAGCCGTGGCAGGGGCAGACACCTCCATCCCCTCTTTTCTCTTTCATGCCCAAGCGTGGGCATATTCTCCCAGGGAAAGGCTGGAGGCAATTATCCAGGGCGGAATCCATTGTCTCCTGTAATAACCCCCCTCCCCGAAAAAAAAAAAAAAAAAGAGATATTTTTGCTCTGGTTTGGAAAATCCTTGAAAATACCCCAAGGAAAAAAAAGAAAGCATTGCTAAACCTGAATTTTGCCTGCCTTTCCCTGGTTTCCGCGGGACGTTGCGGGAGCCCTGGGCAAGTTCTGGCGGGCCTGGGCGCATCCCCCCGCACCCCTCGGAGGGGAGCTTTGGAGAGAGGGATGCGGCTGCTGGCCCGGGTAACCATGGCAATGCGGATCTGGAGCATCCCAGCACCCGGCTCCTTCCCTCTCCTCGTTAGCAGGGCCTGCCACGCTCCTGCCATGCATACAATATTTATCTTGATTAGCCAAACACGCTCACCTACCATATTGTGCTGCTGCTGGAGGAGAGGAGCGGGGTTTTTTTTTTCCTTCCCAGCCCTGGATGCAACTCAAGGGGGAAAAAAAAATTGCTTCCCATCCCCTCCCCGCACCCCGGAGCATCGCCCCGCTGCCGCAGCGAGCCCACATCGCCCGGCCAGGGAAGGGACGTTAATGAGTGCGTGCTCTTAGCTAAGGATTTCATCTTTTTTCTCCCAAAAGAAAGGTGATTCGAGGCCTTCCTTGGGCCAGCCCTGGTAAAATCTGGGGCGATGCACTGCAGAGACGCCTCGAATTGCTGAAACACCCTCGTTGCGGGGGAAACGAAGCGGGAAAAGGCGATCGCTTGCCCGGGAAGGCTTCGATCCCGTACGTGACACCAAGATAACGTGGCCGGCGCTGCTCGCCCTTCCCCGCCCTGGCTGCTTCCTTCGGGGCCCCGTTCCATTTAAAGCCATTTTTCCAGCCCGCGTCGCTTCTCCGTCACCTGCTCCGGCGTGGAAGGGGATGGCGGGGTGGGCGGGAAGGGGAAACGCCGTTTGCTTTAATTATCTTCCATAATTGGCTTTCCGCTGGGCACGGGGGTGTTTGCGCCGTGCGGGGGGCCGGGGCGCGGGGAGGGGGGCGAGGGTCCCCGTCGCCTGGGGGGGTCGGGGCGCTCAGGGCCGCTGCTTTGTAAAGGCGGGGGGGGCCGCGTGTGATCCCCGCACACGCGTGTCGGTGGCCGTTCGCGCGTGAGCGCGACACCTGCGCGTGAACGCCCGCTCGCTCGCGCAGAGGAGCGCGATGCCGTCGCACGCCTCCGCCCGCGTGTTCGCGCACGGGAGCGCGGCCGGCACCTCTGCGCACATCTGGCGCGCGCGCCCGCGTGTACGCGCGCGGCCTTGCTTGCGCGAGCCTGTCTGCACGCGTGACACCTACGCATGCGTGCACGCGTTGCGTGTGCACGCGTTGCATGTGCACGCATTGCGTGTGCGCGCATGCGGCGCAGCTGCCTGTGCGTGGCCGGTGGGCAGGCACGCGCGTTCGGCACACGCGTGTGCACACACGTGGAGCAGAGCGGGCGATGCGGAGCTGCTCCCCCGCCACCCAGTGCCACCCCCTGCGCCAGGTGCCGGTGTCGGGGGGCTGCCACGTGCCGGGGGGGGCCACACCAGTGCCGGCAGAGCGCCGCGGTCAGGATCGGGCCCCCCCCCCTTGGACGCGTGTCGGGGGGCCGCGGTGCAAACTTCGCCACCGAGCCCCCCGGTGTCTCCTGGCCCCTCGGGGGGGCTGGGGCTGGTGCCCCCCCGCAACCTGCGCAGGGGCTGCTCCCACCCGGGGCTTCGCCCCCCCGCGTATTTTAAGGAAGGGCAGGTGGGGTCAGGCTCGGGTGGAGAGCGGCCCGGGGGGGGGCTTGGGGATGGGGGGACCCCCGGGGAGACAGGGGGTGCTGGCCCAACCCCCCCGGAGGGGTTTTCTGCTGGGGCTGAGGATGGTTTGGGGGCACTGAGGGCTCTGGGGGTTTGGGGAGACCCCCCCCGGGTGGGGTCTAGGGGTGCCTGGGCGATGAAGGGGGGGGTTTGGCCAGGGGAAATGGCCCTGGGGAGCGAGGGGGGGCCCCTGCGAGGTGGCCCCATATAACAGGGGCCGGGAGGGGGCTTTTTGGGGGTGTTCTGCACTGTGGGAGCATCCTGGGGGGGATCCGCAGGGGTGCACAGCCGGGGGGGTCTGCACTGGCCGTGTGCGACTTGGGGGCCGTGTTTGGGGGGGGTCGCGCGGTGCATGGAGGTTTGGGGGGGTTCTGCACCGGGTGCGCACCTTGAGGGGGGCGTGAGGGGGGGCCTGGACTGTGCTTACACCTTCGTGTGTGGGGGGCTGCCCTGGATGCGTGCTTTGGGGGGGCTGAATTGCATTTGTGCTTTGGGGGGCTCTGCAGTGGGGGTGCACCGGGCATGGGCCTTGGGGGGGGTCTGCATGGGGCGTGCAGCTTGGGGGGGTCTGCATGGGGTGTGCAGCTTGGGGGGGTGCATGGGGTGTGCAGTGGGGGGGGGGCCTGCATGGGGCGTGCAGCTTGGGGGGGTCTGCATGGGGGTGTGCAGCTTGGGGGGGGTGCATGGGGTGTGCAGCTTGGGGGGGGGTGCATGGGGTGTGCAGCATGGGGGGGGCCTGCATGGGGTGTGCAGCTTGGGGGGGGTGCATGGGGTGTGCAGCTTGGGGGGGGCCTGCATGGGGTGTGCAGCTTGGGGGGGTCTGCATGGGGTGTGCAGCTTGGGGGGGTGCATGGGGTGTGCAGCTTGGGGGGGTCTGCATGGGGTGTGCAGCTTGGTGGGGGTGCATGGGGTGTGCAGCTTGGGGGGGTGCATGGGGTGTGCAGCTTGGGGGGGGGGGGTGCATGGGGTGTGCAGCTTGGGGGGGGCCTGCATGGGGTGTGCAGCTTGGGGGGGGTGCATGGGGTGTGCAGCTTGGTGGGGTCTGCATGGGGTGTGCAGCTTGGGGGGGGTGCATGGGGTGTGCAGCTTGGGGGGGGCCTGCATGGGGTGTGCAGCTTGGGGGGGGTGCATGGGGTGTGCAGCTTGGGGGGGGCCTGCATGGGGTGTGCAGCTTGGGGGGGTCTGCATGGGGTGTGCAGCTTGGGGGGGTGCATGGGGTGTGCAGCTTGGGGGGGGTGCATGGGGTGTGCAGCTTGGGGGGGGGGGTGCATGGGGTGTGCAGCTTGGGGGGGGGGTGCATGGGGGTGTGCAAGGCGTGTGCACCTTGCAGGGGTGTGCTTTGGGGGGATCCTCCGTGACCGGGCCTCGTGCTCTGTGCACGCGTGTGTGCGCACATGTGTGTGTTACCTGTGTGTTTGCACACGCGGCTGTTGTGCCAGGGGTCAGGGCCCCCTTGGCACGCGCTGCAGATTTGGGGGGCAGGGGCCCGGGCGAGGCCCCGGTGTTGGCGCCAGCGCACGGCGGAGCGGCGTGGCTGCTCGGGGGGGGCTGCAGCAGGATTTTGTTGGGCCGTGGGGGTGCAGCCGGGGGTGGTTTATTCACCGTGAGCCCCAGGGGGCTGTGCCACGCGTGTGCACCCGGGTCGGGGTCTGCCGGCAGCACGCGTGTGCACCGCATCCCGCAGCCACGCGTCAGCTCGCGGGCAACCAGCAGCTGCTCCGCTGCAAATCCCCCTTTTACCGCCCAAATCCCCCTTTTACCGCCCAAATCCCCCCCTTTCCTGCCCAAATCCCCCTTTTACCGCCCAAATCCCCCTTTATACTCTGCCCAAATCCCCCCCTTTCCTGCCCAAATCCCCCTTTTACCGCCCAAATCCCCCTTTTACCGCCCAAATCCCCCCTTTTACTGCCCAAATCCCCCCTTTTACCGCCCAAATCCCCCCTTTCCTGCCCAAATCCCCCCTTGACCGCCCAAATCCCCCCTTTCCTGCCCAAATCCCCCCTTTACCGCCCAAATCCCCCCTTTCCTGCCCAAATCCCCCCTTTACCACCCAAATCCCCCTTTTACCGCCCAATCCCCCCTTTCCTGCCCAAATCCCCCCTTTACCGCCCAAATCCCCCCTTTCCTGCCCAAATCCCCCTTTTACCACCCAAATCCCCCTTTTACCGCCCAAATCCCCCTTTTACCGCCCAAATCCCCCCTTTCCTGCCCAAATCCCCCTTTTACCACCCAAATCCCCCTTTTCCTGCCCAAATCCCCCCTTTTACCACCCAAATCCCCCCTTTTACCACCCAAATCCCCCCTTTACCGCCCAAATCCCCCCTTGACCGCCCAAATCCCCCCTTTTACCACCCAAATCCCCCTTTTCCTGCCCAAATCCCCCTTTCACCGCCCAAATCCCCATTTGCCCCGTTTCCAACTCGTGCCCTCTGAAGACCCGCCGTGACTCAGTTTCCCCCCCGCGCGGTCGCAGGTGACGCGGCCACCGCTCCGTGTCCCCTCTCTGCCGCCAAAGCCGTGCCCAGTGCCCCCCTAGAGCCCCTAAAAAAGCCCCATAAAAGCCGGCGGCTGCCATTCCCTCCCCAGGGGCCGCAGCAAAGACCCTCTGCGGGTCTTGATTAAAAGTAGCGTCGGTGGAGAAGATCCGTCGCGATCGGTCACGGCCACTGGAGACCGGTCGGGGAGCGTGCACACGCGTGTGTGCAGGCGTGCGTGCACATGTGCGGTGCGTGGGCCTAAGCGCGTGCGCCCGCGTGTTGTGCTCGCGTGCCGTGCCCACACGTCCCTGCGCGGGACAGCCCAGCCCCATCGCTGCCGAGCCCTGGAGATGCCGAGATTAATTAATAAGGATGCAAAAATGAGGAGGAAAGCGGCAAACGAGCCGTGCTGGGCTGGGGGCTCTTCCCCGGAGCCCCCCTGCGTCCCCTTCCTCCCAAATTCCCAGGTTGGAGCATTTTGCTTTTAGAAAGAAAAGACGCGCCGAAACTTTGTTCTGAGGAGATAATAATGATTATAATTATATTAATAGTAACGATAGCAATGACGAAGAATAATGCGTATTAATAAGTAAATAAGCAGATAATAGCAGCAATAACAGCAATAACAGCAATAATAGTAATAGCAATAATAATAGCAATAGCAGTATCGACAGCAACAGCAGTAATAATAATAATAATAATAATAATAATAATAATAATAGTAAAATGAAGGGGAAGGCAGAAGGAGCCGTGGAGCTCCCCCCGCGCCGCGGCCGAGCGGGAGGAGCGGGGCCCGCCCGGGAGCGGCGGGGATGACGTGGGAGCCCCGGGGCGGGGGGGTGCGGAGGGGGGGTCCGGCGTGTGGAAAAGGCTGGGAGATATTTAAGGCACTCCAGGCGATCGCTCATTCGGCGGTGAGTTATTACAGAGCCGAGCCAAAGGTTATTAGGAAGGATAAGGGCAGCCATAAAACCAGCACAACTAGCGTGCTTTTCCTATAGAGATTATCATTATTGGCTTATTAATACACGATAATTTTGAATTATACACTGCAATAAATAGAAAAGGCTTGACTCGGGGCTTTAAATATTTTATGAATCTCAAAGCGAACATTTTAAGTAGCACCATGTGGCTCCGACCCATCACACGGACTCGCCTTTCTTCCCCCGGCCAAGTTTTCTTTTTTTTTTCCCCCCCTATATTTTTTTTTTAAATCCCCTCTCTCTCCCCTAAATAATAAAAGAAAAGTGGTTTTTAAAGAGCGATCAGATGAAATTGGCAACATGTGAATGAGGAGGAGGCGTGTTCTGCACATCCCAAAAATAACCCATTTGGGGTTTAAGTGGATATTAAAATAACGCTGCGAGCCGGGAAGGAGGGAAAGGCTGGATCTGCTGCTGGCTCGCCGGGGCCGGGCTCGCCGGGGCCTTTTTTAAATATATATATTAGTCGCGAAGAGAGGGAGGCGCGCAGAGGGTTTCCGGAGCTTTGCTGAAAACCCCGGGTTCCAAAACGAGTAAAAATTGTGAGTTCCCACCTCTCCTTGGAGCATTTTGGTGAGTTTTTGTTTGGGCTTTTTTTCTCGATGCGATCCAAGCAGCTTGCTAATTTTTTTTTTATATATATATATATTAAAAAAAGCAAACCTTGTGTGTGTAAATATAGAATATATATAAAAGAATATAGATAATATATAATATAGATATAGCATAATATATCTCATATATATAATATAATATAATATATATAATACATCCGCAGTGAGTCCCGCTACTGGAAACTACTTTCCAAAAAGCCCCGACAACCACAACTCTGCCAAGAAATCGAACCTCATTTCCTAAAAAAAGCCAATAACGAGTGTAATAAAAGCAAAGTAGAAACTTAACCAAGGTTTAAATTCCGCTTCACATCCCTCCCTCCTCCGGTTTGTGGGTTTTTTTCCCCCAAAAAATGCATTTTTAGGGCCTCACGGAGCCCCCGAACCCAGCAAACCCCCGGGCACGGACGCACTTTTCACCTACCAGCCCGCAGCACTCAAGAAATACAATTTTAGCTCAGCAAACTCTTCCCAAATCTTTCAAATTTGCACCCAAACTCCGGCATCTTCGCCCCACTCCGGCGGCTGCAAACGCGGCGGCTCCGGAGAAGAAACGCGGAGAAGCGAAGATTTCCCCCAAATTGCTCTTTTTTGCTGCATTTCGGATTTTTTTTTTTTCCCTTTCTTCTTTTTTCTTTTTTTTTTTTTTTTTTTGGAAGCTGTAATCTCTTCCGGCGGCAGCGGGAATGCCTGGAGGAGGAACCAGCCGCCGCTCCCTCCTCGCGCTATAAAAACACATAAAAAAAGAGAAATTATTAAAAATACAACCCCAGCGCCGCACGGCGCCGCGCTACCCCCGCCCGCAGCTCCTCGTGGTGCCCCCGACCCCCGGCCCCCCCCCGGCGGGGGCTGCGCTCCGCGGGGGGCGCGGGGACTCCCAGGGGCTGAGCCCCCCCATCCCCGCAAACCCAAGCTGGAAATTTGGCTGCGCCGCTCTCCGCACCCGGGCTGCAAACATGGAATTTTCAACCTGAAAAAGAGAGGGGGAAAAAAGAAAAAAAAAAAAAAAAAAATTCAAGTTTTGTGCCCGCTGCTGCCCTCCTCTTTTTTTTTAAGGCTCCTTCAGGTAGTGAGTGGTGCATGGACTGGCTTTTTTTTTTTTTTTTTTGCTTTTTTTTTTTTTTTTCCCCCTCCCTTGTTTACAGCTACAGAAGGCAAAAGAGTCATAAATCTTGGGGCAGCCCACAGAGACAAGTACATTTGTATGCATCGTTAGAACCAGCTAATACCTCAGCCCATTAGCGAAGCAGGGAGAGCTGGAGTTTCCGGTGTACATTAACTTACAGTTAAATTCTGGAGGAAAGGGCATTGCGAATTAACATAAACTATATCCATCATATTGTTTGTCATCTCAGATTAGCCAAGAGAGAGGGGACGCGGGTGGGTGAAAGTTCCCCCCGAGCATCCTGGGCTGGGGCGAAGCAGTATTTTATTTTTCCTCTATTTTTTTTCCCCCTACAAGCCTAAGGGACGCCCAGGTTAATGAGTTTTTATTAAAGGGGGGGTTAAAAAAAATAAAACAACCCAACCCAAACGCCGTGCGTGCGGCTGGCGAGTGGGGCGAGGAGCGGGAGGCCGCTGCTGGCCCAGGGGCAGGTAGCCCGCGCCCTGCCCATGTGTATGCGGCGCACACTCCCCGCGATTTCTTAATAGGCTTTTTATATATTTTTTTTTTTTTCCCTCGCTCCCATTTTCTTTCTCCCATTAGCGGATCGATGGCCCCTCCGCCAAAGAGCCCTCTCCTCCAGATCCATTACGCCAGCTATTTCCTTTCGCTAATCAATGCTTTCTTCTCCTCCATCTCCCCTTCCACCCCTTTCCTTCCTCCCCCCCGCCGCAGCCTCCTCCTCCTCACGCTCCCTCCCTTCGCTGACCCCCCCCCAGCACCCCAAAAAACCCCGACCCGCGAGCGGGGGGGCAACGAGCCGTCCCGTCGCCCTCCGAAGGCACCAGCATCCCCCTCCCTCCTCATCCTCGCGCCCCCACCCGCAGGCAGCGCGCGGATAACGTGAATTTTCGCGTTTTTTTTTTTTTTTTTTTTAAATATATTTTATTTTTTGCCATTCCTCCCCGCCCCCCCCCCCCCCCGCCTCGGTTCGCCTCCTTCGCCCGCGAAAGCGTTAAAGGTAGGAGCCCGGCGCCCGCATCCAGCAGCAGGCTTTTGTAGGGCTGATTTATGGCTTCAATCTTGGTTCACCCAGAGTTCACGGGGATTTGCTGTTCCTGAGGGCTAAAAGATGGTCTCACTTGACAAGTGTGACTATTGGAAATGCCTCTCCCGCTCCCAACCGCTGCCTTTCCAGAGAGTAAAAGGTTTTCTAATTGAGAATGAGACTCGGGGGCTGCGCCCCCCCCTTGCCTTCGAGCCTCAGGTATCAGCCGGAGGTGTGAAGCGGGACCCGGCGGGGCTCCGCACCCCGAAAATCCGCCGTCATCCCCCTCGGCGCTGCTGGGTGGCGGGGGGAGGCGGTCAGCGGTGGCTGCGGCGGGGCCCCCCCGGCCCTAATTCCCAAGGGAAATACAAATAATCCCCCGCCGCCCCCCAAATTCCTTTCCAGCCCCCGCCACCACCGCGGGTTTTAAACAAGTAAAATAGTTTATGGAAGGCGTCGAGGTCTTAAACTCCCGCAGAAGCATCGACCATAAATTACCCGACGTGACTCGCTTCCCAATGCGCCCCGCGTCCCCCACCGCCGGCTCCCCCCGCCCCTCCCCGCTGCCCCCCCAGCCCTTCCTCCCGCCCCAGCCCGGCCTCATCCTCCTCCCGCACCCCAAAGCTTGAGGGTTTCTTTTTTTTCCGCTCCGCGCAGCGAGCATCCGCCCGCCTTTGGCTGTAAAAATAACCCTTGTGGGAATGTTAATAAGATGCAAATTTGAGCAGCAGCTAATCGCTTTCTGGGCCAGCGCACGCGTGTGCGTGCGTGCGGGTGTGTGTGCGCACCCCTAATTTATGCTCCGAGGTGACGAAGCGGCCAAACTCCAGGCGTGCAGGTTGCCGGGATGCTCCCGGTGCAGGATGCGGCCCCGGCGCTGCCGGGGTGCCCAGTGCAACAGCTGGATGTATGCGCGCGGCATCGCGGGCTCCGTACGTCTGCGGCTCTATAGGCGTCCACGGGGCTGGGGGCTTGCGGGCAGCGGAAGGTGCTGGGGGGTGTTGCGTGGCTGCTCCAAGGCACCCCCAAATGTGTGGCGCGGCCTCGCGCGCCCCGGTCGCTGCTGATGGCCGCTCCCCGCGATGCCGCCCGCCCGGTTCCAGTAGCGCCGTGCACGTGCCGAGCGCGGCGCCGCGGCATGGACAGAGCTGGAGGAGGGGGGGTGCAGGGTGGTGGCGGGGGACGGGGCTGCGGGGCGTCGGGGAGCCCCCGTTTCCATGTGCCTGCACTGCCCTGCGCCCCTGTTTCTGCATTTTGCTCAGGCGTGGAGGCGTGGCTGCGGAGGGGGGTGCAGCGGGGACCCCCCCCCCGATGTGCCAGCCGGGGCTCGGAGGGACGTCGCCCCGCCGAGGGGACCAGCACGGGGGTCCCCAGGTCACCCCCAAAGGGGAAGGACCCCCCCGAGAGTGGCCGGGAGGGGAAAGCCCCGCAGCAGAGCGGGGGGTGCCCTGCAGGGACCCCCCCAGCCCCTCTGCTCTGTCTGCCTCCCACTCCGGGGACCCCATGGGTGGCAGGGGCCGGGCTGAAGGTCACCCCTCCTCTTCCAGCCTCTCCCAGGGGACCAATTTGAGGGCTCTGCATCCCAAAACCTGATGGGCAGGAGCGCATCCCAAGGGATGCGCCCCGATAGCCCCCACCCCAACCCCTTCCGCCGCTCGGCACCTCCCGCAGCTCTTCTCGCTCGGCATTTCGGGAGCCGCGGGATTTGTCACCGTGGTCCCAGCGAAGCCGCCGTTCACAGGGACGCCGGTACCCCCAGCCGAAAGCATCCGCAGCCGAGCGGCGTCGCGACGCCGCTGAAGCTGGATCCTTCACAACCCCCACCAGCCCCCGTGTCCTGGTTTCGGCTTCTTTGAGAAGACTTTGAGAATTCCCAAAACCTGGAATTACTGGGAAACCACCCAGGTCCCATTCCAGTGCCTTACGTGGCTTTTTTTAACTTCAATTAATTTCCTTAAAACGATGGTTCTTGTGGAAATGAGCTGCAATCCAGCTCTCGGTACTCTGTAACTCCCGCGTCGCATCCAGCACGCGGATCTGTTTTGCTGTCACCATGTTCACGAGGGCACGGTGGGATGGCGAGTGGGATGCGGGGACATGGCAAGAAAGACAGACGGACGGAAGGAAGGAAGGCGAGACAGGAGCAGAGCAGCCCTGCTCGGGGCTTGGGACCCCCCAGCATCCCCCCAGCCCGGGATTTAAGCACATATCCAGTGCCTGGGGGGAGTTTGCAAGGGTCTGCCCGGCTTCTGCATCTGGGAACGCCATGGGAACCAGGCTGGGAAAATTGCTCCCGACCTCTTATGTCATTAAAAATCCTGCAGCTAAGTGTAACCACCAGCATCCTGCGCTCATCCCTCTGCTCCGGCCCCTCCGGCTCCCCGGGCGTTAAATGAGGGGAGCTGCGGCACGGAGGGCAGCCAGAGCGCGATGCCGCTCCCCACCCTGCTCCATCGCTTTTGGGTGGGTTTGGGGTCACCGGCCCCAGCGCCCCGCTCCGGCCCAGCCCCGGGGGCGCAGCATCGCGGGAGGGGGAAGCCGAAAGCGAGCCGCAGCGGGGGGCAGCCGCGGGGAGAAAAACTCGTGGGTTTTAGCTGCTTGGCCAAAAAATCCGCTTCAGGTCCTGGGGTTTTGTTCTGACTGGGGGGTCCCCCCGTGCCGGCCCCCCAAAACCGCCTTGCACCAGCTCCACCAGTGCCTCCCCTCTTCCTCCCCGTGGGTTATTGTTTTCTAAGCAAATAGAGATGTAAATATACAGCAGCTCCCAGGCGGCTTTGACCCGGCAGCGCGGTGCAATTCTCACTGCCATTTACACGTCCTCGTCGCACTTATTTATTTTTATTAAAATTGTTAAAAAAAAAAAAAAAAAAAAACAGCTGGGAAAAAAAAAAAAAAAAACCCAGCCAACAAGGCAAGGAGGAGAGGAACCCTCGGCTCTGCAGGCTACTGGGAATGAAGCGTATTTTCTTTTTTCCAGGAGGCTTTCTGGGCGAACACTGCTCTCTTGTTCTTCGAATCACTTTGCCATCTTGCGGCTCTGGGGAAGGAGGGGCCTCACCCTCCGCTCACCCCCATTAATCACCCCGACAGCCCTCGCTTGCCGAGGCCTCTCACCCTTTTCATCTCCGGGTTTGTATGCAGCCGCCCCGCGCTGCCCCGCTCCGGCCTCGCACAATGACGCCGCCGTCGCCGTCGCCGGGGCATCCCCTCCCCGGCGCGCCCGCATCCCGCGCCCTGGCATCTCGGAGGGGCCGGAGGGTGGGGACCCTTCCCCGGGCGGGGGGGGTGATAGCGCGGCTCCCGTACGTACGTTATTGCCCCCTCCGAAATGGGCAAATCTCCCCATGGCGAGGCGCTGGTTAATATTTCATGGCGGGGAGAGCCGCTCCTTCGGGTGTGTGGCTCTCCTGAGCACAGACATCCCGGCCTGGACCGCGAGGGTCATTTAGAGGAACCAGCTGCAAATAAAGACAAGGGGAGAAAACGAGGAGAAAAAGCATAAATCCCCTCCCGTGGCATTTTCCTCTCATTTAGGAGATGAGCATCCGCCTCCTGCCTGCGTCGCGGTATGGCTGGAGCTGAAATGGGATGCGGGTGTGCGCGTGCAGAGGGGTTTTCCCACGTGTGTGTGTTTTCACCCTTGTGAGTGTGTCCAGGCACTGTGCAACGTGGCTTTTTGCACAGGGCAGGAAGATTTGCACCGTCTCGTGCTTTTAAAAACCCCGGCTGGTGGGGTAAGAGCTGCCTGGGGGTGAGCACCCCGCCTCAGCAACATGAAATCCCAGCATCCCGGCAGAGCCGGCTGCTCCAGCGCTGCTGGAAAATGGCTGCTGTAAGCGAATTACAGCTCCATCCCGGGAATTAAATCACAACTCGGCGCTAACTCGATTGTACCTCGTACGGCAGAAAGGTCAAACGGGACTCGCGCTCGCTCCTCACCGTCGCGTGATGGTAACGAACGCTCTCAGGCAGCTTCTCCCTGCGCTAACGAGCGCGGCGGGGGGATTTGTAGGGCACCGCATTGCCCTCAGCCCTGCCACGGCCCCGAATTTGCACCCACCAGCCCCTTCCCCGGGCTGATCCGCGCCCTCGTGCTCAGGCGTGCAAGTCCTGTGGCCACGGGGAGAAGGGGGCAGAGCTCCCGGAGCTTGCACACGTGTGCACGGGGGGGCACGTGCAACACGTGGCCGCGTGCAACGCCAAGGCCACGTGGCTTTGCACGGGTGTAGCACGGCCGGGGGTGATGCAGGTGCGGCGGTGCCAAAGCTTCGCCCCGGCTCGCCTCCATTTGCATGCCCAACCATGCACCAGCCACCCCCAAAAGGCATCATTTGGGGCGCAGGGTCCAAGCGGGGCCGGGACCCCTCGTGAGTCAGGCAGGGTGACCCCCAATTCCACCTAAATTCCTCCTTATTCAGGCAGAGCCCACCCTCCCGCGGATGGGTGTGGGCGGCCGAAGCTGCTGGAGGGTGTCCAGAGCATCCCCCCCCCCCACCAGCCCACAGGAGACCCACGGGGTGCTGTCGAAAATCCAGGAAAATTCCATAAGTCCCTCTCCAGCTGTAGGTGGGCCCATACAGACAGGGATACGTCGCCCAGCGCAGGTCAGCACGCGGAGAAAGGGGGGCAGCCGGACGTTTCCCATCCTCATTAATTTAATTGGAAACGCCGCAGGGAGAGGCACAGGGCTTGGCTTCCCCCAGCACCGGGGCTGTGAATTCGGGAAACCCCCGGCTGCAAACCCCCCCCATTCCCACTCTGGCGTCACGCCACGGACATTTGCCCAAATTTTTTGCGACGCGCCGGGTGCCCTCTCCCACGCCGCCGAGCAAACAATGGATGAGAAATAAACAAGCGCCCGATTTTTAATTTTATCAATGTTTTTTTATCGGCAATCCCAGCGGTGCATTAGCATGCAAGGCATCGGGAGCGGGTGCTCGGTGCCGCGGCGTGACCTTTCCCTGCACCCGGTGCCGGGGAGGAGCCCGGCGCGGCGGCTGCGCCGGCGAGCGCGGGGGCTCGCGATGCAGATTCTAATTTGGCGATTACTGTCACAAAGTCATTTGTCACCCGCCCCGGGGAGACTCGGCGGACGTCAGCCCTCCGATGCTCCTTATTGCTGGCTTAATCTTTACAGATTGAATTAAGATTGGGGGACTTTATCAGCGGATGGAAGCGGGTGAAGGGTTACGCACGGGTTTCATTTGTTCGGCGATGGAAGGACGGAGGCTTCCACCCCATCAACCCCAAAAGAAAATAAAAATAAGACCCAAGAAACCAACAGCCCCCAAACCCCACCTATTACCCTGTAATCAAATCGCCTTTGAGATGCTCTTCGGAATAAAGCAAGATGGATGGAGCATCCTTCCCCCAGCCCGCGGAGCAGAGGCGATCGCCCTCCATCCCGATATTAATTCTCCTATTAAATTAAATAACGCGAAGGGTTGTGCTGCTTTCATTAAGCGTCGTGGGCGAACGAGCTCCCTGCAGCCTCCCATCCTCGGAGCAGCGCACTAATTAGCAACAGGCAGGAGCAGTGCCCTCCTGCCTCCCCCTTTTTCTTGCTTATTAATCGCTGCGAGTAATAAATAGACTTCGGGGGGCTTGAGGTGGGGAGGTGGGTGCTCGGGGACATAGGGGCACCCGTTGCCACCCCCTCCTTGGTCCCTGAGCTCTCGTCTGCCACAGCCCCTCTGAAGAAGCAAGGAGGAAGAGGAGGGTGGGGGTCACCCCCTCCTGCTGCTATTGGGGGGAAATAATCAGCGTCCCAAGGAGGCGGATGCGTCCTGCTAACGAGGTCGGGGCTTGTAATTACACGTGGTTGGGGATGGGGTAGAAGCTGCTGATAAATCCTGAGTTAAGCCACAGCCGGAGGGAGGTGGTTTGGGATGCTGACGTAGGAAATCCTGCGTGTCCCGGGGAAGTTTAGTGCTGGCCTTGGTGGAGAAGCTTAATTCCCTTCACGCGGCTTTTATGTCTGGGATATAAACCCCTGGTCGCTGCTAGTCCAGGCTCCCTCTGGAGTCAGTGGAGAGAATCGGCACAAATCAGCTCTCTACAGGAAAACACCCCAAAGCGACCCAATCCCTTCCCATCTGGGGAGCTGGCCGAACTTTTCCATAAGTCAGGCTGGAAGGGGAAAGGTCGAGGCTTCTGCAGGAGGGCAGGCTTATCGCCGCAGCCACGGCCATCCCCATCACCCGTCACCGCACTTAAACCAGCGCCGGGAGCGGGCGGCCGGGTACCACGGCTCGGCCGCTGCGGAGTCGCTCGTTAACGGTGGCGGCTTTCCCGGCCGCGCTCATCTGCCCGGCCTTTCCTAGGAAGAGATTGATTTAAAATCTGGAGCTCAAAGTCGAAAATCCTTCCTAAAAAAACCCGCGTTGCTTCTCATTTAGGGTAATTGGTTTTGCTCGTTTTGTTTGCAAGACCCCGGCTCATCCCTGCAGCTCCTTCGAGCACTTGGCCCCGCTCGAGGATTATTGAGTTTCACGCTGAACTTCACGTGAAACGTGCTGGGGTTTAGGAGAGCTCAACTATTTTCCACCCTTTTTCTCACCCTGCAAAACCCGGAGTTTCTGTTACATCACTGCGGGAAGCGTCTCGCCCCTGCTGATTTACCCCTTGTGCCCCTTTTTTGCTCATCTTTTTAAAGCCTCCTGGCTTTGCCCATCAGTGCCAGGGCTTTGCCTGAATATTTTGGATGCTGCTGCAGTATTCCGGGCTTTTCTCTTCAAAGGGCCAAATTTCCCTTGAAAATGCCTAGCAAAAATTGGGAAGAGGTGGTTTTCACCCCAATTTGCTATAAAAAAAATCCCTCAGCTGGTGGGTTTCAGCTCACTCCGAGCTTTTAGGAGAGAACTTGCTTCAAGCTCAGCTCTTTGGGTTTAAAAGCCTGGACTTTGGCATCCAGCCCTTGGCTTTAATGGTGTTCAGCGGCTTGGGTTGACCTTTATTTTGCAAGGCAATGCTTCACGGCTCCGGCTGAGCTTCTCGGAGCCGCCTGTCCGGGGTTGTTGGCTTCCTGGTAAGATTCATGGGACCCATAAAACCATCAGTTTTCTTTTCTAAACAAAGCTGTTGCTGGCCGTTTGCGGGGGAGAGGCTGGAGGAAGGGAGGGAGGGATGGAGGGAAGATGCTGCGCATTTTTTCTGAGCTGGCGAGTTGTTTGTTTTGTTGCTGTAAATAAGGCAGCGGTGCTGGCAGAGCCTCCGGGTCGAGGACAGGGGCTCAGCCATCTCCTGCCCGTCTCTCAGCAGCTCGTCACCCACGTGGGGAGAGACGGAGGTGGCGTTGTAAAATGGGCTGCGAAGGGATGCTCTGCCCCTGCCCCTCCTGCCCATCCACGAGGGACGTGTCTCCTTTGGATGTGCTCCAGGTTGCAACCCAGACCAGCGCTGGCCTTCTGGAGGCTGCTCCTCATTCGAGTTCACCTTCTAAAGAGACGGATCCCGCTTTCCTCATCCTGGAAGTCAAGCGGTGTGTTGAGACCTGTCCCAGGGCGTATTTCTGTACGGGGAAAGCGTGGGCAATCAGCCTAAGGGTGGGATGCTCCCCCGGCTCTTGGCTGCAAGGCATTGTCCATCCTCTTCCCAACCCCAACCGGGAAAGAGGGGTAACTGCGGGAAGCGATTTGCTGCATCCCGTAAGCCGTGGCTCACGGTGGGGAATTGCCCATGCCGAGGGAGATGCTCTTCAGGAGGAGCTGAGCTGAGAAGACCATCTTCGCTAACGAACCTGCGGGCGTCTACGGTAAAGAGAGATGGATCCGGACCAAAATGCCAGGGGACGGGCAGTAAATTACCTTCCATTGATGGAGGAGCACTTTCATTCAGACCAAAGTGCACTTTGCATGCATTTTGCATGGTCTTTAAATGCACTTTAAATTAATGCACTTTAAACTCAAACCCTTAGTTAATTCAGATTTGCCTGCCTGAGTGTTCCCCTGCAGACACGTCCCTGCTGCAGGACCCAATCCAGCGCCCTTTGAAGCCGGGAGAAGGGTGCTCTGCTTGGCTTCACCTCGTGTCCCACAGCTGAAGAAGTTGCGTCTGGTCTGATCTCCTCCTTGTATCCCTGGAGAGAGATGGGCGCTCGCATGTTCATCCTCCAAAGGGGCGAGTAGGACAGGAGAGACAGCCCACATCTGGAAGGAGCTGAGATAACCCATCCAGGCCAACATTTTCTATTTAAATAAGCAAAAATAAATAAGCAAAACCTAGAAGTAGTGCTGGAAGAGACCATTCAGTGCTCCCCAGGCTTTCTTTCACTTCAAGGAGTGAAGCGGGGCCTGCCCAACTTGCATGAGGCTGTGCAGAAGACATGGGCATGATGACGGAGAGGCTTGAAGGGACGGGGATTTGCTGAGCTAATTTCTATCTGAGCTTTTCACCCGATCTGCTCACCGTGTAGCCACGTGCCAAGGCCGTGGGATGCAAATGCATCCTAGCAGGATCCACCACCCAAAAAGCTGCTCTAGCTCAGCCCCATCTGTGGGGCGGCGAGGTGCTCTGCTCTCCGCCATCTCCATGTTGCCTCCCAAAGGGAAATAATTTATTTAGCTCCCATCCTACTAACTTTCCTCTGTATTGATCCATTGCCAATTGGCCGCTCTGCAAGAGAAATGAAGCTGACAGCCACAGTATTAGCTGTTAACACGTCAGCAGACTCTAAAAAGGACAAAGTCAAGGGGATACAGTCTTCCTCTGCGACAGAGGGATTTTGCCAAGCCGGTTTTGGAATGAGAAGAAGATGTTAGGGCTCTGGTGCCTCAATGGCCTCATGTGGGTGGCAGCATGTGGGTGGACAACCCTTACCAGTGTGGGAATTTTTGCAGGTTCCTCTCAGTGCCTCCTTGCGCAAACAGCTGCGGCATTGCAAAGGTTGGGTCCTTGCCGTACCTGCTGTCATTTTGGACTGAGGGGCGTGATTTTAAGATATTAATTACTCATGTGGACACTTCTAATCTGTGTAATGTTAGTCATTTAATGGAAGCGCCTAGATGAGGATCTTCATGCCCAAACTCCTCTATACAGTCAATGCAGAGAGACCAGCACCCTCAAGTCTTAAGGAAGGGCTAATTCAGCTGCTCATTGCAAACCCACCAGGAATCTCACAGAATACGCCCAAAATATGTGTCTTGCCTCCTTCCACTGACTGGACAGGAACCAAACTCCCAGCTAAACCAACGCCGGTTAGTTGGCAAGGCGGGATGGATCCTATCCCTCAAGAAGGTGGTTGAACCCCAGCCTCAGCATCCCCTGGAAGGACGAGAGAGCTCATGATCTTGGAGCAGGTCCATATGGGAGGTGGGTACGGGGGAGCTGGTGTGCCGTAAATCCTCGCTGCACGGTGTGTTGGCAGAGCTGGTGAGCCCAGCGCACCGAGACGTATCCATAAGGGCACATCCATCAGCATTAATCCAAATCAACTTCTAAAGTGGATTAGCTAGAGCACATGAAGCCCCTTTCTGGACACTTATTCAGAATTACAGTTGGTTTAATTCAGTTTAGCTTAATTCGCAAAGCTAACCGAATTAAGGCTGGCTGCCTTTTGAACGAGAAGGTCCACGTGCAGGTTTAATATAATTTAGCTGTCCCGCTTTAAATTCACACCCTTAGTTGATCTATATGCCCCCGGGGAAGCAGCTTGGCAGGTAACCTCAAGGCAAAAATACAGCGTCTTTGTACAGCGTCTTGTCTGCGTTAGGGCTTTGCTCTGCTTGTTCTGGGCGAATCGTCCTTTCCCTGTCAGAGCCATATGCTGGGCTGCCAGCCTGCCACCCGCCTGAGTTGTGGCCGCTCGAGAGGTCTTTCATGACACATCAGCAGCGTGACGCGAGACCGAATGGTATGCGAGGACAGGGCTGTGAGTGATGCAGCTACGCTCCAGGTGGAGCAACAGGGAAAATCACTCTTGGAGCATCCGCGGTCTCTGATGGCAACCGGGACCATCATGCACCCCGTGCGTGGAGGGGAGAAGGTCCTAATGAAGTAAGTGGGATCCTGAGGGACTCTTAGTCTGTCAGAGAGAGGCACAACGGGATGCAAATCCCTTGGGGTGGGGTTTTCCAGCCCTGAGAAACGGGGAGATGTTTGGAGAGGTTGGGGTTGCATGTGGGGTTGATGGCACACCTGGCCATGGTCCACCATCACTTGGCAAGGGTGAGCAGAGGATGCAGCTGCCCTGGAGGATGGGGGTCCGGGTATCTACACCCACCCTGCAGGCACCGACCACCCCCCAGGTCCTTCCCAGAGGTCAGACCCCGATTTCATCAGGCTGCTTCACCAGCCACATCGTTTCACTACTCCACCTACAGCCTGATCCCCCAGACATCTCAGCAGGGTCACCAAACTTCAGGCTGGAGGGAGAAGACTTTCCCAGTCTGGCTGGCTCCTGCAGCTGCTGAGATGTGGCCGTCAGGGCGGGATTTGGACCGCTCCATGCACAGGAGACCACGAGCAGGATGGGACCCTCCAATCCTCTGAGGAAATGATATCTACAGCGGAGATCGCGCTGGAATTTGTTGCAAATGACCCTGTCAAGCTGGGCACCAGGAGGGGAAATGCCTCCACCAAGGCTTTGAGGAGGTTTCTTGTCTTCTCTTTATTAATCACGGAAAAGAAAGCAGGTCCTTTCCCCTCCCATAAATCTTGCGGGTGGCGTCAGCCCTGTTTGTCCAACCCTTGGCTCACGCCGCTTCCCAGCTCCGCTCCCACGATGGACAAACCAGGGAGGAAAACTGCCTGGCAGCACCATGCTCCCGCGGGTGTTAAGCACATGCTTAAAGTTAAGCAAACATTTCCGTGCTTGCTGAGCCCAGACATTAAAATCCTAAGGTTTGCTTTAAATTCCTGAAATGAACTTCCTGGTGCCTCCAGAGGGTCTTTGATTTTGAGGATTTGGAGGTGGGGTTTCTGCAGATAAGAGGAGTGGAAACTTTATCTTTTCAGGGAAAATTGAGACTCCTGCCCTGCGTCTAGGCAGGACCTGGTGCCTTTCTCACGAGGGTCCTGATAACTTGTCAAGAAGCCCCAAAATACCGAACTCGGGAGGAGATGACGGACCATCTTCAGATGTGGTTGATGGAAACCCAGCGATCTCCAGTCTAACCTCTCTCCTTTTGCTTGTCAGTGATGGAGAAGCAAAGCCCTCGCTGGACGCAGAGGTCTGCTAAACATCTCTGATCAACTTTCTTACAGTGCAATTGGCTTTGATCTCCATCCATCCACCCCCACTCCATCTCATCCACCCAGGACTGAAAGAGGGAGAGGAAGATCTGGGGTTTGGAAGAGACATGGAGCTGGCACAGCTCCCTGCGCCATCCCCCTTCTCCTCTAAAGAAGGCCAAAATATTCCTGGTGTCTCCACATGTCCTAAATGTCTTGTTTCCATTAGTTGATGGGCAGCTACTGAAGTACCTCAGCAGAGGGATTTTAACATGAACCGCTCTCCAGGTAACCATTACTAGATCTTAAAAACATTTTATTATAAAGGCAAATGTATGTTTTAGCAATGCTCAGATGGCTACTTAATGTCATGTTTATCCCAGGCCAGACGCTTCTCAAAATGAATGAGATTTTAAGATCCAGGTTCCTACTTTGTTTAATGGACTTTAAGTTGTTTAAATCATCAGCTTCACTTAAATGTCTCACTTAAATAGGACGATCTATTTTTCTCCGTTAAAAGTTCATTCATCACAAATGGGCGATGAGTCTTTCCATGAAGTCCCGATGGAGAACAAAAATATCCACGCTAGGTCATGGCCATGGTTTGGCTGTTCCCATGCAGGGGTGGACCATTTCTTGGAAGAACGGGACCAAAATCAGCCAAGGGGCAATGGTGCAACCTCCATCCTCCCATGCACCGTGGCTGCGATGGACGCTCTTGGCTCGGGTGGCCTGATGCATACCCTGGGCCCTTTTTCTTCTCCCATGCCTGCTCTTTGAGCTGGAGACCCCCAAACCATTGCCCTACCAAGACTTTCAGCCCCCATGGTCCCCACATGGTGAGATGGAGGAGAACTACTCATGGGGACAAGCTGGTGGCAAAGGCCACCGTTGGGTGTCCACCTCAGCAGGGACCATGGAGAGGGACCACACTCGCCTTGGAGAAGAGCTGGGCAGTGAGGAGCAAAGCCAGGTGATGGGGTCAGTGTGGCAGAGCCTGAAACGGTGTTGGCTCCTGCTGCTGGGCTTTGCGTTGAGATTTAGGATACTGAGGCAGGACCAGAGAAAAGGTCTCCACAAACACGTGCAACCAGCCCCTGTGATGGACTCTCCATCCACAGCAACTATTAAATCCCAACACTTTCCTCTTAACTGTAAGAAAGGAGAATCCCTGCAGCATAAATACAGACCAATCTTACACTCACAGTCACCCCTTTTATTCCCTGTGCACCCACAAATTTACAGCTGCCCCCCCCAACTCACGAAGCCCCCCCAAACCTCCACACCGAAAGCCGTCGCCTCCGTGACTTTGTATTCTCCTTGCAATATTCATGCGCGTAGGGTAGAAATGTAAATACATCCAGGCTGTCCCGCTTTGATTCATGCTTTGGTATCAAATCACATGTGCTTCCCCGTACGCAATAAATCTCTTTACGGTAACTCCACCTGAATTGTTCTTTGTGTGTTTCTCGGATCAGGATGAAGAACGGCGGCTCGGGGGGAGCTGCAGACCCCCCTGACGCCCACCGGTGAAATATTTCCCAGTGCGTGCACAGGCTGACGTCTTCGGCGGCATGGATGGGATCGCCCTTGGGCTGGTCCAGCATCTCTGCTGCAGAGCTCAGCGAAAGGAAAAAAAAAAGTGCTTTTTGGTGATTTCATGTGTTATAAACCACGGACTTTGTTATAAACCTGCAGACAACAACCCGAGAGCCCAGGGCCTAGGCTGGGAGCTGGAACGTGGTCAGGGCAGCGTTGGAGCCAGGCTGAGGTGGGGTCAGATATCCCCTTCCCTTTGCTCTTAGCCCAACCATCACTTTGAGTCCTTTTGGCTGCCCAGAAGATGAGGTCCATCTGCTCATGGACCCCAAAGTCAGCGGAGGGAGTTTGGCACATCCAGAGCCTGACTCCTTCCACCAGAGAACTGTGTCTGAGCCCGATGCCTCGCCCTTGGGAGCTCAACTCATCCGGGAGCCATCTCACCTTGTTGTGACCATGTAGGAGCCAGGATTTGGTCTCAGCTGGTCCCCAAGGCTCGTTTGGTGGCCAAGGGAGAGAGATGGGAGCATCCCCTGGGCGGGTGGGTGCATCCTCGGGTGGGCACGGCGGATAATCAAGGTGTTTTCTCCCTGGAGGCAGAGTCTCCCCAAGAGTGTCCAAGTCCCCCCAACCAAGGAGAATTGACCAAATTCCACCTGAAACCACCCTGTTCTCCCCCAGAAAGGGCCAGTCATGGACCACAGTGCCTCCATCCCAGCAAGGGCTTGAGCTGACTCACTTTGTGTTCCCCCCCAAAATGGGTCAGGAGCAGCAACGTAGGGCTGGTGACCACGCTTTGGCCAAGCACTTGATTTCGGAGGAGGTTTGGAGACCCCCACACTCATCTCGGGGCTCCCCCGAGGCTTGTCCCCTCCCTGACACGGGACGCTTCGCATACCAGAACTCTCCCTCTAATTAAGATAACATGGAGCGAAGCCTCAGTGGAAAACTGGGCTGAGCTCACAGATCAGGACAGATTCCAGGAAAAAGAGGTTTTAATTTTTTTCCTTGAATCCTGGGGAAAAAAAGAAAGAGAGAAACCCTCACGTACTTCCAGGGAGAGCAAGAAAGATTGGAGACAATTACAGAGCCCGCACAAAGCCCTCAACATCTTTCATTATATCGGCAAAATTAAAACGTTGGGAGTTGAGCATCGAAAATTCGCCGGCTAATAACAGAAGTAAAAAGTTGTTAATCAGGCACGTGACCCTATAAAATAAAGGGAATAATTGAAAAGATATCTAATTTATCTATTGAATGCCTCCAACGCTCTCTTTATCACTTAGATGGACAGAATATAATTGGTACGGTGAAAGCCATCAATCTTAGGAAGTGGGCTTTCTGTACAAGATACAACTATTACTGTCATATTATGACACCATAATATCAAGATCAATGACATTTTAAATGCACTCCAGTTATGGGCAATTGGTGACAATAAAAACAGTGACAAATTGATGAAACAAGCGCCAAATGATCTGGTGTCTAAAATAAACCATAAATAATCTTCTTTAAAAAAAAAAGATATCCGCCGAATTCGCAGTGGTTGGGGGACTTCTTCAACCGATCAATTTATCCGGGGACTGATTTATCCGATTTTCATGAAGGGGCAACTTTCTGGGTTGATTTAGGGGTCATTCCCATGCAGTTTAATAATGTTATCGTTAGCATAATTGTTGCCATAAAAAGCCAGGTTCTCATTTAGCCATGGAAGTTACTCCCAGCTAAAGAGTCAACATGACTGCACTGTAAACACCGAGGCATTTTTTTACATATTATGGCACCGGGACGGCATTATCCCCTCGTGGTGTCCACGGCCCTTAAATAAAAGTAATAGCAACCACAGCAATAACGTCTGGATCCTGACGGAACTTTCTGCCGGCACACCTGGCCGAGCGCCTCGGACCGTGGGGGGAAGCCGGGGGTAGGAGCATGCCCATCTCCTGGGAAAACCGGGGTGAAATCCTGCTTTTCCCGCTCTCCTGGGGGTCCCATGGGCTCCCAGACTCATCCCTGAATGTTGTCACCTCCCTCGGGGGGGCAGGAATAAAAGACCCCAAGGAGACGTACGGGAAGGGAGATCGTATAGGAACAGCTCCTATAGGAAGAAATCCCCTAAGAAGTTACCCCATAAGAATGCATCCCAGGGAAGTGCATCCTGGATCCTACAGGAGCAGATCCCACAGGAATAGATCCCATGGGAATGTGTCCTATAGGAACAGATCCGATAGGAGTGTATCCCAGAGAAACATGCTGTAGGAATGGGTCCTAGAGTTACAGAACCTGTAGGAATGCGTCCTAGAGAAATGGATCCTGTAGGAATAGATCCTATAGGAATGGGTCCTACAGGGATGGATCCTGCAGTAATGCATCCTAGAGAAACAGAAACTATAGGAACGGGTCCTGTAGGAACAGATCCTGTAGGGATGCGTCCTACAGGAACGGATCCTACAGGAACAGATCCTACAGGACCTGACCGCATAGGAAGAGCCGTTGCAGCAGGCTGCAGTCACCGGTGGGGTGCATGCGGGGGGACACGGGGCTCTTGGCATCAAAGGCCGACAGCCGCTGCGGCATCCGAGCCCCGGGATCCAAGCCCGGCAGCGGGTGGGCAGGATGCTGAAGCCAGGAGACGTCGGTCCTCACCTCCCCACACCCACGCCAAGGCCCCCCGCGGCTGCCACCCTGCTGTCCCCCGCCCTGCCAGCCCTCCCCGCTCTGCCCGGGGCCCCATCCCGCCCTCCTCCTTCCCTGAGCCCCGAAACCCAGGTTGGCTTCACCCCTCAGCATCCCCAGACGCTCTGGCATCCTCCGGGCACTCGCTGCCGGGGGCTGGGAGGCGGCCGAAAGCCGTTTGTCCTTGGAGGCAGATGCTGCCTCCTCATTTCCCAAACTTCTCCGAACGAACAATATTTTACATCCTTCAAGGCCGTTTGAGCAGCGCTTATTGAATTTGGCTCCAAACAGCTCCCTCTGATGTGCTTTCCCTGTCCCCTCTTGCTCCATCTTTTTGATGAATATGAAACCTGGCCGAAACCTGAGGAGCGTGATCCTTCATGGATCCCAGATTCATTTTCCTGGAGAATTTTCCTTGGCTGGAGGAAAGGCTTTGGGAGGGAGCAAGGATGTGGAAGATTCTCTTCCCATAACTTCCCAGCTCCAGCCCCATAACGGCGGACGGAGGAGCCCTCACGGCACCTCTCGGATCCAGGGACAGGGACTTTGGGGGCACAGAGGGGTGTCCCCTGCTGATTTGGGCACCTTGAGGAGAAGGCTGATGTCTCCAGGGATGGTTCATCCGCACCCCACGTGCACCTCCCCAGGGGAGCAACCCAGCCCCTGGAGCTGCTGATCTCTCCCTGAGCCTGTGTGCAGACCCCAGCCAGACCCTCAAAGAGAGGGGAAATCCCTTATTTCTGCTGCTGGGCTTTTTCTCCAGGGCTGGCGCAAGTGTGGGACCAGCAGCAGGACCCCGGGGCTCTGAGCGAGCTTTCCTGAGCTGAGAGCTTGAAGAAACCCCATGAGATGTTGGGAGCAGGGGAGCATTCTCTAAACGAGGGGCACTACCCAACCCCAACCCCTGTGCAATCACGGGGCTGGCAGTTTGGTGGCCACGCTGCTTTTTGGGGAGATGCTGAGATGCCGAACTCATCCAGGAGCTTCAAGGACTCGTCCATGGCTCCGTGCCTTGACCTGGTCTTCAAGCTGGGCCAGGGGCCAGGGCTCTCCGGGGTGACTCATCCCCATCCAGGCGATTTCGGGATATAAAACGGAAGGACCCACCCGACCGAAAGGGGCTGGTTCCCCACGGATGACCCAGCTGGAACAGGGTCCAGCTGCAGCATCCCCCTCCGGAGCAGCTCCTCGGGGCGAGCCGAGCCTCTGAGGCCCAGCCAAGAGAGACAAGCAAAGAAAAAATAAGGCAAAAAAAAAGAAAGGAAAGGGGCCAACGCAACATTCCCAACCCGTTGCTGACATGTCGGGTCCCGCCACATCAGAGGGTTGGCTGCTGGCCCGGAGGAGCCCCGGAGCGTCCCCGCGTCCCACGAGCCGCTGCCGGGCGGGAGGGGAGCAGCGGGGCAGGGCCCCAGCTGTGGGGCTGGCGTGAGGAGCAGCGGGGGGCACGGGGGGAAAGGGTGCTGGGAGGTGGGGTTGTGGGGCCTTGGAGGAAGAGAGGGAGGGAAAAGGGGGGGAGAGGGAAGAAGGAGAGAAAAAGAAGAGAAATGAAGAAGAAAAGAAATGAAGAAGAAAAGAAAAAAGAAATGAAGAAGAAAAGAAATGAAGAAGAAATGAAGAAGAAAAAGAAAAAAGAAAAAAAGGAAAGGAAAGGAAAGGAAAGGAAAGGAAAGGAAAGGAAAGGAAAGAAAAGAAAAGAAAAGAAAAGAAAAGAAAAGAAAAGAAAAGAAAAGAAAAGAAAAGAAAAGAAAAGAAAAGAAAAGAAAAGAAAAGAAAAGAAAAGAAAAGAAAAGAAAAGAAAAGAAAAGAAAAGAAAAGAAAAGAAAAGAAAAGAAAAGAAAAGAAAAGAAAAGAAAAAAAGAAAATTTCTATTTTCCAAGAAAGACTTTACTTGGGAGTGACACTGTGATTTCCAGTCTCAGAGGTCACTTCTCTGTCTGATTCAACACAGAGAAATGAGAGAGAAAAATCTCCCTTTTGTGGAATTTCACGCCATTAAAACAAACAAACAAACAAACAAACAAACAAACAAACAAACAAACATCCACCCAACTTCTTGTATTTTCCCTTCATTTCAGGGTGGGTTTTTTCCCTTCATTTCAGGGCGGGTTTTTTCCCCCGCCGGGAATAAAGGAGAAGAACGAAAGGTGATGCTGAAGGTTGCTGAGGGCTTTGAGGGCTGGGACCCACCTGGCACCCGGGAGAGGGCTTGGGTGGGGGTCCCATGCCAGGACGGCTCCCACCACCGTGCATGTCCGGGGACCCCCAGGCAGATGCGGCAGCACAGGGACCTTCCCTGGGATGGTGACGCCTGAGCCGGGCCAGCCCCTAGGCATGTCTGGGCTCCTCCTCGACGGGAGGCGGATTTTAGGCAAACCCAAGGAAATGCCACTTTCCAGCGATGCCTGGCAATGGCTTCAGAGACCAACTAGGAAAAAAAACCCCGCGTCTCATTCAGTCAAACGCCATGGACCAGATGAGCCTGGGGACATCGCAGGGAGCGAATTCAGCAGTTCATCTCCCAGCCAGCCCGCCTTGGACAGCGACGTCCCCAGAGGCGCCGGGATCCGTGCCGGTGCCACACAGGGTGCCCAGCGCCATCCGAGATGCTGCTGGCACCCGCCTGCCTCTCCTAGCCGCTCCCTGTCGGTGGCTCACATCTGCCAGCCTTCTGCAGATGTTTGAAGCCCCAGGGCATCTCCAATGGGGCTGGGGTCTTCTGGCCGCTAGCAAGGTCAGCAGCTTGGCTAAGTCCCTATGGGCTCTACAAGGAGCCTGGCACCTATGGAGGCGTCTACATATAGATATACGCCTGCACCGAGGCATCAACGCAGAGACCTCCCAAAGACTTGGCCTACGGATGAGTGTGGCAGAAGCATGGCAGGACTCAGCAGTCGCTTGGCTGGGCAAGAAAGGGATGGGATGGCATGCTATGTCCCGGAGAAAACATCTCTTTGTTTCTCGCTGCACCCAAAGAAAGGCGATTTTTTTTCCAGCTGGCTCGAGAAAAGCATCGTGTGGCTCCCAGGCAATGCCCAACCACCCTGCTGAGCCCCAAAATGAGCATCTCCTGAAGGTCACCTTGGGCATGATGGTTGGGCTCCCTAAGGGCCACCGTTCCCCGTGGTGCCCAAGCAGCTCTGGACCTCTACATTTTGAGCTGGCTTCAAAAAATAAAGAAGTGGAGCAAACCCAGAAAAAAACCAAGTCACCAGTTTGTGAACAAAACCCTGAAGAAGAAACCCAACAAGATGGGGACACAGAGAACACCTGCCATGGTTGGAAACGGAAACCATTCCTGGCCCTGGCCCAGGTATTCACTCTTTTTCCAGGAATTTGCACCAGAACCGTTTTGGGGTTTCAACGCATCATTTCCCAAAGGCTCTGTGCATTGCTGCCAACCACGCGTGGTCCTCGGCCCCTTTCTTTGGAGAAATGTCCCCAAACTGGGCAGCCGCCAGCGACCCAGCATCAAGCCTTGGGTTGGGCGGCATGGAGAATCCCTCCTTGGGACCTGCCCTCCGAGTGGGGAGAGGGTGGGAGGTGATTTGGGGGCGGCCCCAGGCTGGTCCCCAGCCCGCGCTGATGTTAGTGAAATTGCTAGGTTTCAGCTCAAAAATAAGAGCTCTAACAGGGCGGGGGGAAGCTCTTGTGCAGGAGTTGCGTCATGCACAAGGAGGAGGTGATTGTAAATTCACGGTTTTCAGAAGAAATCACGAGAGTCATCCATCAGGATGATGTCAACGGGCCCCAGGATGGCACAGGGGAGCGTCCTGGGCTGCGAGAGCCATGGAAGCATCTCTGGAGACCTCGGAGGACCTCCTCCCCTCCTCCACCGCCTCTCCCATCGCCCTCCCGGCGAGCCCTGAGGAGCAGCCGTTGCCCCACGAGACATCAGGGTGGGGGCACGGGCTTCTCCGTTTTGGGGAGAATTCAGCTTTATTCAGTTCAAAGCAGAGAGACTCCAGGGCTCTCGGGGACTGCACGCAAGCAGGACTCGCTCCTGAAAAAGGCAACGCCTTGGCTCGGCTCTGCTTCCCGAGGGAAACTGAGGCAGGGAGGTGACTTCTGGGGAGGGGAAGGAGGCGACCCCCCCGCTCCACTGCCCATCCCTGCCCGCCAGCATCTTCCCAGCGAGGACAAGCAGGACAGCGGTTCCGGCTGCCCAGGGCTGGATCCCACCTGGCTTCGGAAAGCCCATCCCTCGCTGGCATCCGCGCTGACCATCCATAACGTCCGACCCCAGGCGAAGCCGAACACCCACTTAATTAAACTCTGGGAGAGGATGGAGACGCAGCCGGCTCCGGCTCCGCTCCCCAGAGGCATCGCTCATGCCCACGATGATAGTAAGCGGCTTTAATATTGAAATATGTGCCATTTAGGAAACTGAAGCCATCCCCGTACAAAAAATAAAACAACTTTTAGCTTGATAAAAGATACAGAGAGTAAATACATTAATAGGAGGTAATTGAAAACTCATGGGTAATCTTTAAGCGATCATGAACTTCATCCGTCGGGATGCTCGGGTGTATATACTGCTCCGGCCGACTCGCTACGGCTTTTACAAATCACAGCCCGGGTGTTTTATGGTGCCGGGTCTCGGAGTGTAACAGCGATGTCATATTTAGATTTCTAATTATATTTCGAGATGCTTCAATGGCTTTTCCTGCACGCGGAGCTGAACAAAGAGGGGAATTGCGGAGAGGAGCAAACCAGTCGTGAGCCATAAAAGAGAGAGAGGACAAGGTATCACCTAATGGAAAAGATCAAGATGTTCCCTCTCCTCTTCCCGGGCTGGCTGATATTAATATGCCGGGAGTCAGTTTGCTCCGTAAATGGACAGATGAGAAGACTGCGGTATATTTTTTTTTTTTTTTCTGCCGCTGCTTTGCAATTTGCTTTCCCTCCGCCGGGCAGACGCCGGCCCTGAGCAATGGCCTGTGCAGCAGAACTCGCGCTCGGCGCCTTCCTCCCCTCCCTCCTCGCGCAGCGCAGCGTCCCTGCCAAACGCCCGTCCTTGGGATGTGCTCCCATGGGTGCCGGCGCAAGCGCCCAGCCGGGCTCCCCTCGTGAGCTGCCCCCAGGGATGAGGGGCGACCCGCGAGTCCCCACGGGTGGGATCGGGGTGTTTTGGGGTGGGGGGACCAGGGATGGGGCAGCCCAGGAGCAGGGGGCAGCTCCCAAACTCTTCCCCCATGGAAACCCCCCGGGGCTCCCCGCCGGAGGACGCTGCTCGCGCGTCGCTGGGACGCTTTTCCTCCAGCATCCCACGAAGGAAGGCAACCGGTAGCTTCTGCATCCATCCCCCTGTCCATCCATCTGTCCGTCGCTGCCTCCCTCCATCTCTCCAGCACCGTCTCCTGCTGCCCCGGGTGAAATTCATGACGCTAAGGGAGGTGTAAATCCCACCCGCCCCCAAAGCCAGGGCCCCCCCAGCTCGGCCGGGCTGGAGCTGCCGCGCAGGAGACTCGAGCAGCCGGGGCTGCCCCGGGCAGTGATTTCCAGCTGCCGCCGCCGCCGGGCCCCGGCTCTCCGCGTGTCCCTGCCCTGGTTGGCAAAGGCTCGGCAATCCTGCGGGGAGCGGGACATAAATCTAGAGGTCAGAGCTAATACCCATTAACAAGCAACGCTGCTTGTAGGTGATTGCAAGGGATTCTTTATAAGGCTTTTGCAGATGAATGGACTGCCTGCAGCCATAAATACACTGATCCACGGCCTCCTGCCTCCGGCACCGGTGCTCTGACTACGCTCGACTTGTTTCCTTAAGGTTTCCTACCCGGCTGGAAGGATGACTACGGGTCAGAGCTCCCCCTAATGCGGGATGCTCTGCAAATCCCTGGGTTGGGGGCAAACGTCCCCCTGAGCGTCCCCATGAGCCTGGAGGTGCCGACCGCGCGGCCGAGGTGATGCCGCTGCCCCGCGGGTACCACGTCCTCAGCATCCCCTTGGGAACTGGGGAGCGGGACCAGCCGAACCGGCCGGAGCGCTGCTGGATAGGGGAAATCCTATGGGAAAGAGTTCAGCTCGGGAATTCCTTTTGGAAAACAATATAAAAATAAAAGGGTTGGTGGAAATTGGGGAGGAGGCGGCACAGCGAGCCCTTTGCACGCTTATCCTGGCCTTTCTTGCTTGTACCAGCAAGAGACACAAGCGCTGCATCCTTGATCCTGGACCTGGGACCGCCTTTCCCTAAGGAGCTTTTTAGCCCAGCACGAGCAGCCCTGGCTGGAAATTTCACTGCCCCGATAAACATGTGCATAAATTTCGAGGCCGGGATGGGTGTTTTCAGGAGTCGCCGTCCACGCTGCTGAGCCCTGCTTCAGTTTGAGGACGTAATGGGGGGGAACGGGAAAGCAGAGGTGGGAAACGTCACCCTGATGCCCATGGGTTCAGCTTCCCCCTGGAAAATCAGTGGGCTAGGAGGGGAGCATCCCAAGAGGGAAAGCCCTCGCCTTGTTTTTTTCCAGCGGACCATAAAATGCCGTGTGTGGGTCCGAAAGCCGGGGACTTGCCCTCCGTGCCGCGGGGCCGCTGGCGTTGCCAGCTCCGGGCAGGCCCAGCTCCGTGGGGTCAGGGTGGCCGGTGCCACCTGATTTTCTCTTCTGATTTTTATTTATTTTAGGGCGGTGCATTTTTAAGCCCCGCAGGAGCCTGTCCGCACCCTCCCTCTGCCCCGGCCAGCACTGTGGCAGCATGTGCATGGGAATTTTCCATTTGGGTGTATTCCTGAACTTTGGAAATAGGAAGAGAGGGATGCAAAAAGGACCAAAACCCACCCCAAACCCTCTCCAACGCCCTGAGACCCGGCTCCCCACGCCGCTGCCATGGGGAGGCGGGATGGGATGCAATGAGCCACCGGATCCAGACAATTCCCAGTCCCGCCGGCTGCCCTTTCCGATGCCAAACAAATAAATAAGGCGAAGAGAGAAAGACGGAGCTGACAAAGAGCCCCGGAGGGAGCCGAGCCCGCGCCGGGCGGCCCCGGGAGCACAAAGGCGATCTTCTCGCCCTGCGCAAAATGTATCAGGGCCACGCAGCCCTGGGTAAATACTGGGAATTTATGGCTCCTTCTCCCCGCTGCTGCCCTGCAACCCAACCGCCTCTTTGCATCCCCCTGAACTCCGGCTGGAGTTTAACCGCGTCTTTCCCGGGTGCTGCCGGGAGCAGGTTTGGATCACCGCTGGCACGCGGCTCCTCCGCACGCCTCCGGGAAAGAAATAAAGATAAAGAAAAGCGATGAAGAAATGCAGGGGGTTGGGAAAGAGCCTGGGGTAGGCATCTAACAAAACCTGTTGAGCGAGGTGGTCAAAATCCTTAAGAAATGGTAAATTTTGGTAGCACAGGTTCGTGCTCCAGGGTGGCCAGGCCTCAGGGCGGTTTGTCCCCAGAGCCCCACGCTCGCCCCAGCACCTCCAGCCCCAAATCCTCCTTCCAGCGGCACTGTTTTATCATTTCTATCACCAAAATTCAAGCTTGGAAAAAAAAATTAGTGGGACTTTCCCCATTAAAGTGACCCGGCGTGGGTCTGGCAGAGCGGTGGCCCAATCCAACTGTTGAGTTGGGTCCCAACTCAATGGCAAAGTCAAGGCGAGAGGCGCCCCAAGGCCACGCAACGGCCATGGCTTTGTCCCACCATGCCGTGAGGGACTTGCTCCCCACTTTCAAGGGTCCGGGGCTCAGAGCTGAAGGTCTCAAGAGCTTTTTATCTGGTGCCCAAACACGATGCTCAGCCCTTAAAGACGTTGAAGCAAAGAGAGCAAAAAGGTCTCTCGTGCAAAGGGCCGTGGTCTCCCAGGTGGACTTTGCCGGTGGAGATGCCCATGGTCAATCCTCATCAACCTTTCCTCCGGCCACAGAGAGGAGAAAAACCAGCACCAAAATGCGGGTGGTCAGAATATAACCACGGCTGGAATCTCACTAAAGCCTGGTTTTGCCGGGAAAAGCAAGGATGCTCCGATTCGAGGGAAGCCAGCAGAGCGGAGCCCGCTAATATGGCAAAGGTTGTTACAACGAGGCCGGCAACTCGTTACACTCATTAGCAACTGGGAAGAGCGGGAGGAGCAGGGACTGATGCTGCAGCGGGGAAAAATTAAGCGAAACATTAGGCGTGACGTCGGTGCTGGAAGGGCTGTTGGGAGGGAGGAACAGGCGGCTGGAAGCTGTTCGGGGGGCGCGGGCGGGGGGAGCGGCTCCTGGCGGGGGACCCATTCGTCGAGGATGGTTTAGGGGTAATGGAGCCGCACTGGGAAGGCGGCGGGCGCCAGCTCTGCGGGTGGCTGGGGGCTTTTTCTGCCCTGGGTCTGCCAAACCATCCTCTCTGGGGGGAGCCAAGCCTTCAGGGCACGTTGGGGCAACTTGTGCATCCTAAAATTAACCGGTTAGGGGTGAAAATGTCTATCTGCAACAAATTTTTTCGGGGGTTGGGGGAGAGTATGTTCATTTATTCTACACGCTCAGCCCCCAAAATGCTCTTGCTTTCCTCCCCAGCAGCTCCTGGGCTCAGAAAGCAAAAAAAACCCGAGATGTTTGGGTGGGGAAGGTGATATTCGCTGCGGTGCCCATTGAGCCCCCAGTGCCGAACGAGGACAAGAAATGCTTCCAACGCCTTCGCCGGCGCAAAGCGAGGCTACAAATAAACCACTCAAATGGACGGCTCTTGTTCTAATCACCCCATAAAATGTATTTAAGCGGCCAGCCGGAGACTTTCCAGGGGTTTATTTATCTATTTATTATTGCGGCTGACCGGAGCATCCTTCTCCTAAAGAGCCCGGTGCCAAGCGCTGTGAGTTATGCAAAGGCAGGAGGGGAGCGACCGGGGAAGTGCTGCCGTAACTCACTCCGGGAGACCAGCCGTGGGGATTTCGGGGTGAAGCGGGCACCCCAGACCGCTCCACAGAGGGTTTGTGCCCCACCGTGACCCCATGGGCCATCTGCACGGGAAAGAATCGGCTCTGGTGAGGGTGCAACCCCTTCCATCCGGGATTCTGGAGGGGTGCTGGAGCCTTGAATGGGGTATTTTGGGTTTTTTAGTGGAAAAGGCATTTCCAGGCACCCACTGCCGAGTTATATTTGAACCGTTCCTCCCTAAAGACCCGCTTTGCCGAGGGGGTGCACCGCGGCTCCCCCCGTCCCACATCCCCTCCCCAGTGCTGGCATCTCCCACCCAGGCCCTCGGCTGGGAGGTGCTGGTGGGATGCTCCGAGGAGGCGGTGGGATGCTCCGAGGAGGCGGTGGGATGCTCCGAGGAGGCGGTGGGATGCTCCAAGGAGGCAGTGGGATGCACCATGGAGGCAGTGGGATGCTCTAAGGAGGCAGTGGGATGCTCCGAGGAGGCAGTGGGATGCTCCGAGGAGGCGGTGGGATGCTCCAAGGAGGCAGTGGGATGCTCCGTGGAGGCAGTGGGATGCACCATGGAGGCAGTGGGATGCTCCGAGGAGGCAGTGGGATGCTCCAAGGAGGCGGTGGGGATGCTCCATGGAGGCAGTGGGATGCTCCAAGGAGGCGGTGGGATGCTCCGTGGAGGCAGTGGGATGCTCCGTGGAGGCAGTGGGATGCTCTGAGGAGGCAGTGGGATGCTCCAAGGAGGCGGTGGGATGCTCCGTGGAGGCAGTGGGATGCTCCGAGGAGGCAGTGGGATGCTTCAAGGAGGCAGTAGGATGCTCCACGGAGGCAGTGGAATGCTCCAAGGAGGCAGTAGGATGCTCCATGGAGGCAGTGGGATGCTCCAAGGAGGCAGTGGGATGCTCTAAGGAGGCGGTGGGATGCTCCAAGGAGGCAGTGGGATGCTCCGAGGAGGCAGTGGGATGCTCCGTGGAGGCAGTGGGATGCTTTGTGGAGGCAGTGGGATGCTCCGTGGAGGCAGTGGGATGCTCTGAGGAGGCAGTGGGATGCTCTAAGGAGGCGGTGGGATGCTCCAAGGAGGCAGTGGGATGCTCCGAGGAGGCGGTGGGATGCTTTGTGGAGGCAGTGGGATGCTCCAAGAAGGCAGTGGGATGCTCCGAGGAGGCGGTGGGATGCTTTGTGGAGGCAGTGGGATGCTCTAAGGAGGCAGTGGGATGCTCCAAGGAGGCAGTGGGATGCTCCGTGAAGGCAGTGGGATGCTCCAAGGAGGCAGTGGGATGCTCTGAGGAGGCAGTGGGATGCTCTAAGGAGGCGGTGGGATGCTCCAAGGAGGCAGTGGGATGCTCCAAGGAGGCAGTGGGGTGCTCCAAGCTGGCCTGCAGCAGCCAAACCTCTGCCCTCGCTGCACGCCCGGCTCTTTCCGCCTCCGATCTCAGCCCCTGCAGCCTCCGCAATCGGCTCCTGCTCGCTCCCTTGCCTCTCGGCTCCTGCCAAGGGGTGATTTCCCTGCGGGAGCCGCAGCACAGCCTGGCAGGGACCACGTAGGGAGAGGAGACCCCATCCCCTTCCCACTCTCGCAGCCCCTGGCCTCGGCACGAGCAAAGGGAGAAGCATCGGCGGAGCCCACCGTGGAGCGTCGCTGGGGGTTAGAGCTGCCCCAGATCGCAATCGGGGGATGCAACTGCAATTTGGGGGGTGCATTTGCAATTTGGGGGGTGCGTTTGCAATTTGGGGGGTGCGTTTGCCATCTGGGGGGTGCATTTACCATCCAGGGATGCAATCTGGGGGCTGCGATTGCAACCTGGGAGCTGCGGCTGCGCTCTGGGGGATTGCGGTTTGGGGGATGCCGTTGCAATTTGGGGGACGCGAGTGCACTTTGGAGATGCGATTGCATTTTTGGGGGAGGCAACCGGAAGCGGGGGGGATGCGCCTGCAATCTTGGGATGCAACTGCAATTTGGGGGATGCGATCGCAAGCCGGGGGGGCGCGACTGCCAGCTGCGGGGTGTGATTGCACTTTGAAGATGCAACTGCATTTTGGGAATGCGATTGCACTTTCTCGATGCAGTTGCATTTTGGGGGGGGCACTGGGAAGCTTGGCGGCAGCGCAGAGGCCGCTCCCCCCGCCCCAGCACCCTTGGGTGGCCCCCGGGGGTGGGCGCAGCTGCTGTCACCCGCAGACCCCCCCGGCACCCGCGTGTCCCTGCACGCTGCACTCACCTCGCCCCCCCGGGGAGGGCAGCGCGTCGTTCCTGCCGGAGGCGGCACACTGGGCCGAACTGGGTGGACTGGGAGCGTCGCCTCATGGGGAAACTGGGCATTTGGGGCTCTTTGGGGCCCTTTTCCCTCCACCGCCCTGCCCGTGGGCTCGTCCCCCCCTTCCCACCCAGCTGATCCGGGAGTTGATCCCGCTGGAAATGAGTCGAAAAAACCATCGCATCCCGCTCCCCCCAGCCCCCGGCCCCCCCACGCTCCTGCCATCACCCTTCCCATCCCCAAAAAAGCGTGGGAGCAGCGCCCCAGCCCCCCCAAGGCTTTTTTCCCTGGGCAAGGGGCTGCTCAGCCTCAGAGCGAAACCACCGTCCCCCCACCGACACCCCTTAAAAAATATTAACTCCCGATCCCCGCTGATGCAAAAAAAACCCCCAAATCCCTTTTTGCACCTTTCTCCCTCTTTTCCCCCTCTGGCTCGGCCCCATCCGCACCCGGAGCGTGCTGCCGCGCGGATGCAGGCACCGCAGCCCTGTAAATATTAATCAAATCGCTTTTTTTTTGCTCTGTTTAGCTCCGCGGGATGCAAACAGATGGGAGACGAGAGGGCTTTTTACCCAGCCGAGGAGCGGGCTAACTCAAACCTAATGAATTCCAGCGGCGGAGCGGTTTTCCATAAAATCAATAGCGGGATACGAGGGTGTAAATATTTTATTAGGAGCTGGAGAGGACGGTGAGGCTCTACCGGGGGGCAGAATCGCGTGGGGTGGGCGCAGAGGCCTCGATGCTCGTGGCGGGGGGGGTGTGTTTTCCTGGGAAAGGCAGAAAAAAAGAGGGGAAAAAAGGAGGGGAAAAACAGAAGGGGAAAAGCAGGATCCGGCGCTGCTCCAGCGTCGGGAATTCCCACGAGCGTTTTTGGGGGTCTCACAGCCAGGACCGCCCCCCCCCGCCCCCCCGGCATCGCAAGCGCGTCCGGAGCGAAGGCACTATCTGCTCATTTAATATTAACAAATTGAAATGAATTATTTTAATGCCAATTAACTTGTAGCTGTCCCTTATTAATAGTAATTTAGATTAATATTTCTTGGAAGTGGGAACGCTGGGCTCAGGGCTACGTGATTCGAATACCAGAGCGAGGTAGAGCCCTTATTTATTTTTTTGCTGAATTCTCACTTTTTCAACCCAAAATTGGGCCAGAGGGTCTTTTCTTTGGGGGGGAGGGTGGCAAAAGGGGGTCCCGTTTGGGACACTTGCTGAATGTCCCATGAAAATCAGATTTCCTGCTCGGCCCAAGCATCCCAGCGTGGGACCCTCGTTGTGCCGGGGGGAAGAGCCCCCCCTCCCCAAATATCCCCAAGTGGGAGCCCCCCACTCCCCACCCCAGCACCTCGGGGGGGAGGGGGGTACACCGAAAATAGACTTTTTGGGGCTGGGGGAGGGGTTGGGGGGGGGCAAAGTTTGCTGCTGCCCCTTCCCTGCGGGGGGGATGGGGGAGGAAGAGGGAAAGAGGGAGGGAAGGGAGGAAAAGAAAATGAGAGGAAGGGAGGGAGGGAGGGAGGGAGGAAGGAAGGAAGGGAGGGAGGGAGGGAGGGAGGGAGGAAGGGAGGAAGGGAGGAAGGGAGGGAGGAAGAAAAAGGGAAAGAAAAAAGAGAAAAGGGAAAGGGAAAGAAAAACGAAGGAAAAGGGAAAGAAAAAGTAAGAAAAAGGAGAGGAAAAAGGGAAAAAAGAAAAAGATAAAGGGAAAAAAGGAAGAAAAGTGAAAAAAGAAAGAAAAAGTGAAAAAGGAAGAAAAAGGGAAATAGAAAGGGGAAAAGGGAGCAATAAAAAGGAAGAGAAGGGAAAGAAAAGAGGGAAGAAAAAAGGAAGAAAATGGGAAAGGGGAGGAGAGAAAGGAAGGAAGAGAAAGAGAAAGGGCAGGGGCCGGGCCCCGCTTACCTGCAGCTCCGGGCGCAGCTCCCGGCGGGGCGGCCGGCCCGGGGGGTCCCGGGAGGAATCGGGGGGTCCCGGGGGAGCTCCGGGGGGTCCCGGCCCCGGGGGGACCAGGGGTCCCGTCCGGGGGTCCCGGGGGTCCGGGCTCGGGGGGGCCCGCCCGGGGGTCCCGGGGGTCCGGGCTCGGGGGGTCCCGCCCGGGGGTCCCGGGGGTCCGGGCTCGGGGGGGCCCGCCCGGGGGTCCCGGGGGGCCGGGCGGTGCCGCAGCCCCGTCTCCCTCCGCCCGCTCCGCCCGGCCCGAACCCGCGGCCGCCCCCGGGGCCCGTCCCGTCGAGGCGGCCCCGGCCCGCACCGCCCCCGGCGCCGCCCCCAGCCCTGCCCCGGGGGGGAGATTTTGCTTTTTCTGCCTTTCCCCGCCCCCCTCCCCCCCGCCAAGCACCGCCGTTCTCGCCCCGAGGCTCCTCCCGGGACCCCCCGGGACCCCCGGGCGGGACCCTCCGTGGGACCCCCCCCTTCCTCCCAAGGAGCCCCCCGGGACCCCCCGGAGCCCCCCGGGTCCTCCCTCCCACGGATACCCCCGGGACTCCCATCCCCGGAGCCCCCCGGGACCCCCTGGAGCCCCCCGGGAGCCCCCGGAGCCCCCCGGGACCCCCTGGAGCCCCCCGGGTCCTCGCTCCCATGGACACCCCCAGGGACTCCCATCCCCGGAGCCCCCCGGGACCCCCTCGGAGCCCCCCAGGACCCCCTGGAGCCCCCCGGGGTCCTCGCTCCCATGGATACCCCCGGGACTCGCATCCCCGGAGCTCCCCGGGACCCCCTGTAGCCCCCCCGGGTCCTCGCTCCCACGGATACCCCCGGGGACTCCCATCCCCGGAGCCCCCAGGACCCCCTGGAGCCCCCCGAGTCCTCGCTCCCACAGATACCCCTGGGGACTCCCATCCCTGGGACCCCCGCGGAGCCCCCTGGAACCCCTCGGAGCCCCCCGGGTCCTCCCTCCCACGGATATCCCCAGGACTCCCATCCCCAGAGCCCCCCGGGACCCCCCCGGAGCCCCGGGACCCCCTGGAGCCCCCCGGGAGCCCCTGGAGCCCCCCGGGTCCTCGCTCCCATGGACACCCCCAGGGACTCCCATCCCCGGAGCCCCCCTGGCAGCCCCCCGGAGCCCCCGGGACCCCCTGGAGCCCCCCGGGACCCCCCAGGAGCCCCCCAGGACCCCCCCGGAGGCCCCCTGGAGCCCCCCGGGTCCTCGCTCCCATGGACACCCCCGGGACTCGCATCCCCGGAGCCCCCCTGGCCGCCCCCCGGAGCCCCCGGGACCCCCTGGAGCCCCCCAGGACCCCCCAGGAGCCCCCCAGGACCCCCCCGGAGGCCCCCTGGAGCCCCCCGGGTCCTCGCTCCCATGGACACCCCCGGGACTCGCATCCCCGGAGCCCCCCTGGCCGCCCCCCGGAGCCCCCGGGACCCCCTGGAGCCCCCCAGGACCCCCCAGGAGCCCCCCAGGACCCCCTGGAGCCCCTTGGAGCCCCCCGGGCTGAGCCCCCCGGGACCGGGCTGAGCCCCCCAGCCCAGGCAGCCCCTCCGACCCCTGGCAGCGCCTATGGATGCGTGCAGAGGGACACGGGGGGGGGCGGGTGGGGGCTCCGCACAGGCGCCTATGGAGCCTGTACCCACGGAGCGGGGCCTATGGGGCGCGTACGGGAGCGCGTAGGGTGCCCCCCCCCGCCGAGGGGAGCGGTCCTGCGGCTGCGGTGGGGTGCGCATGCACATATGGGGCACATACAGGCTCCTATAGGGCCCGGCTGCTGCGACGGCGTGTGCGGCGCTGGCCCCGTGGGGTGCACGCGCACGTGTGCACACGCCCGACACGCACGGCCACGCTACGCCCCGACCCCCGCCCTCCCTGCAGGTGCGTCCCCCGCGTAGCCGTGGGCGCCCAAACCCCTTACGCCAGCAAGGAGAAACCCATGGCGTTCAACCCCGAACAAGAGTTCTCTTCATAGGGCTGGAAATGAGGTGGGAAAACCGGGAAATCCCATGACTCCAGGAGCTGGCGCTTGATGCTGGGGCCTGTGGGAGGGGATGGGTTAGGGTGAGGTATAATAATGTTAATTGGAAATGGAAATGGAAATGGGAATGGAAATGGAAATGGAAATGGAAATGGAGATGGAAATGGAAATGGAAATAGAAATGGAGATGGAAATAGAAATGGAGATGGAAATAGAAATAGAAATAGAAATAGAAATAGAAATAGAAATAGAAATAGAAATAGAAATAGAAATAGAAATAGAAATAGCAATAGAAATGGAAATGGAAATGGAGATGGAAATGGAAATGGAAATGGAAATGGAAATGGAAATAGAAATGGAAATGGAGATGGAAATAAATAGAAATAGAAACAGAAATAGAAATAGAAGTAGAAATAGAAATTACAAGGATAAGGATAAGGATAAGGATAAGGATAAGGATAAGGATAAGGATAAGGATAAGGATAAGGATAAGGGTGAGAATAAGAAAGAATAAGAATAAGAATAAGAATAAGAATAAGAATAAGAATAAGAATAAGAATAAGAATAAAAATAAATTAATAACCACAATAATTTAACAGTAAATACTACTATTTACGGGGGTTAAACGGCTGGGCGCACATTTTGAGGCTGTTTCAGGGCTGAGTTCTTCCCACGGCTGGGAACGGGGGGAGAAAACAGAAAATCCCGTGACTCCGGGAGCTGGCGCTTGACGCTGAGGGAGGCAGGAGGGGAGGGACGGCATCGCCGAGGCGCGGCCGCGCCTCGGCGATGCCGTCCCTCCCCTCCTGCAGGTTGGTTATTAAAAAAAAAAAAATTAAAAATTCAAAAAAATGTGACCCAGCGCGGTGATGGATGGGCGCGGAGGGAAGGGGCTCCGGCCTGGAACGGCGATTCATCACCGGGGCCGGGAAATCGCAGGAATCCAGATGACTTAATTATTCCGACGGAGCGGGGAAACTACGCTCAGGTAGGGGAGGGCGTTGGGGCGGAGAAGAGGGTGCAGCCGGGAAGAAGAGTCGGCCACGTGAAAAATTCCGGTTGGAAATATTCAGCGGGGAAGATATTCGGATGTAAGGATAGGCGGGTGTAAAAAATATTCAGATACAGAAAGATTCCGGCGTAAAAAAATATTCAGATGTAAAAAATATTCAGGCGTAAAAAATATTCAGGCGTAAAGAATATTCAGGCGTAAAAAATACTCAGATGTAAAAAATATTCAGGCGTAAAAAATATTCACATGTAAAAAATATTCAGATGTAAAAAATATTCAGATATAGAAATATTCAGATATAGAAATATTCAGATATAAAAGCATTCAGATATAAAAACATTCAGATATAAAAACATTCAGATATGGAAATATTCAGATGTAAAAAAATATTCAGATATAGAAATATTAAGAGGAAAAACATTGGTAGAAACATGTTCCGATATAAAAAAAAATCAGGTAGAAAAATACTCAGGTAGAAAAATATTCAGGTAGAAAAATACTCAGGTAGAAAAATATTCGGATATAAAAGTGCTAAGAGGAAAAATGTTCAGCTAGAAAAATGTTCAGATGTTAAAAAATTCAGATAGAAAAAATATTCAGGTACAAAAAAAATTGGGTAGAAAAATATTCAGAGAGAAAAAAATTTGGGTAGAAAAATAGATATAAAAATATTCAGATGCCAAACAAATCAGATCTAAAACTCTTCAGATATTAAAAAGTTCAGCTCTAAAACTATTCAGATATTTTAAAATGCAGATATTAAAAATTGAGGTAAAACCAGATCTAAAAAGTCAGATATAAAAATATTCCTATGTTAAAATATGCAGATATAAAAATATTCAGATATAAAAAATCAGATATTAAAAAAATCAGGTATAAAAAAATATTCAGATTTTTTTTTAATGGTGCCGGGGGGGTGGGGTTGGAAACTCAAATTAACGGCGACGGAGCGGGGGGGGGCGGCTCCGGGGGCTCCGGATCCCACCCGGCCCCTCCTGGGGGATCCGCCCCGGCCGGCGGCTGGGGCCGGAGAGGAGGAGGAGGAGGAGGAGGAGGAGGAGGAGGAGTGAGGAGGAGGATGAGGATGGGGATGAGGATGGGGATGGGGATGAGGTGAGGATGAGGATGAGGCTGAAGCTGAAGCTGAGGATGGGGATGGGGATGAGGTGAGGATGAGGATGAGGCTGAAGCTGAAGCTGAGGATGGGGATGGGGATGGGGATGGGGATGGGGATGAGGATGAGGATGAGGACGAGGACGAGGATGAGGATGAGGATGAGGGTGAAGCTGAGGCTGAGGATGAGGCTGAAGCTGAGGATGAGAATGGGGATGAGGATGAGGATGAGGATGAGGATGAGGATGAGGATGAGGCCAAGGATGAGGCTGAAGCTGAGGATGAGGCTGAAGCCGAGGATGAGGATGGGGATGGGGATGAGGATGGGGATGAGGATGAAGCCGAGGCCGAGGCCGAGGCCGGTTGGAGCCTTCGTGCCCGGGCTCCTCCCGCCGCCTCGTTTCCCTTTGTCTGGGGCCTCGCTCCCTCCGTCCCTCTTTGTTTCTCCATCGCCGGCTCTTTGTCTCCCGCCAGCTGCCTCCTTCCTCCTCCTCCTCCTCTCCCTCCTCCTCCTCCTCCTCCTCCTCCTTCCTCCTCCTCCTCCTCCTCCTCCTCCCTGCGGGATGGGCCCGGGGGGGCAGGATCGGGCCCCCGCGCTGGATGCCAGGGTGGTGCCACCCCCCGTGTCCCCGTCCCCAGCCGGGGCCAACCCCCGCCCCCGGCTAGGACCCCCCCCAGTAAAAAGGGGCCCGATCCCCCCCAGCTGATTTTGGGGTTGGTTTTCTCTTTTTTGGGCACTTGCGAACCTGGGGGGACCGAAGCAGCCTCTCACCCCAGGGGTCCCCAGTTGGGTGCTGGGGTGGGGGGGGGACCCCTCCAGCGGGTACCACCCGGCTGCCCAGTGCTCCCAGCGCTCCCAGTGCTCCCAGTGCTCCCAGTGCTCTCAGTGCTCCCAGCACTCCCAGCACTCCCGGTGCTCCCGTCACTCCCATCACTCCCAGTGCTCCCAGCGCTCCCAGTGCTCCCAGTGCTCCCATCGCTCCCAGTGCTCCCAGCGCTCCCATCACTCCCAGTGCTCCCAGTGCTCCCAGCGCTCCCAGTGCTCCCAGTGCTCCCATCGCTCCCATCGCTCCCAGCGCTCCCAGCACTCCGAGTGCTCCCATCACTCCCAGTGCTCCCGTCACTCCCAGTGCTCCCAGTGCTCCGAGTGCTCCCATCACTCCCAGTGCTCCCAGTGCTCCCATCGCTCCCAGCGCTCCCAGCGCTCCCAGTGCTCCCAGAGCTCCCATCGCTCCCAGTGCTCCCAGAGCTCCCAGAGCTCCCAGAGCTTCCAGTGCTCCCAGAGCTCCCAGCACTCTGAGTGCTCCCAGCGCTCCCAGCACTCCCAGTGCTCCCAGTGCTCCGAGTGCTCCCATCGCTCCCAGTGCTCCCAGTGGTCCCAGCGCTCCCAGCACTCCGAGCGCTCCCATCACTCCCAGTGCTCCCGTCACCCCCATCGCTCCCACGGCTCCCAGTGCTCCCATCACTCCCAGCGCTCCCATCGCTCCAGTGCTCCCAGAGCTCCCAGCGCTCCAAACACTCCCAGTGCCCCCATCACTCCCATCGCTCCCAGCGCTCCCAGTGCTCCCAGTAACCCCGAGTCCGGCCCTGCCAGGGACGGATCCTGCCGTGGGGGGCCATGCTGGGGTGCAGACCGGGGCTGGATGCGGCCCCATGCACGGAGCCGTGTGTGGCCAAGCCCGGGGGGGTTTCCCACTCCGAGTTCTTTTCTTGCATGGAAAAAAATAAAAGAAGACACAGAAATGGGGCAAAAAAGGGGGAATTTCGCACCAAACCTCCCTCCCCGTCTCTCCTTTCCAACCGCAGGGAGATTTACGGGCGCGATCGCTCCTATAAATCACCGCCGCCTTTTTTCCTCCGGCCCCGGCAGAAACGCAAACACCTGCACCTGATTATTTCTCCTTTAAACAGAAAAACAGGTGCCGACAGCCCCCGTCCCCCCGCCCAAATATAAATCCTGGTGGAAATCCCGGCAGCAGGATCCGCGCGTCTCCCTCTGGCCGTGAAGGACGAGGCGGAAGCCGCCGCAGCTCCGCCGACGGGGTGTAAATCGAGGGGCGGTGGGTGCAGGATTTGCTCCCACGTCACTTTTGCATCCCCGCGAGGGAGATTTGGGGGGAAAGGCGGGGGTCGGGGCGCCCTCGGCTGCAGGCAGGTGGGCCAAGGCCTTTCCCGGGCGCTGCGGGTGCTGGGCGAGAATCCCCCCGGGAGCTCAGGTTCAGGGGTTTCGCTTCTCCCCAGAGCCCCGCGGTCGGGCCCCGGGGGCACCCGGGTTTGGGGCTCCGCACCCCCTCCCCGTCCCAAAGCGGCTGCAGCCGTTGGAGCCGCTGGGATGCAGCCACGGCAGCCGGAGCGTCCACCGCCCGCCCCACATTCCCTCCTCCAGCCCCACATTCCCTCCTCCAGCCCCACATTCCTTCCTCCAGCCCCAAGATCCCTCCTCCAGCCCCACATTCCTTCCTCCAGCCCCAAGATCCCTCCTCCAGCCCCACGCTCCCTTCCCAAACCCCAAATTCTCTTTCCCCATCCCCACATTCCCTCCTCCAGCCCCACATTCCCTCCTCCAGCCCCACATTCCCTCCTCCAGCCCCACATTCCTTCCTCCAGCCCCACGTTCCTTCCCAAACCCCAAATTCTCTTCCCCATCCCCACATTCCCTCCTCCAGCCGCACATTCCTTCCTCCAGCCCCAAGATCCCTCCTCCAGCCCCACGCTCCCTTCCCAAACCCCAAATTCTCTTTCCCCATCCCCACATTCCCTCCTCCAGCCCCCAATTCCCTTCCCCATCCCCACATTCCCTCCTCCAGCCCCACATTCCCTTCCCAAACTCCAAATTCTCTTCCCCATCCCCACATTCCCTCCTCCATCCCCACATTCCCTCCTCCAGCCCCACATTCCTTCCTCCAGCCCCACGCTCCCTTCCCAAACCCCAAATTCTCTTCCCCATCCCCACATTCCCTCCTCCAGCCCCAGATTCCCTTCCCAGCCCCCAACCTCCCTTCCACAATGCCAAACTCCTTTCTCCAGCCCCCAATTCCCTTCCCAAGCCCCACATTCCCTCCTCCAGCCCCAATCTCCCCGCCACAGGTGCCACATCCCAGGGAGGACCCATCCCAGCTCCCACGGCCACGGCCCCGCTCCCAAGGGATGCCTGCAGGCCGAAGGGGCCTCATCCTGCCCGACCCCCCCAGACCACCCCCCGGGGAGGAACCAGCCTTTTGGGGTGACGCTGCCTGCTCCCCAGCCCCATCCGCCCCATGGCGGGGGATCGCGGGGGTGGGACCGGGTGGGATTCACCCCCGGAATGACGCGGAACCTGCGGGAGAAGGGCACCGGCTGCTCCCCGGGGACTGGCCATGACCCAGACCGGGAGGTTTTGGCCTCTAAAAGGGCTTCCCCTGCCTCTGAAATGGCTTTTTCCCCCCTCTAAAGAGGCTTCCCCCCCCCCTCTAAAATAGCTTTTCTCCCTCTATAATACTTTTTTCCCCTCTAAAAGGGCTTCCCCGCCTCCCAGAAGGGCTTTTTTCCCCTCTCCCAGCACTGGTTTCCCCTCTCCCAGCACTGGTTTCCCTCTCCCAGCGCTTTTTCCCCCTCTCCCAGCACTGGTTTCCCCTCTCCCAGCACTGGTTTCCCTCTCCCAGTGCTTTTTCTCCCCCTCTCCCAGCGCTGGTTTCCCCCACTCCCAGTGCTTTTTCCGCCTCTCCCAGCACTGGTTTCCCTCTCCCAGTGCTTTTTTCTCCCCTCTCCCAGCACTGGTTTCCCCTCTCCCAGCACTGGTTTCCCTCTCCCAGTGCTTTTCCCCCCTCTCCCAGCACTGGTTTCCCCTCTCCCAGCACTGGTTTCCCTCTCCCAGTGCTTTTTCCCCCCTCTCCCAGCACTGGTTTCCCCTCTCCCAGCACTGGTTTCCCTCTCCCAGCACTGGTTTCCCCTCTCCCAGCACTGGTTTCCCTCTCCCAGCACTGGTTTCCCCTCTCCCAGCACTGGTTTCCCTCTCCCAGCACTGGTTTCCCCTCTCCCAGCACTGGTTTCCCCTCTCCCAGCACTGGTTTCCCTCTCCCAGTGCTTTTTTCCCCTCTCCCAGCACTGGTTTCCCCTCTCCCAGCACTGGTTTCCCTCTCCCAGTGCTTTTTTCCCCCTCTCCCAGCACTGGTTTCCCCTCTCCCAGCACTGGTTTCCCTCTCCCAGTGCTTTCTTCCCCCTCTCCCAGCACTGGTTTCTCCCCTCTCCCAGCACTGGTTTCCCTCTCCCAGTGCTTTTTTCCCCCTCTCCCAGCACTGGTTTCCCCTCTCCCAGCGCTTTTTTCCCCCTCTCCCAGCACTGGTTTCCCCTCTCCCAGCACTGGTTTCCCTCTCCCAGCGCTTTTTTCCCCTCTCCCAGCACTGGTTTCCCCTCTCCCAGCACTGGTTTCCCTCTCCCAGCGCTTTTTTCCCCTCTCCCAGCACTGGTTTCCCTCTCCCAGTGTTTTTTCCCCCTCTCCCAGCACTGGTTTCCCCTCTCCCAGCACTGGTTTCCCTCTCCCAGTGTTTTTTTCCCCCTCTCCCAGCACTGGTTTCCCCTCTCCCAGCACTGGTTTCCCTCTCCCAGTGCTTTTTCCCCCCTCTCCCAGCACTGGTTTCCCCTCTCCCAGCACTGGTTTCCCTCTCCCAGTGCTTTTTCCCCCCTCTCCCAGTGCTTTTTCCCCCTCTCCCAGCACTGGTTTCCCCTCTCCCAGCACTGGTTTCCCCTCTCCCAGCACTGGTTTCCCCTCTCCCAGCGCTGTTTTCCCCCCTCTCCCAGCGCTTTTTTCCCCTCTCCCAGCACTGGTTTCCCCTCTCCCAGCACTGGTTTCCCTCTCCCAGTGCTTTTTCTCCCCCTCTCCCAGCACTGGTTTCCCTCTCCCAGTGCTTTTTCCCCCTCTCCCAGCACTGGTTTCCCCTCTCCCAGCACTGGTTTCCCTCTCCCAGTGCTTTTTCCCCCCTCTCCCAGTGCTTTTTCCCCCTCTCCCAGCACTGGTTTCCCCTCTCCCAGCACTGGTTTCCCCTCTCCCAGCACTGGTTTCCCCTCTCCCAGCGCTGTTTTCCCCCTCTCCCAGCGCTTTTTTCCCCCTCTCCCAGCGCTTTTTCCCCCTCTCCCAGCGCTTTTTCCCCTCTTTCCTTCCCCTTTCCTCCCCTTCTCCCGCGTTCCCTCGCCCCGGCCGCTCGCTGGCTCCTTCCCCCTTCCCCTCCCGCCACGTCCAGATCGGGAACAAAACCCATCTCATGCAAAGCAGCCAGCGAGGGGAAAAAAAGGAGAGATGTTTTTTATTGGAAAAGATGACATTTTTATTGTCTCTTGTATTGTGCTATTTTCCTTTTTTTATTACCCAGTTCCAGCTTTATTTTAGCCGGTAACAGAAGTGAAATTATTTTTCCAAGAGGGTTTTTTTTTTCTTCCCCGCCCCCCCCCCCCCCCCCCCTTTTTTTCATATCCACATTTCCTTTTTAAACACTCTATTAGAAAAATATTGCCTAGCAGCTGGGCCGCAGGCACCGGGAGAGGCGTGAATACGGCACGGGGAAGGGGGGGGCAGCGAGCAATAAAAAATAAAAGGAACCAATAAAGATTAATTATCTAATTAACAGAGACATAAAATATAGAGAGGAATAAATAAGGCTCTTGCCAAAATTTGGGGAGGGGTTCGGGGATGGGGCGGGGGGGGGGTCCCAGCCGCGGGGGGAACGCGGCCCAGGCCCGTGGGTCCCCAGCCTCGGGGGGGCAGCCCCTGCGCTCCCCCAAACGGGGGGGGGGGGCAAGGGGGGGCGGGAAGGGGGGGCCGGGGGACCCCCGGGTCTGTGCTGGGCCCAAATCTGTGAGACCCCAGACTCGCAGCATCCCCGTCCTGCACCCCCCGGCCCCGCACCCCCCAGCCTGGCACCCCAACCTCGCACACCCCCCCCCCAGCTCTGCCTCTCTCTGCTCTGCCGGCCCCCAGTGCCCCCCCCAGTGCCCTCCCCTAGTGCCCCCCCTAGTGCCCCCCCCAGCGCCCTCCCCTAGTGCCTCCCCAGCGCCCTCCCCCCAGTGCTCTCCCAGTGCCCCCCCCAGCGCCCTCCCCCCAGTGCCCCCCCCAGTGCCCTCCCAGTACCCCCCCCAGCGCCCTCCCCCCAGCGCCCCCCCCAGCGCCCTCCCCCCAGTGCCCTCCCCCCAGCGCCCCCCCCAGCGCCCTCCCCCCAGTGCCCTCCCCCCAGCGCCCCCCCCAGCGCCCTCCCAGCACCCTCCCCAGTGCCCCCCCCAGTGCCCCCCGCAGTGCTCCCTGTGCAGCCCAGTGCCCCTGCGGCAGAAGGACGGATGGACAGAGGGAAGGATGGAAGGAAGCGAGGAGGGAGGGATTGAGGGAAGGAAGGACAGAGGGATGGAGGGAGCGACAGAGGGAAGGACGGACGGAGGGAAGGACGGACAGAGGGTGGGATGGAGGGATGGAAGAACGGAGGGCAGGAAGGACAGAGGGAAGGAAGGATGGACAGAGGGAAGGAAGGACGGAGGGTAGGATGGAGGGATGGAAGAACGGAGGGCAGGAAGGACAGAGGGATGGACAGAGGGAAGGAAGGACGGACAGAGGGAAGGAAGGACGGACAGAGGGAAGGACAGAGGGATGGACAGAGGGAAGGAAGGACAGAGGGAAGGAAGGACGGACAGAGGGAAGGAAGGACGGAGGGTGGGATGGAGGGATGGAAGGACGGAGGGATGGACAGAGGGAAGGATGGACAGAGGGAAGGAAGGACGGACAGAGGGAAGGAAGGACGGACAGAGGGAAGGAAGGACAGAAGGAAGGAAGGACAGAAGGAAGGAAGGACAGAAGGAAGGACGGACAGAGGGCAGGCTGAGGGCAGGAGGGGGCTCCCCTCCCGGGATTCTCCCGCCATTCCCGCCCGGAGCGCGGGAGGCCGGGATGGCCGCCGCAGGGCCATTAACCCGCTGCCCTGGCCCCACTCCAGCTGCAGTAATTACATTCGCCCTGATTAAAAATTTCCCCTTCGTTTTCAATTAGCTCCGCCGTTCTTCCTCCCTTCCTCCCCGCACGCGGGCGGCGCGGCCCCGCTGCTGCGAGGGGAAACTGAGGCAGGGAGCTGGGGGGGAGCGCCCGGGGGTCCCCCCGGTGCCGCAGGGCGGTTTTGGGGCTCGCTGCGGGGTATGGGCCCAGCGTCCCCCTGTACCCCGGGGCGTCCCTGGCACCCGCTGGGCACCCGCGTGCTGCTGGGGGTCTCCTGGGACCCCCGGTCGTCGCCTGGGGCTGGCGGGGCTTTACCCGGCACCCGCAGCCCCCCCCCGGCCGCAGCAGCCAGCGCCCAGCTCCGGGCAGAGCCCACGGCCCCGTCCCGCCGGGATGCTCCGGGGGGGCTGGGGGGATGCAGGGAGCCGAGACGTCGCCCACAGCCCAATCCTGCTCCCGATCCCGCAGCCCAATCCTGCTCCCGATCCTGCAGCCCAATCCCGATCCCACAGCGCAATCCCGCTCCCAATCCTGCAGCCCAATCCTGCTCTCGATCCCGCAGCCCAATCCTGCTCTCGATCCCGCAGCCCAATCCCCGATCCCACAGCCCAATCCTGCTCCTGATCCCGAAGCCCAAACCTGCTCCTGCTCCCGCAGCCCGATCCCGCAGCCCAATCCCGCAGCCTGATCCCGCTCCCTGGTCCCACTCCTGCGGCCCAATCCTGCTCTCGATCCTGCAGCCCAATCCCGATCCCGCAGCCCGATCCCACAGCCCAATCCTGCTCTCGATCCCGCAGCCCAATCCCCGATCCCGCAGCCCAATCCCGCTCCCCAATCCTGATCCCGCAGCCTGATCCTGCTCCCTGCTCCCAGTCCCGCAGCCCAATCCTGCTCTCGATCCCACAGCCCGATCCCGCAGCCCAATCCCCAATCCCGAAGCCCAATCCCGCTCCCCAATCCCGATCCTGCAGCCTGATCCCGCTCCCTGGTCCCACTCCCGCAGCCCAATCCTGCTCTTGATCCCACAGCCCGATCCCGCAGCCCAATCCTGATCCCGCAGCCTGATCCCGCTCCCCGGTCCCGCTCCTGCAGCCCAATCCTGCTCCCAATCCCACAGCTCAATCCCGATCCTGCAGCCTGATCCCGCTCCCCGGTCCCGCTCCTGCAGCCCAATCCTGCTCCCAATCCCACAGCCCAATCACACTCCCACAGCCTGCAGCCCAATCCTGCAGCCCAATCCCGCTCCCGCAGCCCAATCCCGATCCCTGATCCCGCTCCCCAATCCCACTCCCGCAGCCCGATCCTGTGCCCGATCCCGCTCCCGCAGCCCGATCCTGCTCCCAATCCCGCTCCCCAATCCCAACATTTCACCCCCCCAGCCAAGGGGAGCCACCGACTCAGGCCCCGTCAACCCCCCCCCCCCCCGCAAAGCCCCCAGCCCCCGCATCCCTATAAATATCACGAGAGAGAACAGCTGCCTCCGACGGCTTCCCGGGAAAGGCCGTAAATTACCCGGAGCTTTTCACGTGGTCGCGGGCACTGCTGAGGGAGAAGGAGGAGGAGGAGGAAGGCCAAGAGCCAGAGATGCCCATTTATTCCCAGAGACGGACCCGAAGCCTTTCGTTTCCCTTAATTCCTCTCTTCTTGGGTTTTTCCCTTTTTTTTATTTAAAGTAATTCAATAAAAACAACCTGCCGTGCACCCCCCCGCTCCGGGCCCCCGGTGCTGCCAAACCCATCTCCCCCTGCCCAAAGGGATCCCAGGAGCCAGGGAGAAAAGGGAATAACCTGGCTGTTTCCCACCGGGAATGCCCGGTAGGTAGGAAAAAAGGGATTTTTTTCACCCAAACCCACCCGGGTGAGCACGCTGTGCCGGCAGAGCCCGGGGCGGTACCTGCTCTGCCCCTCCAGCCGTCCGTCTGTCCGTCCAGCTGGCTCCCTGTCTCTCCCAGCATTTACCTTCCCGTCTCTGCATCTTCCGGATCATCCCTGTGTCCCGCGGAGCATCTGCTCCCCCACCCCGGCCCTTCATCTCCCCACCTGTCCGGGCATCTCTGTTTTTCCGTCTGTCTGTCCGTCTGTCTGTCCCACAGCGACGGTCCGTGTTTATCAGCCGAGGACGCACCCGCTCCAGCCGGACCCGTGCCGAGCCGGCCCCCGCCCCACCTCGGGTCAACTCAGACCCTCGTAATGACGCCCAAATTAAAGGCTCCCCCCAGCCGAGGGCCCTTTTCTCCCCGAATCCACCACGGGAACACCGGGAAGAGCCATCGGACGAGCCCTTTCCCAAGCCGCCCTCCCCGGAGGTGAAGCTTGAGGAAACACAGACGGCTGCTCCTGTGCGTGGACAGACGGACGCGGGGCCTTGGCCCCCGCTCCAGGGCTGCCGGTGCCGACACCTCGTCCCTGTCCCCATCCCTGTCCCCTCCTTCCCCCCGTCCATGTGTCACGATCTGCCCGCACGTCCGTCCGTCCGTCCGTGCGTCCCCCTGTCCACCCACGCATCTACACACCCGTGTCTGTCTGTCCGCCTCTACCTCCGCCTCCGTCCCCCCGGGCAGCTACGCACCCACCTCCCTCCCTCCCTCCGTCCGTCCGTCCACCCCCCCATCTGACCTACGCGTCTGTACGTCTGTCCTGGTACCCGCGCCCCCAGCCACTCACACACTCCGCACGTCTGTCCATGCATCCCGCCACCCCCCTCCGGGAGCTGTGCGCTTCCACAGCTCCGGAGAGGGGGAAGTGCCCGAACGGGTCCCCCTGCGACCCCCGCGCTCGGAGCTGGGGGAGCCCAGCCGGGGCCGTGGGCACCCTCACACCCTCCTTCCCTGCCCCATCCCATCCCATCCCATCCCTGCCTCATCCCATCCCATCCCACCCCTGCCTCATCCCATCCCATCCCACCCCATCCATCCTTCCCTGCCTCATCCCACCCCATCCATCCTTCCCTGCCCCATCTCATCCCATCCCTCCTTTCCTGCCTCATCTCATCCCATCCCTCCTTCCCTGCCCCATCCCATCCCTGCCTCATCCCATCCCATCCCTCCTTCCCTGCCTCACCCCATCCCTGCCTCATCCCATCCCTCCTTCCCTGCCTCATCCCATCCCATCCCCCCCCATCCCTCCTTCCCTGCCTCATCCCATCCCACCCCCCCCCATCCCTCCTTCCCTCCCATACTTCCCTGCCTCATCCCTCCCTCTCTCCATCCCATCCCTGCATCCCTGCCTCATCCCTGCATGGCATTTGTCCATCCCATCCCTGCATCCCATCCCTGCATCCCTGCCTCATCCCTGCATGGCGTCTGTCCATCCCATGCCTGCATCCCTGCCTCATCCCTGCATGGCATCTGTCCATCCCATCCCTGCATTCCATCCCTGCATCCCTGCCTCATCCCTGCATGGCGTCTGTCCATCCCATCCCTGCATCCCTGCCTCATCCCTGCATGGCATTTGTCCATCCCATCCCTGCATTCCATCCCTGCATCCCTGCCTCATCCCTGCATGGCGTCTGTCCATCCCATCCCTGCATTCCATCCCTGCATCCCTGCCTCATCCCTGCATGGCGTCTGTCCATCCCATCCCTGCCACATCCCTCCCTCTCTCCATGCCCCTGTCCCTGGGGCTGGTGCCCACGCTGCAGCCGCGGGGTGCTGGGATGCTGGGATGTTGGGATGCCTGGATGCCGGGATGCTGGCCGTGAGCCCCTGCCCTTCCCAAGGCCTCCCCCTTCGCCCGGCTCGGGGCACCCACCCGTCCCCGGCTCCGAAACCCGCGTGGCACCCGACAGCGGCGCGGGAGGAGCGCGGTGGCCCGCCCTGACACTCGCCTTGAAATACGGCGGCATCCAGCCCTCCGGAATGGCGGGACCGCATTCCCTGTAAAAAATTATTTATTAGGAACTTTTAGTTCTTAAGTGGCAGCGTGATTTAGTGCCGGCGGCTGCTCCCGGCTCCGGGAACGCCGGCTCGGGCGGCTCAGCGCGGGGCAGAGCTGCCGGGGCGGCGGCGGGCGGCGTAAAGCTGTCACCGGGGGCTTAAATCAGGGAATGCGGGGGGGTCCCGGGATGGGGGCCTGCGGGAGCTGGGAATGGGGGGTGGGCAAAGGGGGGGGGAATGGGGAGAAATGTGCACCCCCCCCCAAACATCCCTGTCCCCGTGTCCCCTCCAAGCTATCTCTGTCCCCCTCTGAGTCCCCGTGTCCCCCCCATCTCCGCTGTGTCCCCCACGTCCCCTTCTGAGCCCCCATGTCCCCTCCATGTCCCCCATGTCCCCTCCGTGTCCCCCCATCTCCTCCGTGTCCCCCTCTGAGCCCCCATGTCCCCTCCACGTCCCCCACATCCCCTCCGTGTCCCCCCCAGCCCCCATGTCCCCCCACATCCCCTCCATGTCCCCTCCACGTCCCCTCCATGTCCCCTCCACGTCCCCCACGTCCCCTCCACGTCCCCCCCACGTCCCCTCCATGTCCCCCCCACGTCCCCTCCACGTCCCCCTCTGAGCCCCCATGTCCCCTCTGTGTCCCCCATGTCCCCTCCGTGTCCCCCCCAAGCCCCTGTGTCCCCCAGGTCCCCCTCTGAGCCCCCATGTCCCCTCCATCCCCTCCACGTCCCTCCTGTGTCCCCTCCACGTCACCCCCATGTCCCCCCCCAGCCCCCGTGTCCCCTCCGCATCCCCCCTAAGCCCCCATGTCTCCCCACATCCCCTCCATGTCCCCCTCCGAGCCCCCGTGTCCCCCCATCCCCTCCACGTCCCCCCTAAGCCCCCATGTCCCCTCCACATCCCCCACGTCCCCTCCGTGTCCCCCCCAGCCCCCGTGTCCCCCCCACATCCCCCGTGTCTCCGGGCAGGTAGCGGCCTCTTACCGTAAAGACGCTGATTCATTAATGGCCAGATTAATTAATCACACGCCGTCGTTAGCCAGGGCCGGGCCGGTTCGTGGCAGGCTGGGGGACGGGCCCCTCGCGGGGGACACCCCCAGCCCCCGAAATTCAGCCCCCGCCAGCGGCGAGTGGGGGACAGGGACGTCCCCTCGGTTTGATGGGGACCCCCGGGCCTTTTGGGGGGCACAGGGGTCTCCCCCCAGCACCTCCCCAGGCGCCTATGGCCTCTGCCGGCTTTGGGGGGTGTCGGGGCTGGGGGGGGTGTCTGGGCCGAGCCCAGGGAGCCCCCCCAAAATGCCCCACATGGGTTAGATCAGCCTTTGGGGGGGTGGGAGGGGTTGTACCCCCAGCCTGTACCCCCAAACCAGGGCATATCCCCCACCCTGCCCCCCCACATCTGGCTACACCCCCAAACTGCAGTGTACCCCCACCCCCACACCCCCGAATCAGGGGGTACCCCCCGAATCAGGGGGTACCCCCACCCCTGCACCCCTAAATCCACTCAGCCCCCCACCCGCACCTCCAAACCACAGCGTACCGTACCCTGTCCCCCCATCTAGTTACAGCCCCCCCCCCAAACCAGGGGGTACCCCGCACCCCCAAATCTGGTTACACCCCCTGCCCGCACCCCCAAATCCATGGCTGCCTTGGGGCTGGGGGACCGCAGCACCCAGGGGACCCACCCCCCCCGCCCCCCGGGGGCACCCAAAAGACAACGCGGAGGCCGCGGCCCCGCAGAACGCAGCGTTTATTGCCGGCGGGGGAAACTGAGGCACGGGGAGGGGGACACGCGACGCCCCGGGGAGCCCCCACGTCCCCCCCCCTGCTCCCAGGGGACCCCCCCACGCCTCAGTTTCCCCTGCCAGGAGTGAGCAGGGCTCCCGACCCTGCGGGTGAAAAAGCTTAAAAAAACCCCCAAACCCGGCTCAAAACCCCAAAATGGGAGATTTTTGGGGAAATAAAACGGGCGAGGGGCCCCAGAGCTCGGCGGGGACCAAGCCCGGGGCTCCCAGGCCCCTCATGGGGGAAACTGAGGCACGGGGGGGGCACGGGCAGCACCCTTGTGGGATGCAGTGCCCCCACCGCGGGCCTGTTTAGTGTTAAACTGGTTAAACTGGGGAGACTGGGGGCTGCTGGCTGGGTCACCCCCGCAGAATCGGCCCTTGGGGTGGGGTCCGCCCTGCGGCGAGGGGAAACCGAGGCACGGGGAGCGGGGGGTCAGGCCCCAATTCCCGCAAGGTGGGACCCCGCTTTGCTCGCAGCGGGGGAAACTGAGGCACAGGCCCGTCCCCTCCCTCAGTGCGAGACCCCCGGCTTGATCCTGGGGCGGGGGGAAACTGAGGCAGGGATCCGTCCTCCGCCTCCCGAAGCTGCCCCAAACCAGCTCCCAACTGGGGAAACTGAGGCACGGACCCCTTCACCCCCGCCCCAACCCTCAGCCTTGCTCCCAGTGGGGGAAACTGAGGCACGGAGCCACCCCCCCCACCCCCAAAACCCCTGCCCCTCACCTCCCCTCCGCAGCCCCCCCGCCCCCCAACAACTCCAGCACCCCCAGCTCCCCCAGCCGCGCCTTGGCCAGCTCCTCCCAGCCCCGGTTGGCGCGGGGATTTCGGGGCGAAGGGTGGGGTAACCCCTCGACGCGCACCGCCAGGCCGGCGGCCGCCAACGCGCGCCGCGCCCGCCGCTCGGCGTGCCGCCCCACGCCCACCACCAGCCCCACGCCCAGCAGCCCCACGGCTCGCACCAGCGCCCGGTCGCAGAGCCCCATCAGCCGGGCACGCGGCGCGGGGGGCAGCTCGGTGGGGGTCAGGTTGCGACCGCTGGAGGCGAGGAAGAGGAGGGGGCAGTGGTTGTGGACGAAGCAGTGGCGGAAAAAGAGGCGGGGGTCGGGGCAGAGGGTCCGTACCAGCCCCCAAAAGCGGGCGCCGCTCACCTCCGCCCGCTGGCAGGTCAGGCCCAGCACTGGGCGCTTGGGGTGCTCCGAGGGCGGCTTCCGCACCCCCCCGACGACCCGCAGCCACTCCCGCACGTGCCAGGCCTCTCCGAAGGGAACCTGCGGGAGGGAGAAGGGGTCAGGGGGGCCGGCAAGCACCCCCCCAGCACGGCTTCCCCTCCCGGGGGAGCTGGGGAGGGCTCCTGGGGAACCGCCACCCCAAACCAGCCCCGGAGGTGACCCAGCTGCCTCCGTGCCTCGGTTTCCCTCACCTGGGGCCGCACAGGGACCCCCCAGGCACCCCTGTGCCTCAGTTTCCCCCCTCCTTTGGCTCCACGGGGGCACACGCACGCTGTGCCCCGCTCACAGCTGCTCCAAAAACACCCCCAGCCCCCTCCGTGCCTCAGTTTCCCTCACGTAGGGCTCTGTAGGGACCCCCCAGGCACCCCCGTGCCTCAGTTTCCCCCTCCTTTGCCTCCACAGGGGCACACGCACACTGTGCCCCGCTCACAGCCGCTCCAAAAACACCCCCAGCCCCCTCCGTGCCTCAGTTTCCCTCACGTAGGGCTCTGTAGGGACCCCCCAGGCACCCCCGTGCCTCAGTTTCCCCCTCCTTTGCCTCCACAGGGGCACATGCACAGTGTCCCACTCACAGCCGCTCCAAAAACACCCCCAGCCCTGCCCCAGCCCCCTCCGTGCCTCAGTTTCCCTCCCCGCCGGGGTCCTGCCCCCCCCGGAGCCGCACCCCGGTCTGGGCCATGCCGAAGGGGCCAGGGTTCATGCCGAGGAAGAGGACGCGTTTTGGGGCGCGGCAGTAGCGGCGCACGAAGTCGCAGTGGGGCTCCCAGGCGTAGTCGAGGGGGTGGTAGACGTGGCTGACGGGCTCCCCGAAGGGCGGCAGCGCCTGCAGCAGCGCGCTCTGCTCCTGCTCCAGCCGCAGGAACCGCCCCGCCAGGCCATCCTCGTCTTCATCATCATCATCCTCCTTCTCCTCCTCCTCTCCTTCCGCCACCGGCTCAGTCACCGGCGCTGGCACCGGCCCCCCCAGCTCGGCCGTGCTCCCCTCCATGCTGCCATCGCCCGGTGCCTGCGGGGGGATCGGGGCGGGGAGGTGAGGGGGCAGCCCGGCCCCACACCCTGCACCCCCAGGGCCCCTTTGGGGCTCCCCAACCCCACCCCCTGCACCCCTAGAGCCCCCCCAGCTGCCTCACAGAGCACCCCAGGGCCACCCAGCTGCCCCCCAACCCCAGCCCTGTGCCCCCAGGGCCCCCCAGCTGCCCCCCAACTGCTCCCTTACCCCAACCCTGAACCCCCAGGGCCCTCCAACTGCCCCACAGAGCACCCCAGGGTGCCCCAGCTGTCCCACACAGCACCCCAGGACCCCCCAGCTGCCCCCCAACCACAGCCCTGCACCCCCAGGGCCCCCCAACTGCCCCACAGAGCCCCCTAACTGCCCCACAGAGCACCCCAGGGCCCCCCAGCTGCCCCCCAGCCGCCCCCTTACCCTAGCCCTACACCCCCAGGGCCCTCCAACTGCCCCCCAGAGCCCCCTAACTGCCCTACAGAGCACCCCAGGGCCCCCCAGCTGCCCCCTGACAGCAGCCCTGCACGCCCAGGGCCCCACACCTGCCCCCTGACCGCAGCCCTGTGCCCCCAGGTGCTCCACAGAGCACTCCTGCCCCCCCCCGAGACCCCCAGCCGCCCCCCGACCGCGACCCTGCACCCCCCGGGCCCCCTAAGGCCCCCCAGCTGCCCCACAGAGCGCCCCTGCACCCCCCCGGGCCCCCCAGCCGCCCCCCGACCGCGGCCCTGCACCCCCCGGGCCCCCTAAGGCCCCCCAGCCGCCCCACAGAGCACCCCTGCACCCCCCCGGGCCCCCCAGTCGCCCCCCGACCGCGGCCCTGCACCCCCCGGGCCCCCTAAGGCCCCCCAGCCGCCCCACAGAGCACCCCTGCACCCCCCCGGGCCCCCCAGCCGCCCCCCGACCGCGACCCTGCACCCCCCGGGCCCCCTAAGGCCCCCCAGCCGCCCCACAGAGCACCCCTGCACCCCCCCCGGGCCCCCCAGCCGCCCCCCGACCGCGGCCCTGCACCCCCCGGGCCCCCTAAGGCCCCCCAGCCGCCCCACAGAGCACCCCTGCCCCCCTCTACCCCCCCCCAGCCGCCCCACAGAGCACCTCTGCCCCCCTCTACCCCCCCCAGCCGCCCCACAGAGCACCCCTGCCCCCCCCGGGCCCCCCAGCCGCCCCCCCGACCGCGGCCCTGCGCCCCCAGTGCCCCCCAGCCCTGCCCCCCCCGAGCCCCCTCACCGCCCCCCCCATCGCTCCCCTCCTCCCACAGCCCCCCAAGTCCCCTAACGACGTCACGCGACGTCACGCCGCCCCCCCAGGCCTACCTGTGCGCCGCGCCGGGGCCCTCCGGCCGCGCTGCCGCCCGCCCCGCCCTTTAACCCCTGACCCCTGACCCGGCCCCGCGCGCGGCGCCTGGCGGGAGCTGGAGTCCGGCGAGCCCCGCCCCCCCTTCCCGGCGTGCCCCGCGCGGGGGGCGGGGCCGCGCCCTTTGTCTGCGCCACGGGGCCTCCCAGGGTGCCTTGCGGCGGGGACACCCCCCCCCCCCCCCCCCGTGGGGCCGCGCGCACGCGTGGGGGGGGGGGGAACCCACACACGGGGGTCGTGACCCCGCCGGGCCGGGGCTGGGGGGGGGGGGTGTGTGAAGCCAGGAGGGGGGGCGTGGCCTCCCTACGCCCCGCCCCTTCGCCGCGCGCGCGGGAGGGGGCGCGGCCCCGCGCGGGCTTCGGCGGCGCAAGGGCGACCCCTAGCGGCGGCGCCGAGCGTGGTGTCCCCGAGCGGGGGGGGGGGGGGAACCCACCAGCACCGCCCCCCCCCCCCGTGTCCCCGGTTGTCCCCCAGCCCCCCCCCCGGTGTCCCCCGTTGCTCCGCCCAGCACGGGGCCCCTCGTGTCCCTTGTGCCCCCCCCCCCCAAGTGCCCCCCCCCCGCCCCAGCTGCTTCACGGCCACCCCCAGGGTCTCCACGCCCCCCCCGGGCAGCGCCCCCCCCCCCAACCGCCCGGTGCCCCCCCCCGGGCTGCAGTGCCGCGCCGCGGCCACCAGGTGGCGCCAGAGGCAGCGCCGAGGGGACCCCGGGGGTGGGGGGGGGCGCAGAGCTGGGCCCCCCCTTCCCGAGGGGTCCCCGGTACTGGGGGTGAACTGGGCCGTACTGGGGACACCGGGGGTCCGCCCCCCCCCCCGTCGCCCGTCCCCCCCCAGGCGAAGCGGCGGCTCCTGAAAAGTGACCGTTTATTGGAAGCAAATACGAGGGGGGGGACACGGGGGGGGGGACACCCCAGGGTGGGGGGGGGACACCCCAGGGTGGGGCGGGGGGGGGGCCCCCGGCTAAAAACACCGACCTTAGAAAAACAGCAAAAATCCGGGGCCGAGCCCCCCAAACCGGCGCCACCCCCCCCCGTGGCTGGGGGCAGGGTGGGGGGTGCCCCCCCCCTCCTTCAGGCACCCCCAAAGTTTTTTGGGGGGTGGGGGGGAGCGCTGCGTCCCCCCGCGCGGGGCAGGACCGTCCCCCGCCCTGTCCCCGGGGGGGCTGCGGGGAGGGGCAGGGGACACCTGGGGACACGGAGGGGGGGGGACACACACGAGATGATTTGGGGAGGGGGGGGGGCTATGTACAGGAGGGGGGGGCCGCCTTAGCTCCTGGGGGTCTCGCGCTCTTTGCTGTCCGTGTCCTCGGGGTAGGCGTGCCAGGTCAGCCGCTCCTCGTAGAAGGCGATGACGATTTGGGGACACTTGAGGTTCGCCTCCTTCGCCAGCACCAGGTCGGCCTCGTCCGTGTCCTTCCTGCGGGGAGGGGGCACAGGAAAATGAGGGGGGGGGGGGGGTTCGGGGGGGGGACACACACAACCGTCACCCCCCTCGGGGACACGCGGGGCGGCCTCACCACTTCATCAGGAACATGAGGTCCCCGCAGGAGTCGGTGGCACCGATGATCTTCTCGGGCTCCAGCCCCCGCTCGAAGCCCCGGGCGATGTCGTTGCTCTGCAGATTTGGGGGAAAAATGGAGATTTTGGGGGGTGAGGCGGTGTGGGTACACCCGGGGGGGTTGGGGAAGGGGTACGGTCCCGGTTGGTGACAGTCGCAGGGTTGGGGACACCCTCCCCGGGGCGGTGGCAGGGGGTGGTGCTGGGCCCATCGCGGTGGCACCGGGTGCCCCCTCCCCGTCACGGTGGCACCGGGTACAGACCCCCCCCCCCCCATCGCCAGAGACCCATCGCTGGGCGCCCGTCCCAGCCGCGGTGACACCGGGTGCCCATCCCCATCGCTGGGCGCCCGTCCCCACCCCTGGGTGCCCGTCCCCATCATGGAGAATCCGGGTGCTCATCCCCATCCCTGGGTGCTCATCCCCATCATGGAGAATCCGGGTGTTTGTCCCCATCCCTGGGTGCCCATCCCCGTGGTGGGGACCCCCGCTGCCTGTCCCCGTGATGGGGATGCTGGGTGCCTGTCCCCATCACAGGGACATTGGGTGCTTGTCCCCACCCCTGGGTGCTCATCCCCAACCCTGGGTGCCCGTCCCCACCCCTGGGTGCCCGTCCCCGTGGTGGGGACCCCCGCTGCCTGTCCCCGTGATGGGGATGCTGGGTGCCTGTCCCCATTACAGGGACATTGGGTGCTTGTCCCCACCCCTGGGTGCTCATCCCTGGGTGCTCATCCCTGTCCCTGGGTGCTCATCCCCAACCCTGGGTGCCCGTCCTCACCCCTGGGAGCCTGTCCCCATGGTGGGGACCCCACTGCCTGTCCCCATGATGGGGATGCTGGGTGCCCATCCCCATGGCTGGGTGTTTGTCCCCATCACAGGGACATTGGGTGCCCGTCCCCATCTCTGGGTGCTCATCCCCACCCTTGGGTGCCCGTCTCTGTGGTGGGGACCCCAGCTGCCTGTCCCCATGATGGGGATGCTGGGTGCCTGTCCCCATCACAGGGACATTGGGTGCTTGTCCCCACCCCTGGGTGCTCATCCCCAGGTGCTCATCCCCATCCCTGGGTGCCCGTCCCCATGGTGGGGACCCCGCTGCCTGTCCCCGTGATGGGGATGCTGGGTGCCTATCCCCATCACAGGGACATTGGGTGCTTGTCCCCACCCCTGGGTGCTCATCCCTGGGTGCTCATCCCCAACCCTGGGTGCCCGTCCCCACCCCTGGGTGCCCGTCCCCATGGTGGGGACCCCGCTGCCTGTCCCCGTGATGGGGATGCTGGGTGCCTGTCCCCATCACAGGGACATTGGGTGCTTGTCCCCACCCCTGGGTGCTCATCCCTGGGTGCTCATCCCCAGGTGCTCATCCCCAACCCTGGGTGCCCGTCCCCACCCCTAGGTGCCCGTCCTCACCCCTGGGTGCCCATCCCCATGGTGGGGACCTCGCTGCCTGTCCCCGTGATGGGGATGCTGGGTGCCTGTCTCCATCACAGGGACATTGGGTGCTTGTCCCCACCCCTGGGTGCTCATCCCTGGGTGCTCATCCCCATCCCTGGGTGCCCGTCCCCACCCCTGGGTGCCCGTCCCCATGGTGGGGACCCCGCTGCCTTTCCCCTGATGGGGATGCTGGGTGCCTGTCCCCATCACAGGGACATTGGGTGCCTGTCCCCATCCCTGGGTGCTCATCCCCACCCCTGGGTGCCCGTCCCTGTGGTGGGGACCCCAGCTGCCTGTCCCCGTGATGGGGATGCTGGGTGCCTGTCCCCGTGGCTGGGGGCCTGTCCCCACCATGGGGACATTGGGTGCCTGTCCCCATCCCTGGGTGCCCGTCCCCGTGGTGGGGACCCCAGCTGCCTGTCCCCACAATGGGGATGTTGCGTGCCTGTCTCCATGGCTGGGTGTTTGTCACCATCATGGGGACATTGGGTGCCTGTCCCCATCCCTGGGTGCTCATCCCCATCCCTGGGTGCTCATCACCACCCCTGGGGACCCCGCTGCCTGTCCCCATGATGGGGATGCTGGGTGCCTATCCCCATGGCTGGGTGTTGTCCCCATCGTGGGGACACTGGGTGCTCATCCCCACCCCTGGGTGCTCATCCCTGGGTGCCCGTCCCCATTGCTGGGTGCTCATCCCTGTCTCTGGGTGCCCATCCCCACCCCTGGGTGCCCGTCCCCATCACAGGGACATTGGGTGCCCGTCCCCACCCCTGGGTGCTTGTCCCCACCCCTGGGTGCTCATCCCTGGGTGCCCGTCCCCATCCCTGGGTGCTCATCCCCGTCCCTGGGTGCCCATCCCCACCCCTGGGTGCTCACCCCTGGGTGCCCGTCCCCACCCCTGGGTGCCCATCCCCATCACGGGGACATTGGGTGCCCGTCCCCACCCCTGGGTGCTTGTCCCCACCCCTGGGTGCTCATCCCTGGGTGCTCATCCCCGTCCCTGGGTGCCCGTCCCCATCCCTGGGTGCTCATCCCCGTCCTTGGGTGCCCATCCCCACCCCTGGGTGCCTGTCCCCATCATGGGGACATTGGGTACCCATCCCCACCCCTGGGTGCTCACCCCTGGGTGCCCATCCCCACCCCTGGATGTCTGTCCCCATCACGGGGACATTGGGTGCCCATCCCCACCCCTGGGTTCTTGTCCCCACCCCTGGGTGCCCATCCCCACCCCTGGGAGCCCGTCCCCATCACGGGGACATTGGGTGTCCATCCCCACCCCTGGGTGCTTGTCCCCATCCCTGGGTGCCCGTCCCCATCCCTGGGTGCCCATCCCCACCCCTGGGTGCCCATCCCCATCACGGGGACATTGGGTGCCCGTCCCCACCCCTGGGTGCTTGTCCCCACCCCTGGGTGCTCATCCCTGGGTGCCCATCCCCGTCCCTGGGTGCCCATCCCCGTCCCTGGGTGCCTGTCCCCATCACGGGGACATTGGGTGTCCATCCCCACCCCTGGGTGCTCACCCCTGGGTGCCCATCCTCATCCCTGGGTGCCCATCCCCACCCCTGGATGTCTGTCCCCATCACGGGGACATTGGGTGCCCGTCCCCACCCCTGGGTGCTTGTCCCCACCCCTGGGTGCTCATCCCTGGGTGCCCGTCCCCATCCCTGGGTGCTCATCCCCGTCCCTGGGTGCCCATCCCCACCCCTGGGTGCCTGTCCCCATCACGGGGACATTGGGCACCCATCCCCACCCCTGGGTGCTCACCCCTGGGTGCCCATCCTCATCCCTGGGTGCCCATCCCCACCCCTGGGTGCCCGTCCCCATCACGGGGACATTGGGTGTCCATCCCCACCCCTGGGTGCTTGTCCCCACCCCTGGGTGCTCATCCCTGGGTGCCCGTCCCCATCCCTGGGTGCCCGTCCCCACCCCTGGGTGCCCTTCCCCATCACGGGGACATTGGGTGCCGTCCCCGCGGTGTTCCAGAACCGTCATTAACTGCGTTCTCCCTCCCAGCAGCCCCCTTCAGCCCAGCAGCCGGAGCCTCGGGCCGCAGGAGCTGACCAAGCGCAAACTTTCTGATAAAACGAACGCTGTGAACACAGAACCCGCCGAATCTGGCTGCCGGGCGCGGGACGGAGAAGATAAGGGCCAAGGAAACAATTCCAAGAGAGTGAGGTCACTTCAGAAGGCGGCTGGCCCAGCAACAGCGAAACCCAGTAAAGAATCGGGACCACCGACCGGAATTAAGGGGTTGGACTTGGGGATGGGGCGATGGGTGCCACGGGTAAAACCGGGGTGCGCTCTGGGGCAGGGGTCCCTCTGCGGCGGCACCCAGCTGGCACCGTCACCCAAGAACTAATGACAGAGGAACTGGAACCTTCCCTCGGACCTGACGTCAGCCAGCGGGATCCCAGGGCCGGACCCTGTTACGGTGGCCGGCACGCGGAAATCCGCAACGATGGCGGGGTGCCTGTCCCCATCCTGGGTGCCCATCCTCTTCCCGGGGACGTTGGGTGCCTGTCCCCATCCCTGGGTGCCTCTCCCCATCCTGGGGACGTTGGGTGCCCATCCTCATCCCTGGGTGCCCGTCCCCATCCTGAGGACGTTGGGTGCCCATCCTCATCCCTGGGTGCCCATCCTCTTCCTGGGGACGTTGGGTGCCCGTCCCCATCCCTGGGTGCCCATCCTCATCCCTGGGTGCCCGTCCCCATCCCTGGGTGCCCATCCTCATCACTGGGTGCCCGTCCCCACCCCTGGGTGCCCGTCCCCACCCCTGGGTGCCCGTCCCCATCCTGAGGACATTGGGTGCCCATTCCCATCCCTGGGTGCCCGTCCCCATCCCTGGGTGCCCGTCCCCATCCTGGGGACGTTGGGTGCCTGTCCCCATCCTGGGTGCCCGTCCCCATCCCTGGGTGCCCGTCCCCATCCTGGGTGCCTGTCCCCATGGCTGGGTGCCCGTCCCCATGGCTGGGTGCCCGTCCCCATCCTGAGGACGTTGGGTGCCCATTCCCATCCCTGGGTGCCCGTCCCCATCCCTGGGTGCCCGTCCCCATCTTGGGTGCCTGTCCCCATGGCTGGGTGCCTGTCGCCATCCTGGGGACGTTGGGTGCCCGTCCTCATCACTGGGTGCCTGTCGCCATCCTGGGGACGTTGGGTGCCCGTCCTCATCCCTGGGTGCCTGTCCCCATCCTGGGTGCCCGTCCCCATCCCTGGGTGCCTGTCCCCATCCTGGGGACGTTGGGTGCCCGTCCCCATCCCTCAGTGCCTGTCCCCATCCCTCAGTGCTTGTCCCCATCCTGGGGATGTTGGGTGCCTGTCCTCATCCCTGGGTGCCCGTCCCCATCCCTGGGTGCCTGTCCCCATCCTGGGGACGTTGGGTGCCCGTCCCCATCCCTCAGTGCCTGTCCCCATCCCTCAGTGCTTGTCCCCATCCTGGGGATGTTGGGTGCCTGTCCTCATCCCTGGGTGCCCGTCCCCATCCCTGGGTGCCTGTCCCCATCCTGGGGACGTTGGGGGCCTGTCCCCATGGCTGGGTGCCTGTCCCCGTCCTGGAGACGTTGGGTGCCTGTCCCCATCACAGGGATGCTGGGTGCCTGTCCCCCTCATCCCTCGGTGCCTGTCCCCATCCCTGGGTGTCCGTCCCTATCACGGGGATGCCGGGTGCCTGTCCCCATCCCTGGGTGCCCGTCCCCATTGTGGGGACGTTGGGTGCCAGTCCCCATGGCTGGGTGCCTGTTCTCATCCCTGGGTGCCTGTCCCCGCGGCAGCCCCCCCTCACCTCCCTCTTCTTCTTGGCCTTGACGTCCTCCCCGCCGGCGGGCAGCCCTCCTTTCCTCTTGGCGCTCTCCGCCTTCTCCCGTGGTTTGTTCCCATCGCCCTCCTTCATCTTCTTATACTTCCGCATAAACTCCGAGATCAGCTCCGGGCAATCCAGGTTCTTCTCCGGCTCCCAAGTGTTGTGCTCCCTGTCACCAAATGACCGTCATCGCCATCGTCATCGCCACCGTCCCCCTGCCCCGGCGGTACTTACTCGGAGAAGCCCTTCCACTTGAGCAGGTACTCGGCCTGGCCCTTCACCACGCGCCGGTCCAGCACCTTCTCCACCACATACTCCTCCTCGTCTCCCGAGGACGAGCTGTCGGCTGGCCGCTTGCTCCTCTTGCCCATAGCGCAGCGCCCACGGGTCCTGGGGGGGACGGGGGGGGGTTATTGGGGACCCCCTGCCGCCCGCAGCCCTCCCAGTCCATAAGAAGAGGAGATGGCGGCGAAGGAGCAGGCGCCTCCCAACGCAATTTGGGTTACAACCCCTAAAAACGGCGGGGATTTAGGCACAGGGAAACGTAATTTGGGTTACAACCCCTAAAAACGGCGGGGATTTAGGCACAGGGAAACGTAATTTGGGTTACAACCCCTAAAAACGGCGGGGATTTAGGCACAGGGAAACGTAATTTGGGTTACAACCCCTAAAAACGGCGGGGATTTAGGCACAGGGAAACGTAATGTGGGTTACAACCCCTAAAAACGGCGGGGATTTAGGCACAGGGAAACGTAATGTGGGTTACAACCCCTAAAAACGGCGGGGATTTAGGCACAGGGAAACGTAATTTGAGTTACAACCCCTAAAAACGGCGGGGATTTAGGCACAGGGAAACGTAATTTGGGTTACAACCCCTAAAAACGGCGGGGATTTAGGCACAGGGAAACATAATGTGGGTTACAACCCCTAAAAACGGCGGGGATTTAGGCATGGGGAAATGCTCTGGTGGAAAAGCCCATTTTTCCACCAATTTATACCACGGCGATACAAATCTCACCCCTTTTTTAGGGGGTTTAAAGGTGAATTAAAAACAGGCGAGGGGGGAAAGAGGGGGAACCCCCGCACTCCCCCTGACCGTTTTGGGGTGAGTTTGCTGCTTGACAGCAAAGCCCCACAAGCTCAAACCTCCATTTTTTTAAAAAAAAACCAGGTTTTAAGGCACGTAGCCAAAATGTGGGGATTTTAAGTCTCAACTTTAGGTTTTTTTTTTTTAAAATCAGCTCTAAAAAATGCGATGGAGACAGGAAATTCTTTGTCCTCCCCGTTCCCCGGGGTGGGACTGTCTGATGGGGCCGGGTGGCGAAGGTGCGATTTACCGGCGGCGGGTTTGGGCGGAAAAGGGGTGGGTTTGGGTGTAAAAGGAAGGGGTACGGGTGTAAAAGGGCAGTTTTGGGGGTAAAAGGGGCAGTTTTGGGGTAAAAGGGGCGGGTTTGGGGGTAAAAGGGGCGGGTTTGGGGGTAAAAGGAAGGGGTGCGGGTGTAAAAGGGCAGTTTTGGGGGTAAAAGGGGCAGGTTTGGGGGTAAAAGGGGCGGGTTTGGGGGTAAAAGGGGCGGGTTTGGGGGTAAAAGGAAGGGGTGCGGGTGTAAAAAGGGCAGTTTTGGGGGTAAAAGGGGCAGGTTTGGGGGTAAAAGGGGCGGGTTTGGGGGTAAAAGGGGTGGGTTTGGGGGTAAAAAGGGGCAGTTTTGGGGGTAAAAGGGGCAGTTTTGGGGGTAAAAAGAAGGGGTGCGGGTGTAAAAAGGGCAGTTTTTGGCTGTAAAAGGGCAGTTTTGGGGGTAAAAGGGCAGTTTTGGGGGTAAAAGGGGCAGTTTTGGGGGTAAAAGGAAGGGGTGCGGGTGTAAAAAGGGCAGTTTTGGCTGTAAAAGGGCAGTTTTGGGGGTAAAAGGGCAGTTTTGGGGGTAAAAGGGACGGGGACGGAGCCCCGGGGCACCGCATCTGTGCGGGAGTCCTGGAGGAACAAAAGAAAAGCGCCGTTTCGACGCAAAAAGTGCCGATTTGAGGCCAAAAAGGCGCCGTTTTGGGGCCAAAAAGCGCCGCTGTCGGTTGGGACTGGCTGGTGCTGGGCCCGGGCCCGCGGAGGCCCCGCTCGGTGCCGGTGCTCGGCGCTGCACAGGGGACCGGGCCGCGGGGGCGGGGCGAGCAGCGCGCCACCTCTCCCCATTGGCCGGGGGCGCCGCCGCGCCCGCTCGCGCATTGGCTGAACACGCCGCCGCTCGCCACCGCCCCGCCCAGCCTCCGTTGGCCCAGCCGGCCGTCACTCCGCGCGCCGTCCCGCCCCTCCGCCGCCGCCATTGGCCGAGCGGCGCGCCGCTCGCCCCCGCCCCCCGCCGCCGCCATTGGCCGGCGCGCCTGCCCATCCCGCCGGCGGGGCCCGCCCCCGCCCTGCCCCCCATTCATCCGCCGCCCGCCGCCGCTACCTGGGCGGGGAGCGGCTCCGGCGCGGGCCCGTCCGCCGCGGTCTGGCCGCCCCTCCGAGCTGCCGCCGCTCCGCGCTCCGCCCGCCAAAACCGCCCGCAGCGCGCAGGCGCCGCCGGCCCCGCTACGCGCATGCGTCCGCCCGCCCCCCCATTCCTCCCCCCCCCCCGCGCCCCGCGTTGCGCATGCGCCGATCCAGGTCCACCTTGGGCGCCGGCGGGCGGGCGGCCCCTCCTCGCCGCCGCCGGGACTCGCCGCCGCGGCGCTGCCGCGCCCTGCTGCTGCCGCCCGCCGCGCCCGCGCTGGCCGACCTCCGCCGGGCCCGCCGCCGGGCAGCGCTGAGCGACGGCCGCGCCCGCCAATGGGGAGGGCTGCGCCGTGGCGCTAGCCAATGAGAGGGAGGCGCGAGGCGGGACCGCCAGCGAGGGAGCCAATCGGAGAAGCGCCGGGGAGTCTCCGGGCCGGAGCGGGAAAAGCGGCGCAAGGCGGGGCCGCGGCGGTGTCGCCCAATCAGTGAGGCGCGGAGGCGGGACCTCCCCCGCCGCGGCCAACCGGCGACGGCAGCGCGGGCGGAGCGGCTAGGCGCCGCCAATGAGGCCGCGTCGCTCGGGCCCGCCGCCCAATGGGAGGCGGTGCGGGGGCGCGGCGCGGGCGGCGCCGCCCAATGGGAGCGGCCGGGGGGCGGGCGGACGGCGGGGGCGGCGGAGTGAGGCGGCGGCGCTCGCGTCGCTCGGCCCCTTTCTGTGTCGGCGCCTCGCAGAGGGAGCATCGCGCGCTGAGCCGCCCGCCGACCAGCCCGCCCAGCCCCGCGCCGCCGCCATGGCCAAGTCCGAGGTAAGCGCCCCGCCGCCCCCCCCCGGCCCCGCCCCGCCCCGCCGCCGGGCCCCCGCCGCCCGCCGCGGCCTCCCCGCCCCCGCCGCCCCGCTCGCCGCCGCGCGGGCCGCGCGCACTGCGCCTGCGCGCGCCGCCCGCCCGCCGCCCTCTGCGCAGGCGCCCTCGTCGCGCGCCGGGGGGCTCCCGCGGCGCATGCGCAGCCCCGCGCGCGCCCGCTCTCCCCCCCTCCCTCCCCCTTCCCTCCCCCCCCCCCCGCCGCGGCTCCCCGCGCGCGGGGCCACGTGCGCGCCTTTGTGCTCGGGTGGGCGATGGCGGCCGCGCGGCCTCCGCGCATGCGCGGGGCGCAGGTCGGGGCCGGGGCGGGGACCCAGAGCGGGGACGGGGGGGGGGGGGACGGGGACAAAAATGGCTGCTGAGGGGTCTTAAAAATTGGGGCTTGCGGGGGCTCGGGGACCTGGGAGGCCCCAAAAATTGGGGCTGGAGGGCTCGGGGGGGCTCAGGGGGCTGGGAGGCCCCAAAAATTGGGGGTGGGGGGGGGCTCAGGAGGCTGCGGGGCCCCAAAAATTGGATCTGGGGGGGCTCAGGGGCCTGGGAGGCCACACAGAGGGGGGCTGGGGGTCTCAGGAGGCTGGGAGGCCCCGAAATTGGGCTGGGGGGGGCTCAGGGGCCCCAAAAGCGGGGGCTGAGGGGCCTGGGTGGCCCCAAAAATTGGGACCCGGGGGGGGGAGCTAGGGCCTGCGGGACCCTGCAGAGGGGGATAGGGGGCCTCAGGGGCCTGGAGGACCCTAAAAATTGGGGCTGAGGTGCCCCAAAAATTGGGCTAGGGCAGCTCAGGGGCCTGAGTGACCCCAAAAATTGGGGCTTGGGGGGGCCTCAGGGGTCTAGGAGGCTCCACAAGGGGGGGCTGGGGGGGCTCAGAGGCCTGGGGGATCCCAAAAATTGGGGCTGAGGGGGGCTCAGGGGCCTGGGGGACCCGAAAAATTGGGGCTGAGGGGGGCTCAGGGGCCTGGAGGGCCCCAAAGAGGGGGAGTTGGTGGGTGTCAGGGGTCTGTAGGGCCCCAAAAATTTGGGCTGGGGTGGCTCAGGAGCCTGTGAGGCACCATCAAGAGGGGCTGGGGGGCCCCAAAAAATGGGGGCTAGTGGGGGCTCAGGGGCCTGCAGGTCCCCAAAAATGTCAGCTGGGGGGCCCCAAAAATGGAGGCTGAGAGGGTTTCAGGGGCCCTAGAAATTGGGGCTAGGGGGGTTCAGGGGGCCTGGGAGGCCCTACAGAGAGGGGATGGGGAGTGTCAGGGGCCTGAGAGGCCCCAAAAATTGAGGTTGGGGGTGGCTCAGGGGCCTGGAGGCCCCCAAAAATGGAGGCTGGGGGTGCTTCAGGGGGTCTGTGGGGCCCCAAAAATGGCACCTGGGTGCCTCAGGGTCCCTTTAGGTCCTGGACAGCCCCAGAGATGGGGGCTGGGAGGGTTTGGGGTCTCCTTGAGGCCTGGGCAGCAGCACAGGTTGGGGCTGGGGGGTCTCAGGCCCCTTGAAGGAACTGGCAGCCCCAGAGATTGGGGCAGGGGGCTCACAGGGTGAGCCTGGGCAGCCCCACAGTTTGGTCCAGGGGGGCGGTGGGCAGGAAGGGGGCTGGGTCTTCTTTGGGTCCAGTGGGGGGGGGGCTGGGGGTGCAAGGCAGTCCCAGGGGGGCATTTTGGGGTGCCAAGGCCTTCATGGAGCTGTGGGGATGCGAGGCAGTCCCGGGGGGGACATTTTAGGGCGATGGGGCCTCCCTGGAGCTGGGAGGATGCAAGGGGGTCCCATGTAGGAGGTTTGGGGGTGGCAGTGTCTCTGTGGCAGGGGGCAGGGGTGTCCAGCCCCCCCTCACCCCTGTTTCGCCGCCTCCCCGCAGTCTCCGAAGGAGCCCGAGCAGCTCCGCAAGCTCTTCATCGGCGGCCTCAGCTTCGAAACCACAGACGAGAGCCTCCGCAGCCACTTCGAGCAATGGGGCACCCTGACGGACTGCGTGGGTAAGGCCCCCCAAACCCCCACCGTGCCCACCACCACCTCCCTGCGCTCCTCCCTGCCCCCAGCGCCTCCGGGAGGGGGGTGGGCGACAAACATCAGCCCTCCGTGACCCAACGCTGGTGGGCAACGAGGAGTAACGGGTGTGGGCAACGAGGAGAGCGGGCCCGCTCTCTGCGAGAGCGAGAGGGAAAGGAGCCGCGTCCCCACGGAGGGGGTCTGCTGCTTTTTTTGGCGGGGGGGCTTCGCACCACGCCCTGACGCGTCTCTCTCCTCCCAGGTGATGAGGGACCCGAACACCAAACGCTCGCGAGGCTTCGGCTTCGTCACGTACTCCTCGGTGGAAGAGGTAGACGCCGCCATGAACGCCCGCCGCACAAAGTGGACGGCAGAGTCGTTGAACCAAAGAGGGGCCGTATCCAGAGAGGTACGGGGGGAGCCGCAGCCGTCCCCGGGAGCTGGGGGAGGGGGGCTCAGACCCCGCTGGCAGAGCCCGGGGCTGGTTTGGGGGACGACGGGGGGCTGCCCGCGCCCCAAACCCACGCCGCCGTGTTCCCGCAGGACTCGCAGCGGCCTGGCGCCCACCTCACAGTCAAGAAGATCTTTGTGGGCGGCATCAAGGAGGACACGGAAGAGCATCACTTGAGAGACTATTTTGGCCAGTATGGCAAAATTGAAGTCATCGAGATCATGACGGACCGCGGCAGCGGCAAGAAGAGGGGCTTCGCCTTCGTCACCTTCGACGACCACGACTCCGTCGACAAGATAGTCAGTAAGTCCGGCGTGCGCCGAAAGGCTGGGGAGGGGCGGGGGGCACCCGGATTTGTGCCCCTCTCCCCTAAATGTCCCGCCGTTCTCCCTCCGCAGTTCAGAAATACCACACTGTGAACGGGGCACAACTGCGAGGTGAGGAAAGCCCTCTCGAAGCAGGAGATGGCCAGCGCCTCAGCCAGCCAGAGAGGTGGAGTGCGCGGCTTGGCCCCCGGCTGCCCCCCGCCCCGAGCTGCCACTAGACCCCGCTGCCTGTGCTGTTCCTAAAGGCTGTCCCCCCCCTCCGCCCCCTCTCCTAGGCCGCAGCGGTTCCGGGAATTTCGGCGGCGGCCGCGGAGGCGGATTCGGCGGGTAACGACAACTTCAGTCGCGGCGGCAACTTCGGCGGCCGTGGTAAGTGGTTCGGCGGGACCCGTCCGGCTGCCAGCCCCAAGGGACGCCGCCGGCTCGAGACGCAGCTCAAAACCTAGCCCAAACGCCGCCGCCGCTCCGGCTGCCACCGCTCCGGCTCCCGGCCCCCCTCGGCCCGGCCAGAGCGCCGCTCCTCCTCCCTCCACGCCGGGATTTCGGCACCCCGAACTTTTCTCTCCGGCAGCTCTAAACCGCCCGGCCCCGCGTGGACGGATTGAACCACAACGGTTTGTTCTTTTCAGGTGGGTTTGGTGGCAGCCGCGGTGGCGGTTATGGCGGCGGCGGAGACGGCTATATGGATTTGGCAATGACGGTAAGGCCAGAGCGGGATTTCTCCGACGGGCAGCGGCCAACGCGCCCAGCCGCTCGCCGAGGACGCCAGCCGGCCCTGTGGCCCGGCCCAGACAGCGGACGCAGCCCACCGCCCTGCCGAACCCGGAGCCCGGCCCCCACGCGCCCGCCGGGGCGGCCCTCGGAGCTCAGCGCCCTCCTTCCTCTCCCCCAGGTTACGGCGGCAGCGGCCCCGGCTACTCGGGTGGCAACCGGGGCTACGGCGGCAGCAGCACCTACGACGGCTATAATAACGGCGGGGGGGGGCCTTCGGCGGCGGCAGCGGAGGGCGGCGTCCCGCCCGGGGACCCGCGCTGGCCGTGCGGAACGGCCTTTCTGAAGCGGGCACAGGTGAGACCCCCCACCCCTCGGCCCCCTAAACCCCCCCCCAACCGTGGGGCGCCTCCGGGCTCCCCGTTAAATCCTTTCCGTGGCCAAGGGGTGCTTCCGGGCTCCCCGTTAAACCGCCCCCCCACCCATGGGGTGCCTCCAGGGTCCCCGTTAAACCCCCCCCAACCATGGGGCGCCTCTGGGCTCCCCGTTAAACCCCCCCCAGCCATGGGGTGCCTCCGGGCTCCCTGTTTAAACCCCCCCCCTAAATCCTTTCCATGGCCAAGGGGTGCCTCCGGGTTCCCCGTTAAACCATCCCCCCCACCCATGGGGCACCTCCGGGGTCCCCATTAAACCCCCCCCAACCATGGGGCACCTCTGGGGTCCCTGTTAAACCCTCTCCGGGTGCCTTGGGGCTCCCCAGTAAATCCCCCCAGCCGTGGGGTGACCTTGGGCTCCCCGTTAAACCCCACCCCAGCACTGGGGTGCTTCTGGGCTCCCCATTAACCCCCCCCTCAGGCTCGTGGGTGCCTCCAGGCTCCCCGTTAAATCTTTTCCGTGGCCGAGGGGTGCCTCCAGGCACCCTGTTAACCCCCCCCAACCATGGGGTGCCTCTGGGCTCCCCGTTAAACCCCCCCCAACCATGGGGCACCTCCAGGCTCCCCGTTAAACACCCCCCCCCGTGGTCATGGGACATTTTGAGCTCCCCATTAACCCCCCCTGATTCCTCAGGTGCCTCCAGGCTCCCCATCAAACCCCCACAATTCCTCAGGTACCTCCGGGCACCCTGTTAAACCCCCCCCAACCAAGGGGTGCATCTGGGCTCCCTGTTAATCCCCCCTGTGGCCATGGGACATTTTGGGCTCCCCCTTAACCCCTCCGAATTCCTTGGGTGCCTGCGGGCTCCCCGTTAAATCCTTTCCTTGGCCGAGGGGTGCCTTCAGGCTCCCCGTTAAACCCCCCCAACCATGGAGCACCTCCGGGCTCCCCATTAACCCCCCCCCCCCCCAACCATGGGGCACCTCTGGGACCCCCCCCAACCATGGGGTACATCCGGGCTCCCCGTTAAATCCTTTCCTTGGCCGAGGGGCGCCTCCGGGCTCCCCGTTAAACCCTCCCCAACCATGGGGTGCCTCAGGGCTCCCATTAACCCCCCCTTTGCCTCCAGGCTCCCCTTTAAACCCCCCATGGCCATGGGACATTTTGGGCTCCCCATTAACACACCCCCGATTCCTCAGGTGCCTCCGGCCTCCCCGTTAAATCCTTTCCTTGGCCGAGGGGTGTCTCCAGGCTGCCCGTTAACACCCCCCACCCATGGGGTGCCTCCGGGCTCCCCGTTAACCCCCCCCCCTTTTGCCTCCGGGCTCCCCATTAAACCCCCCCGTGGCCATGGGACGTTTTGGGCTCCCCGTTAACCCCCCCTCCCAATTCCTTGGGTGCCTCCGGGCTCCCCGTTAACCCCCCTTTTGCCTCCGGGCTCCCATTAAACCCTTTCCATGGCCAAGGGGTGCCTCCGGGCCCCCATTAACCCCCCCGCCCTGCTCCCAAGTGCTTCCAGGCTCCCCGCTAAACACCCCCCGGCCTCCGGGCCCCCATTAACCCCCCCAAGACCCCCGGCTGCCCCCCACTTCCTGCACTGACCCTGTCTCCCTCCTTCCACCCCCCCAGGCAGCAACTTCGGCGGCGGGGGAACTACAACGATTTTGGCAGTTACAACAACCAGTCGTCCAATTTCGGCCCCATGAAGGGGGGCAACTTCGGGGGCAGGAGCTCGGGGCCGTACGGCGGCGGTGAGTCCCCGAGGCAGCGGCGGGGGTGGGGAGGGTGCAGCCCCCAAAACCCGCTCCCCCAAACACCCAGGGCGTTTTTCTGACCCCCCTCTCGCAGGCGGCTACGGCAGCTCGAGCGGCGGCGGCAGCTACGGCGGCGGCAGGAGGTTTTAATGCCCAGGTGAGCCCGTCCGCCGCGACGCAGGCGAGCCTTTCCGACAGCACTTTATTAATAAATGCAAAAAAGAAACATAAAGAGGGAAAAGATTTTTTTTTTTTTTTTTTTTAAAAAAAAAAAATAGCTGCCAAGTGCCCTGAAAGCGGCAGCCGGAGCGGGGGGCCGTTTAGATTAACGTTATTCCGTATTATTCAACAGGAAACAGAGCTTAGCGGGAGAGGCGAGCCAGAGGAGGGACAGGGAAGCTGCAGGTGACACCAGTTGTGAACTCGGCCCACTGTGGCGGGGGGTGGCTGCTCCATGAAGACGCGCGTTAGACAGACGTCTCCTTTGCGAAACAGGACTGTGTTTGTGACTAATTGTACAACAGGTTATTTTAGTTTTCTGTGCCGTGGAAGCATTCCGACGAGGCCTCCCGGGAGCCTCGGTTTTATTTGCGCGCCCGTGCTGTCGATCGCTAACTGTAACACAACATGACGCTGAATAAATGTGTCTTTTTTTTTTTTTTTTATTATTTTTTTACCTTTTTTTTTTTTTTAATTATGATTATTTTTTAAAAAAAAAACCACATACACATTTCCGATCTCTACGCCGCTCCGGTGTCGGCCGCTGCAGCCTGGCCCCCCCCCCGCCCAGCGCAGATAGCTCAGGCTCCCCCCCACGCACCCCCCCAGCCCCATTTTGCCCTTCACGGGCCCCGCGCCCCCACCCCGTTGGGCATCCCCGGGGCGCTGCCCCCCCCCAGCTCTCCCCCCCTCCAGCACCGCAGAGCGCAGGGCAGGGCCGCTGTAGGTAAGAGCAGCTTCGTGTGTGTGCGTGTGCGTGTGTCCCCCCCAAAACCTCCCCGGCCCCCCCGGCCCCCCCGCCGCCCCGCTAACGCCTGCCTTCGCTTTTGTAGGAGCCGCCGGCACGGGGAGAGGAGCCCGCGGGCGCCGCGGAGGTGAGCGGGCGGGGACGGGGGGCGCGGGGGGACGTGCGCGATGCCCCCCCCCCACGGCTCCCCCCTTCCTCGCAGCGCCCGCGGGAGCCCCCGTTAGCGCCCGGGAGGTGCCGCTGCCGCGGGAGCCGCGGGTCGGGGGCCTTGTAAATAAACACAAAGGGTATTTTTGTAAGCGTGGCCCGTCTGTGGGGCGGGGGGGACGGGGACGGAGGGGACAGAGGGGACGGAGCAGCCGTGCGGGGTTTGGGGACAGTGGCACTGGGGAGTGGGACAGGATGGGGACAGAGCAGCCATGAGGGGTTTGGGGACAGTGGCACTGGGGAGTGGGACAGGGATGGGGAGAGGGGATGGAGCGGCAGTGAGGCATTTGGGGACAGTGGCACTGGGGAGTGGGACAGGGATGGGGACAGAGGGGATGGAGCAGCCGTGCGGGGTTCGGGGACGGGGTGGCACTGGGGAGCAGGACAGGGATGGGGACAGAGTGGATGGAGCAGCTGTGGAGGGGACAGGATGAGCATGGAGGGTTTGGGGATGGTGGCACTGGGGAGCAGGATGGGGCTGGGAAGTGACGGATGGGGACAGAGGGGATGGAGC